>NC_081217.1:7066666-7420000 GCF_902713425.1 Acipenser ruthenus | reverse complement strand
ACATACACGAAGCACAACAAAAAGGAGACCAGTGATGTTGCTAATGCCAGTGAGTAGAATTAATAGATTTTAAAGTCTTGATTATGACTCTGTCAATCCCTTGGAAACTGTTGTAACAAAGAGTTATAATTCCCCTGCTGATAATCACGTGAGTAAGTGAATTATTTGGCTTATTTGGCCTCTACTAAAACACACTGGTATAGGTTAAAGAATTTAAATCAACAGAATGCCAAAAACATAACTGATAGTTTATGATGTTAATTCATGTTTTGTTAAAAACAACTGTGGGAAGTTTAAAATAAACATGCATAATATAAATATTAGATTTGCCCGTGCTGACAGACATTGGTTTACTCCACTGCTAAAGCAAGCATATTCCTTGTTTCCAGTTTAGGTACTCTGGCACAGCACTTACTGTAGTGGCTTTCATGGTTGTCTTGTTTACAGTGACAGCCCGATGCCTCCTGCTGTGAGGTGGGGTGGTGTTGCTTGTAGTGGTTGCTTGAGGCATGCTCAGTCTGTTGACAGGAGTAGGTGGAGCACTGTCCGACCTAGGCCTTGAGATACCTAGCAAAACGAAGAAAGCAAGTTACTGGCAATAACACACCAACTACAGTACGGACTGCCCAGCAACCAGAAGAATTTCACCTGGCTGGTTAGAAATTGAATCTGGTAGGAACATTTGCATGGCTGCTTCACTACCGAAAACCACAATATAGCTGAAAAGTATTTGCACCTATCTGCTTGACTGCTGTTACGTGTCAAAACAAAAATGCACACATTTAGATCTATGATGTTTTACTGTTAAGTTCATTAACAGCGATAAATTACTGATCTGTGCTTCAAGTAAGATTTATAATGGGTTTATAATGAGGACCAAATGCTTCAAAGTGCTGTTTTTCAGATATATTGTCTAGCAGCTGCAAGTGATCAGGGTTAAATGATCCATGATTAAATTAGCACACATCCAGACTGTACAGTGCACCCCTACACCTGCAGGAAAGTGGTAAAAAGGTGCAGCATTGTTCTAATATTTCTTACATGTTCATTTTTTTTAAATACACATTTAAGACATTAGCAGTAAAGGCAAGGTTTGTGGAATTTGGTACACATTGCACAATGAAATACTGCAGCTTCTAGTGCTACTTGTTATTCACCACAACCAAGTTATAATCATTGTATTTGTTTTGCCCGGATTATTATATTTGCTCCCTTTAGGAGCCATAGCTTTGTATACCAGAGGAGGGTCGTCTTTCACGTATATAGCCCTTAGAGACGATAATGCCTGTGGAAGAAATACAAGTTCAGACTCCTGGAAAGAAATGCCACTTCCTAAAGGAAAAATAAGTCAAATAAAAAAGAAAATACTGTACTTGGGATTAACCTAAAAGTTACTACAACAAAAGCTGAGACTACATGTGTTGCAAATTTTACTCCTGTTCAATAATAATGTAGCTGCTGCCTGAATGCAACATTTCAGTTGAGATCCCTGAAGATTAAAGACAATGCTAAATATCAGTGTCTTCGGACACAAGAAACAGGAAGTATTCCGATTCATCAGTTGAAAAGACTTCATTTTGCTTTCCCTCCTCCCAGTTAATTTTGGGAACTAAAGTTGCTAAAGCAACATTTTCCTGAATATACCAAGCAAAAAACCAAAAAATAAGATGAATCACCTAAAAATAGATTTGAATTACTCAAGAGTACTCATCTGCTCAGCCCTGTTTTGGCAATTGGTCTGCATAGCTATGTTTTATATTGTATCAGTATAATGTGATAATATGTGAACATGATAACATGCATGTTAAAGTGTTACTGAACACTGGGAGTGTTTACAATAAACTCATACCTAAAGATGGGAGTCTTTCACGTAAATAATTCTTAGAAACTGCAAAGCCTGAAGAAAAAAGAAATTAATCTGCTATGTGACAAAAGGGGAAAATCACATTTGTTTTCATTACAGTACAAAACGGTGAACCAAACGACAAAGGAAGACTTCCTGTTCGAGCTGTTGACATTATTATTATTATTGTCATTTAGCAGACACTTTTATCCAAAGCGACTTACAGAGATTAGGGGGTGAACCATGCATCAACAACGACTGCTGCTGCAAAGTCACTTACGGGACCTCGGTTTTACGACTCATCCGAAGGACGGGGCGCAAGGCGGTTAACCGGGAACCTCCTGGTAACAAGACCCTTTCTTTAACTACTGGACCACCAAGCCTCCTAAACCTCTTTTGCTGTTCATTGAAGCAAAAGAGCCCAGGTGAATAGGTTAATTCCACATCCTGAAGGAAAATACCTGCTTACAGTCTCCTGAACTAATCAGTCACCTGTTTGTTCACCAGAAGGGGTCCCCACACCCCCAATACAAGTGACAGGGCAGACACCTGCAGGCCCAATTATTCAGTCCCGCCTGTGACCCGTTATTTCAGGTTTCACTGTAAATGTTGAATGTTTACAGCAATAATTTAGTGGAATGATAATTTAACAGTGCTCCAAAACAGAGCAAGTAGCTTCAAATAACTTTTCATTTCTTCTTCTTACAATTCACTTTGTATGGTGTTTGCAATGATTCAAATGGTTCTAGGTTATGTGAATGCCATGAAAGATTGACAGTAAATACAATCACAGAACACAAGATGACAAACAGAATTCCAGACTCACGATCCGTAACCATGCCCTGCGAGTCATCAGGGTCAGAACGATCACCAATTCTATTTTGAACATGCATACAGGGATTGGACAAAGATTAGAAACATCTGTGAAAATGAACACACAATTTCGAGTACATGGGCCATTCCTTCATAAATGCTATAAAGGTCATCCTGGCATGTGTTCTGTATTTAAAACATGCATTTCCCTGTTACTAGTCAGTTTCAGTCATGATGGTCAAGACAGCAGACAGGTGCTCAGTTGGCAGGTGATTGATGTTTCATGAAGTACAGTCTCAAAAGTTATGACTATGGGCCATACTTGAGAACAAATTGAATCACTGTTCTCCTGTCTGTTCATGAGGACCTTACACCTTCCTGACAACGTTATGGCAGCTGTTTCTAATTGGTTTTGAGGAACCCCTGTATAAACAAAGAAGATACAGTATTCTGTTTAGTTGTGCTATGAACACTAAGAATTCACAAGTGGGAATAGTCTTCAGAAAATAAATAAATAAATAAATAAATAAATAGCTAGTGCAATCATATTTTTATAGTTTTATTATCAAAATGATTAGTAAATGCAAAATTTGGGGAGATTTTGAATGAGTCATGATCCAAGCCTTCGATCTTATTTACAAACAAAATACTGCAGCTTCTAGTTCTTTTCTAACCACAACCAAAGTTAGCTGGAATCACTGTGTTCAGTTATAAGCCCTTCTGCCCAAATTATTAAGATTGCCCCCTTTTGATTGTGCTGGAGCCGTAGCTTTTTATACCACAAGATGGCAGTCTTTCATGAATATAGATCTTAGAGACTGCAACACCTGTGAGGGGAAAAGAGAACATACTGGAGAAAAACAAAATATCACAAAAATGAGAACTCAGGAAGCCAACTAACAATTCCAGTCGGAATCTTGGTTAATTTGTTTTACATTATAAAGGTTTGTCAAACTGCTGTTCAGTTCAATGATGTAAAATGACAATGGATCTAGACTGTATAAACCAGATTTTTTGCTGGGTCTATAAATCACCCCCGAGGTAAAACACCAACAGGCCTAATACAGAATGAAAGTGTCATGGTATTGATCCTACTAAAAAGAGGCTACACTGAAGAAGATTCAATGATGTTTCGTATTATTATTTATTTCTTAGCAGAAAGAAATAAATATGTTCCCCCTTTATACAAGTCCTGCTAGAACATCCATACAACACAGTCCAGCTCTTTTGTTTTTACCTAGGAATGCATCAACCAGACAGCTGATCCCTCGCATGGCACGGAAGAATATCTGAGGCAGCTGTTTGAGGCAGGGGTGCTGAATAACTTCCTGTGGTACACCAGTGACATTCAGGAGCTGTTCTTGGAACTTCGGGGTGGAGCTGACTATTGCTGGGTTACTCAAATCCACAGGATTACTGGAACAAAGCATGTTATTATTATTATTATTATTATTTATTTCTTAGCAGACGCCCTTATCCAGGGTGACTTACAATCGTATGTTGGGAAAGAGAGAGAGAGAAGGGGGGGTCAAGTCCATATATTCAGTGATAATAAATTATTTTAAATGTATCAATCTCATTTCTCACGATCCACATTGTTGGCACAGCAAGGAAGAACATGCAGCTAATTAAGGAATGCCTTTAGAAATGCAGATCATTTAAAAGAGTTGATTTAACATGCTTGTGTGGAAACTAAATCAGCCAGTCATCGCATCATAAAATATACGAGACATACATTTTGAAGATATTCATATCTTCATTCAAGACACAGATATGTAGGACAACATAAACTTCTTACTGTTTTCATACCTCAGCATGTGCAAAAAGCGAAACCAAGTCTGGGCAATGCAATCATTGTCCATTTCAGCAGGAATTAAGTTTGCATCTTCATCCGAGACTTTAAATGGAGGAAATGATGGGCCGTACGTAAAGCGCAGCAATCTTGAAACAATAGAAAAAAGCACATTTTCTCCAAAGTCACATGTAAAGTTTATTTGGGACATTTCTTGACACGATCCTCAGTCAAAATATACTTTGCTTTGTCATCCATTTTTGGTATTTTACCTCCAATGTTGAAAACTATTTAGCAACCTAATTAAAATAACAATGCAACACTGACTTTGTCCCACCCCTATATACAACAAAGTTTCATTCAGTTTTTATGCTTGACCACAACATGGATGACTAGATGTCTAATATAAAAGGTCCTATTTTCTACATGCTGACCTGGAGGTCAGTGCACAGATGACCCTGCTCCACTGTTCCACCACAGGGGGATGGTGTCTCCAGTTGGCTAGCATCTCCCTGGCTGTCTTCCAATAGGGAGGGGTGGGAAAGCAGCGGGTGCATGCCAAAAACCACACTTCAAACAGGACACTTATCAGCTTCTCTGCCAAATGCTCAGCAATTCCACCTAAAGGTACAAAACACCAGATTCAGGGAACCAAGAAACACCAACACAATCATTTTTAGTTATTTCACTATCTAACTTAGACTTAAAATAAAAAGGAAATGTGGAAAGCATTGAATTAGTCAATGGTCCTTATACAGTAAAGAATAGTTCATCAACATGGCATAAAAGTAAATTAAACTTAATTTAACGGTGAACTGAATCATTTATAATGGTTGTATGCATTAGCTACAGTAGTGAACAACACTATCACAACCCTCTGCCTTCCTCTCTGCACCAATTGTGTGAAATATTAATGAATGGATTAACATCCTTCAAGACACCTTACAGCACCTTGTGAAGTCTATGCTGGATCAGGGCAAATGGTAGCCCAACCCGATATTAGGTACAGGTCCTATTAAAAGGAAATCAAACATACATAAAGCTTTTTTTTTTTTTTTTAAGCTAAGTTAACAGTGTAATGTTAACCTCATAATAAGGAAAAGGCTGACTGACCCGGGGCAGTTGGAGCGGCTAGAAGTGTGTCATTGATCTGCAACAGGAACAGTAACAGAACCTCCCAGGTTTCCCTCATCATAGTAGCGGAATCCCGAGCCAGCTTCTGTACTGCTGTTAAAACCTGCTGACACAGTCTGAACTGGTTGGGAGCATTGTCCTGCCTTCAAAACACACACAAGAAAAAAAGGAAAAATTACTATTATTTTTTAAATATATATATATTTAACGCTACAGGGTCCACCCAATGTTAAATAACCTGCCGGCGACCTGGCCCTTTAACTCTTTTTACTCAGGCACTGTGAGAGACAGCCCTGCTTGATACACCATTGGAAAGAGGAGAGTCAGAGCTTTAAAACGAGGTCCTATTTGTGTATTTCCGGTAGAGGACCATGTTAGGAGATAGCCGTGAATGCGAGTGTTTTGCAATTTTATTGCTGCGCTGTAAGACAGACCTCCCTCGGTGCAGTAAACAAACATTTTCACAAAAAATCTTTACAAAATAATGGCGACATCAAAGGCACAAGGACCTATTTCCCGATAAATATATTTATTTGTTTTTCAGGTTTGTGGATCAGATGCACAAGACAAGAGCTGTTAGGGTTATGTTGCCATGGTCACCACCGTGCTGGCCATTCAAGCCACAGTGAACAGCCCCATCTTGTGCCACATGATCTGGGTCCCCTAGACAAATAATGCGAATGCGTTTTTTTTTTTTTTTTTTTCTTTTGCACATTTTCAATGAATCAGCTTTTTATTTATTTGTGTTGCTATCCAATTTGTTCATTTTTTCCCCATTGCCTACATGTTGAAGTTTCAATGTACACTGTCAGACTTGAGCTGGCCATGCTAAAATATTTTTTTTACAAACACTAAATAATGTTTTTTTTTTTCAAAAAAGCATCTCTTTTTCTGTGTTTTTTGTTATCTGTATTGAACAGGGTAAGTTTCAGACTATTTCACTTTTTTATGGAAGCCTAGTGTGTGCACATTCATTTCATGTATGACATGTACCTGTGACCTTTATAGTTATTAGCCACAAATCTACCAACAGTAAAAAACAGGTGAAAATAGCTCGGACACTACTTAAACTAGGCCTAGAAAATGTAGGTTTTTCTTTCTTTCTACAATTAAAGCATTACAATTCAAAAGAAGCTATAGTTACAATATTTGCCAGTGGGTGGTAATGTGTGAAATTGAAAAAAATGCAATATTACAGTAAAAGGATTGTAATTTGATTATTTTTAATATTTCTGTCGAGGTTAACATATGTTCAACATTATCAGCTTTTTAGGTAAAAGGAACACGGGTATGATTGTTTGAAGGGTAAACAATTATTTATACAAAGGTTTAAATTATCACAGCTTTCTTACCTGGGCACAAAGAGATTGTGGAGGTGTTTGAGAATAGTCTGAACATAGAGGTTTGGTTCCTTGATGATTGGCTGAGGAATAGAGTCTCGAGGAGCCACCAGTGCCATAATCCAGTCAGTATACACATCCACACAATTCTTTACAGTATCTCCGTCTAGAGGCAGGGTCAGTCCGTAACACAGAACTTCCATTGTCCATTTCACCTGCACAGCACAAACACTGCAGTTTCACTTAACTTCTAAAAATAAGTACAGCCAGGTAACGTTTATCTGAACTACCCTAAAACCACAAACCAGATCTGTTATCAACAAAAAGCATGGTCAATACCACTCAGATTAAGTAATACTAGGCTCAAACATTTTTTTGGACAACCACTAGATAGAGAATTCTTACTTCTATCAATAACAAATTAGTGTAGAAAGCATGGAAATCAGGAAAGCTGTGGCAGTGTAGGCATTTACTCTACCTGAAATGATGCAATTTCTAAAAAATAATAAAAACTTTTGTTTTTGCATATGATTCAAGAAATAATGCATTCCAATAGACTTAAATTCTACCTAAAAAGTTACCAGTCTGTTCTTGCATCTTAAAAACATAATCAAATATGTGAAATTTGGCAGGTGTTCTACTTTTTGTGGAAACCTGAACTTTAAAAAGCAAGGAAAACGTATTGTCCCCCAGAGAGTGCAACAAGCATACCAAACGCCATCAAAATCACAACCCTTTGCCTGACCTTGAAATACATGACTTCATTCCTTGTTTAGGTTGTGCATTTTCAGTTTTTAATTAAACACAGGTACTGTGCAAATACCCCACAGAATCACCATGGGTCATAAAATGTTCAACCCTTAAGTAGTGAAAGGGTAAAAAGCAAATTTTGCCAGAAATATGAAGAACACAAAATAAAAAAGCCTTAAGCTTGCCTATTTAGTAGCTAGTTTTAATATTTCTATGCTTTGATGACCGTTCCAATTATGCAGCCACCAGAAGTCTGGAAAAATACAGACAAAAAAAATATTGCAGGCTGTAAACAAACTGATGGCTACTGGTAAAAGCATTACATTGTCAGCACCTCTAATTGCACATTACTGGGGTAAAGCTTTTAGACTATTTGTTCAAAAATACAGTACAGGCAAAAATCTAGCATCTGAAGACTGCCATTGAAAGAGACTTCATATCAATAACTGAAATTACCATTCAATCCCAATTAAGATTTCAGTCATCTCTGTACAACCATACTGCTGTGTAGTCACAGTGTAGCTCAGAAGACCTCTTACCTCTTTGTCCGTTTTGAGGATGCTCTCGACCCCTATGGTGTTTAAGCCCAGTCCAAGCGGGCGCACCACTGCGTTCGCCACATCACGACCCACACTGTCAGGATAGCTGTGCAGAACACTCATGTGACCCTGATCGCTCTGGATCACGAGGTGCAACGACCGCCACTCTGAATACATGGTGCGTCTGTCTGTACTACACAATCCAATTACTACCTGAAACAAAGCACAGAGCTTGCGTATGAGAAAATGTGCAGCACAGGTGAGCAATAATGAAATCGGGTATTCTTATCCATTCATACACAAGTCATGCTTTCATACTGTACAACGTTGCACAGATTGACATTGTACTCCATAACATGAGGTATAAAATGTTGTATTTTGTCTGATTCTTGCTGTACACAAATAAGCACATGGCTTGCAATAACCATCCAATTTAAACTGCTTTTGGAAAGAAGTATTGATTTTTTTTTTGTTTACTTCAACTCACTTCATTTCTGCCTTTATTGATCTTTAACTTCTACAAAAGGCTTTACATCTCTTAGTTTCAATACATCTTTGCAATTTGTGAGCTGGAACCACAAACATGATTAGTTTGAGTTATGAACTGAATTCTACCATAGCTTCTGACTGTGGCATTGGAAGGCTTACCAAGTAACGCTACATTAAGGCTTAGATATAACTATCCTCCCTTTGCATGTTCCCACTGGGGAAAGAAAGCTTTCCAGAGCAGTCGCAGATCTGACGGTGGGCTGAGCCAATTAACAACAAACAAAATGCATGTTGTCATCTACTTGTACTTGCATGCCCAGAGGATCAGAAGGGGTTGGGTGCATCCTTCATGTTTTAGAAGCCAACTTGTTCCATAGAAAACAGCAGAATATAAGCTTAAAAGACTGTATAAAATACCACAGTACCCAAAGTATTGCAACTGCCCCAATTTTTCATACCTCTTGAGTCATGCCAATCCTTTTAATTATTTATCATTTTTTTGTGTTTTAATGTTATGGTTTGTGACCTGCTATTGGTCGATAGCAAGATGATCTGATGGTCTGAAATGAAGTTTCACTCTCTCTCACTGATTTGCATGCACTGCTGTCTGATTTGGAGGGATGTGGGCCAGAGTCGTTTGCATTTATTTTGTTTGCAAATGCCTAAATAAATGTGGCACTACTTATCAGGAAAAGCCAAGAGCGGAAAAAAAACAAGAACATAACAGCTTCACTCTCATTTTGCCAGGTGTGATCATCACTTGCGTGCACAATTACTTCCTTTAGTTTAAGTTGTTCTACTCAAAGACAATGGAGGACCATTTTAAAATGCAGAATGTGTTACTAGCAAGGCAATATAAAGAATATGACATTGGCACTGTTCGTACAATGTCAAATGATGAACCCCCATATAATGCACTTTATAATACTTGCACACAAAGACACTTCCACCATTTACTTCTATCAAGAAAGGGGATCTTCATCTGTCAGGAGTTTGAGATGCATTAATGACCTCAGCACTTCAGCTACTGTAAACTTTGAGTTGAAACTTCAGCTATTCATTTGATTTGTTAGCCTTAGTTCTGTCACATGTACAAAAGGAACATTAGAATATATTTTTATTTGACAAGTACAGTACACGAAAGGGCAATATTTATGACTAACTGCACAGCTTCGATATGATCTCTGTAAGTTTTATTATCAACAGAACTCTGTTAAAACAGGAAAAGTTTACTTTCCCGAATTCCAGCAGATAATCGTGGTTTACTTCTTCAAATATGTATCCTCTCATATCCAAAGCATACACCCCGTTCTTCTATTTACCCTAGAATTCACTTTATGTACGAAGATAACCTTTATTTTTCAGTTTAGGGAAAGTAAGTTGCCAAGTTCTTACTATCAACTCATCCTCAACAGAAGTATCAACAAGCCAAGAAATTCAGCCACTGCCCTAGTTACCTCTAAAATTGTGTGGGTACAGTAAGACCACAGCGGAATGTTTTATTTCATAAATTAGCCCTAAATAATGTGCCACCTCACTCCCTCATGAGGAACCATAATGAAACTCTACCATAGATGTCTCCTAAACAAAAGGCCTCTTGTTGTAAGATATTATTGGTTGGTGTCAAGAAATCTCATTATAAAAGGGTTAATAATTTACTGATGAATGCATCAACAACCTTTAATTACATAGCAATGATTAAAGATCTGGGGATCTCATCCCAGTAGATTTGTGTTTGAAACAGGATCGCAATTAGTTTATATTACTACATTAATATTATTTTAAGATATAGTATGTGCTAACATACAAATACCCTTTAAAAGAAAATTCATAACAAAAACAATGTTAATTTTTGTCTCTTGAAAGATCTTTCATTACATTTTGAGCAGATTTCTAAGCCCTGTTTGCTCATTTCAAGACCTGGAGCTGTGTGCTGCTAAGCCTAAAGTTAAATTCAGCAAAATCATAATAGCTCATCAATCTTTGTTTTTTTCATAGACAAGTTGCTAGTTTGTATTGCAGTAAATGAATAGTCTCTGACAAAACCAGCACTTCATAATGCTTTAAACAATGCGGTTCCAGTTCCATGTGCAGAGTACAAGGAAACATGGGTTAGCTGTTACAATAACAGCCCTTTGTTTAATCTGAAATCTGTTTTAGTTTATTTCCTAAATTTGGAGTTCAGGGTCAAGCTATACAATGGTAATGGAGTATTTTAAACAAGTTCCCATTGTGGAGTCTTACATTTCGAACACAGCTGAAGTTACAGTATATACCTGAAGCAGCACTCACAACTAGGAGGTGCATTGCACAGACAGCTTTCAGATAAACTCCCTGTAAACAAATCAAGGAGTAGGGTTAATTAAACATGAAGGTTTTAAGGTAAGCCTATTTTCCACAATTAAATCGTCAATGTGTAATATGCTCATTCATAAAAACGATTACCAGTCAGTCACAGAGTTTCATCGGAAGTTTAGTACCTTGCCATTAGCAGAATATGAGACTGGCTTCAAATCTAAGATAGGAGTCTATTTCTTCAGTCGAAGAAAAGACGCTTTAAAACACAGTACCTGTGAAACAGGCACATGGTTAACAATACCTAATCATTTTGAAGGCATTTTTCCTTCAGAGACATGAATCTAACACGTTTCCGTTGCAACACTACAGCTAAAAATGCAATTAAGTGTACAAGTCCAGCTTGTTAATGTATTTTTCACACACTTTGACACACAAACTACCAACAATGGTTCCCAAAAAGCAGCCCGACATCAACTTTGCATCAGCTTTCTCTGTGCATATAAACTGAAGTTATAGTTGAGCCACATCAACTAATAAGGTGTGGCACCTTGCGTTCTCTATTATTATCACTGTATGGGGACATCTAAGCATTTAACTAACATATATCACTTGCCTTCACCGTATGCCAGTGTATATAGATTGGTGCACATCATGGTTTGCCTGCATGCTAACATAATGGTTATTAATGTTACACGGTGACAGGAAGTAAACACACACACACACATTTGTTTTTACAGAATCGCCACCATGTTGCAGTACAGGGAACGGTAAACACAACACGTTCATAAAGGCTTGTTGCAAAGGGAGATCAGGAAATGTTTTGTTAGCGTTATGTTTTACTGTATATACAGTGAATGCTAATTTGATTAGGATTAATTCGTGCCGATGCACAGCACAGCAGCATTGAACGGAAAAGGAGAGTAAAGATCGGAAAGGAGAAAGGAAAACATGTAGCTCCTACAGCACAATCCTGACTGGAGTCATGAAGGGCGGAAGGGTTGGGTTTAGATTCTCCTGAGCACGATACAATAATCAGAAAATCTGAAAAATGACATGAGATTTGTGCTTATCGAGGTTTTACAAAAAAAATAAGAAATCAATATCCGTGTATATGTTTTGCACTTGTATACGCTGGGCAATGCCAAGAAAAACAACTGTAATAAGATGCATTCAGAAAAAAGACAAAATGCCACCTTATAAGCTAAGCGATATAAAACAGAAAAAAAAACTGTCACAATATTTGCAGCTTACGCTGACTGTCATAACACAGTCAAATAAAGACATCATTCATTTCCTTATACAAAATTATACATACAAACTCTCGGTTCCTACACCTAATTGACTGAAATGTAAAACCAGACGCTCCCCAGTTTATGGTTCAGAGCAACCTAGTTCCTTAAAATGTCACCGACAGTGTGTCTAAGACAGACCCACATCAGGTACCAATCATCAGCCATTGGTTGGACTCGAGTCCCCTGTCGCACTGCTCGTGCAGGCCACACTGCGGGATAAATAAATCCTGAATGCCTGGTCCAAGAAGCAATATTACTGTACCTGTCTGAACGAGGAAGGTTGACATATCAAAACACTGTGTCTCCGCTACAGCACCAGTTTTACAGTCCCTGATCCTTCAGCATCACCATTGTAGATAGACCAACGATTCAAATATCCTCTTCCGCCCCGTCTCCGTCCGGCGGAGTCCGGTAGCGATACTGCGGGCATCGGGAACCGCCGCAGATTACCGAATTTAGCCGAACACAGCGCCCCCCTCAGTCTCTGCAGGATGGAACACACTGGCAATTACACGATTAACCGAGCGCGGCGACCGTTCTCCTAAATATGCAAAAAAAACACTGTATGATAAGCAACGTTGGTAAAGTCGCCAGTAACAAATTGTGTTGTAACGTCCTAGTCCAAAAGAATCAGCACCATATCCCCGCCATGTATTTTAATTAAAATATAAATAATACCGTAGTGGGAGTATTAGTGCATATATTTTACAATGAGTCGAACTTCTAATAATATCAGCGCTTGTATATTAAACCGGGATACATCTTGATTTAACATTATCAGTTCTAAAATAAAAAGAGTTAAATACGAAGACAATGGTGGTGGAGCTGCAGCGTCCAGTTACGGCAAAACGAAAGCCATGCGTCACCTGATTAATTCAAATCTGCCCCATTGCACAATATGATGATGGACTGAGAGTTGAGATTATTAAAGTCGTGCTCTGAAACTAACCCCAGTCAACATTATTCCACATAACTAAACACCCGCATAGTTTGACACAAATTAGAACAAACGGCCAGGCCCAGGGCTGAATGGCAGAGGCTGACAGGTCAGGATTCATTGAAACAGCTGTAGGGAAAATAGGGTAAACACTCGTATACAAGTAGTGTTTTACAGTCTTTTGTTAACTCCTACTTTTGGAAAATGTATGCTGTTATTATTCACATAGAAGTACTAAAACACACACACACACACACACACACACACACACACACACACACACACACACACACACACACACACATATACATATATTTCTCAACGACAACAAAAAAAACCCACACGAGATGAAAAAATAAAATATTAACATATGCTAGTGTTAAAAAGTTTGTACATCTAAAATTATTTTTAAAGATATGATATTTGTATTATACAAAACCTTGTTCATTTGGAGCAATCACATTCATTTTACATTATTATACTTTAATATTCTATTCATTAAAACAATGTAGCGTCAATGTTTCCTACCTTGTGCGCTGTGCATGCCCAAAGCTTCTATTCCCTTGAAGCTCAGGAGAGGTCATCAAATTTTGCTTTTGCTGTTAAATATCAGAATTTGTTTCCTTCTAATTATTCAGTGTGATCATGGCTGCAAAGGTTTCAGTTATTCATGACTACCTAACCAACAAATTCTATCCTGAAGGCTACTAAAAAGCAGAAAAGCAAAATTTGAGACATCTGGCTTCTACGTTTTCGATTGAAGGTTGGTGCACTTTCTGTTAAATGCTATGGTTATGTTTTTTGTTTGTTTTTTTAATCAAATTTTGATTAGGAGAACATAAAACTACACAATAGAACATTACAAATTTCCCTTCCCTGCCCTTTTTCATAGCTAAGGTAGGACATTTTGACACAAGGTGAACAGCCATCAAATTTTTCCTCTTTTGAATGTTTATACTTTGAGAAATTTTGGTGCAAATAGTAAAATTTGACAAGGTAGCAAAATCTGACAATTATACATGTCAGATTTTGCTACCGGTAGGAAAATTCGACGAGGTAGCAAAAATTGATGTTACAACAAATCTGTAACCTAGACGTGATAAAGGAAGCTGAGTAACAACAATACTATACAGTACATGTAAAACCTGCAGCACTTCAAATGTTTTACCTGGTTACAGCACTGTAGTTCTGTGCTCCACTTGTTCTGATGTGCAGGGCTGTGTTCAAGTGTCCTGAGGCTGTGAGATGAGCAAACACACCCTACATCTGAAGCAAATATTGTGACCAACAACATAATGGACAGCTTCCTGCTTCCTCCATTTAGTCAATGTAATAATATTTTATGAGACGCATTCCAAATCGTTGTAAAAATCAGAACTGCCAGGAGTGGGAGAGAGAATGTTTGATATGAAATAGATTACCATATTTCCAAAACAATTACTGGTGCTAAATACAGTATGGAACAGTATGGCAACCCCTTCCATACACTCTCTTTTTCATTAGAAACTAGACTTACATTCGGTTCAGCTGCAGGTACACAAGGATCCTCAATCTTTGAACCCCGTGAAAGCAGGATATGAATGTCATCAGCAAGCTCCACAGTCTCTCACAGTGTAGCAGGGAACAGAACACTGTGTTGTTGTTATACAGATAATATTTTACCTGAATTACACACTGCCTGCCATTGTTTTTCTTTTGTTTACGCCTCTCCTCATGAGAGAAATAAACGCAGTGCTCCATGAATGTCCATGAAGTATTCTGTTTATCTAACCAGTACAAGAAAGAATGCTTAAACTTAAATGAACTTAAATCCAGGGACTTGTTTATATAAAGAAAGCTATGTTAACAAAGCTAAACAGAACAATGTAAAGAGGTCAACATAGACATCAATGTGTAATCCTACAGTGGAAAAGACACGGGCAACAGTCAGGACAGCTATGATGGGCAGACCTGTAAAGAAAATGTGTTTTTTTTAAGTATGTTGTGTGTAGGGTATGGTTTTATATTATCTCTCAGTAAAGACCCCCTACACACAACGTGATATTTTGTATACATGATTTGTAATACATCTTTAAAAGCCTGTCTGTCACAGAGGCCTGGGTGGTGGCCTTTGTCATTGTTTACATTTTGTGAGTTTGCAGATTACTGCAGGCCCTAGATTCAGTACAGCCACTGTATAACCATTGTGCCATATAAACTCACTACAGTACAGCTGTCAGGACATCATACCAGGATTATACACAACGCTGCTTGACTGGTGCTAAAATTAAACTTGGTGGTATTTTAAACAGTCCCTGAGTTGTTTATCTCAGTAGTAAAGGACATTGTTATTTATAGTTCCAACATGACCAGTGTATATTTATATTAATTAATACTGTGGAGAGGAGATGTGAAAAATCCATATGTGGTCATATAAGAGACATTTCCCAGCACAATAAACTAGTGAAAGGAAACCCTCACCTTTTAACCTGAACTGGTCCTCATTCAAGAAATACATTACACTGTGCAATTGATATTCCTCTGTATGAGAAATCCACATTCCCAAACCCTCTTTCATTGCTGTACTGCTAAAACACAATTTTTAAATTAGAATACTGTAGCTGAAAAACATACAGCTGTCTAGTGTGACAAAGAATTCAAACCACGTACACCATTATTGCAAACTCATTTCACAGAGCTGTATAAACACACATGACCTTGAAAAATAATGAGGTTTTCAAAGGCACACTGAAAGAAAAGCTCCACGGTTTACTTTCATGGAATGTATAAACTACATTCATTTAAAGCCAAATGGGTTTCTACTACAGGTCCTGTAGAGCAATGGAATATTTTCTTACATATTTCTACCAGAACTGGACCTGTTCCAGTGGTATTGCAATGGTATTTAATCAACCTACATAAACCTAGAAAAGGTGAGAGGTTTTCTGCAGTCATACAGATTCCGCATAGTGCTAGGAAAAATACCTAGCCCTTTTCCTGGGGTTATTACAGTGAACACCTTCTCTATGGGATTAATTTTGATACAACCCTCCGGTTCCAGTATTGGTGTACTTTCAATTAGTTCATTATTATTCAGAATAATGCAGCAGGATTCATTGTACATCAGTTGAAATAGAATGACTCAAATCCCACGAATGTGGTCCAATTCCAGGTACATACAGTACTGTGCAAAAGTTTTAGGCAGGTGTGGAAAAATGCTGTAAAGTAAGAACTGTGGTTAGTTCTCCAAGATGTTTCGGCCAACCTACCTGCCGAGTTCCTTCAAAAACTGTGTGCAAGTGTACCTAGAAGAATTGATGCTGTTTTGAAGGCAAAGGGTGGTCACACCAAATATGGATTTCATTTAGATTTTTCTTCTGTTCACTCACTTTGCATTTAGTTAATTGATAAATATAATCTATTAACATGTCTATTTTTGAAAGCATTCTTACTGTACAGCATTTTTTCACACCTGCCTAAAACTTTTGCACAGTACTCTATGTGAAAATGAGCTACTGGTACAGCACTTACATGGACACATAGGGGCTGCTTTGATCAGCCGGTGGATGGATTTTGTTAGCACAGTTCACAGCACATATTCATCCACCACATATGCGTGGCCACTGTATGAAAGTAACCCTGTACAGACTGTGCTATGAGAATGATGCATTCTGTCAATTAAACAGTTCATGTGCTGTCTTGCCAGATATCTCCAAACTGGAAAAAACATGATAGCAGTTAATTGAGGATGCCAGTAATGAACAGGAAGGAATGAATGATCTTATCATTTTTTAAAAATGATAAGATCAGCGCTGTTTATTTGGATTTTATTTTGTTTGGGATCAAAGCAATTTCATTTCTTGCAACATAACGTAATCTGAAAAGCTCTATGATTGTAATGTCTTGTGAGTATATTGAAAACACTGTACATAACTCGAGGATCCTCTTGTTATTTCGCTATCTGACAAACACATCAAAATATCCTGAACTATCAAGGTTGATATCGTAAAATATTGTACCTTTAACAATGGCCTAACCACGAATTAACCAAATCAGAGAATGTTCAAATTGTGAAATAACAGGGAGGACTGTATTTGTGTAATGAAAGCAGAAAACTACAACTAACAGCAATGCAGAAATTGAATTTAAGGTACACTACTGAAGACGTTTCTGAAGATCTTCATTCATTGATATATCATTATTTTTCCATATGATCGAATTATGCACTCAGGCACATATATAAAACCTGACAGCAATACATATGCTTAGATGAAAGTCTGTTTTAATGATTAAAACAGTGATGGATCATCGCTCTGTAACTCTATATCGATCCTGCTGGCATTTCCCCCAGGGGGTGACTGTAATAAGAACACAGTGAAATGAGGTTCACAAAGAATCAGGTTTATACATTTTAGGGCGGCGTTACTAACATTAAAACGGCCTTGGTAAATGTTTCAGCTACAGATCTGGGCATGTGAATCATTCTTTCCAGGACAGGAAGGGTGGATATGTCACTCAGCTGGCACTGTATCTTCATTAGACGGATTACATTCGCAGCTCGTTTGCATGATTCTGTCCATGACCAGGTCTCTCTGGAAAGTGCTCAATTAACTTGATCAAGTTAACAATTACAGTGACAAATGAGGGCGAGCATTTACAAAGTGATAATGAGCGCAAGTACTGTCAAACCGGACACGCGCCTACCGAAAAGCTTCATTTATTAATTGTCAAGAGTCACTTTTTCTGTGTGTTACACAGTTTCAAAATCCTCCTCTGTCACACTTTATTTTAGGAGCACTGTTTTACTTTGATGGGGTTCAATTTGGTTAAATGTACTTCTAAAGATGTTACTGTCTGGATGTTTAGCAAATGATACCTTTCTATTATTATTGGTATATTAACTATTAACACAACATGAGGAACAAATGCTAATGTGTTAGTAAACAAGTTGTTAATAGTTAATAAACTAGGTGAGCCCGTCTTTACAGTATATCAGAGATTGAAAAATATCAATAGAATCCCTTAGAAACAGCACAATATTACCCTGAAGAAAGAACCTGAATAACTATCCGCATTATGAATTCATGGTGTTTGTTTTACACAAAATATAACCATGGACTTACCATTTTTTTTGTGATAATAACACAAACAATTGCACGTCAATAGCTATCCAATGACAAGTTTGAATGTTCGTCTGTGTTTTGCTTTTTTATTTACTTGAATTAGGGATAGGCACATTTTAAAAACAGATCATAAATACATAAGTAAACAAATAAAGAAACAGACTTCTGCTTCCTGATACGTGATTGACCCACAGCACAGGAAGTGATCAGGTACCAGAATGCAGTGGTAGCTTTAAATCTATAATGTTGTAAATGACATCTCTGCATATTCCAGAGTCTAAACAGCAAAATAAAGATCATCAGCACAAGAAATGGCAGACCAATGATACTATTAATGCAATGATACTATTAATGCAATGATACTATTAATAGCAAACCCACTACCATTTTGTTTTTCAGATTCCCATCTCTGGCTTTTTCAAGCGTGAGATTTGAAGGTAATTCAAGGTGAGGTCTATGAGAAAGAGACTCGCTTCTAAAGACAAAGAGGAGCATATCTGCAAAGTGTTATTTACTCACTGTTACAAGCTACCTTCTCCTTGTGTTTTAAATCAGACGCTTTGAATTTGAAGACGGTTTTCTAGAGTCACATTTTGCTCTACTTTTTTTTTTAATTGATATCATCTACATTTTCATAATATGCAATGTCTTAATATGCTGTGAAGGCTTTTGTTCCCTGGTGTTGGTTCTGCTGTAGGACATTATTTGTCATGTTTACTGACTTTTCAAGAAAAATGTCCTATTTCACTGGGTCTGCATCTGGAAAGGATTGCTTTGTGAAACGAGGTGGTTTGAAAAGTCAAGATTTTTGCAGATGTCATTTCTGCCCTCTCTTAATATAGAGATTTTCCATTAACACAACAGAGGAACAGCAGAAATTAATCTTTCAGGAGTCAATAAGCCTGATAAATAATAACAGCAATAGAGAATTCTACAAACTGCTAATAATATGATATTAAACAGATAAGAAATTAAATGTTACAAGAATGTTGACGGTATCCCTTTAATAAATTTGCTAAATCTTCACAAATTATCTGCCTTACCGCAAGTGGACACAAGGCGATGCTGTGCGCTTAAGAATGTCAAAACTAAAACAGTAGCACAAGTTTCCAGCAGGGGGAGACAGAGTTCAGTAATGTGCCAAGCAAGCAAAACACCAGGAATACCAAATAAAGTATGTTTATATTCATATAATGCATATTATAGTGATAAAACAAGAGGTTGCTGTGTGTCAACCTATATGAACAAAGCACTATAATACATGGCCGATGCTGCTCTAACTACAGCACACATAAGTAATATATTCTTGGCAGCTCTCGAGAACACTTTAGTATTGTTTTCATACACTCTTCCTTTCCAAAATACCTCCTAACAATCTGTGTTTGCCCAAAGGAAGAAATCATTTATGATGCATGCATAGATAGATACGCTGCTTTATTAGTGCATTTGAGGCTACTTTCCCAGAGTAAGGTCTCATATTTTCATATAAAATGTATGTACACACATATTTGCATATGTTAATCTCATATGCATATTTTAATCTTTTGTGTATTTTTATTGTACTTTTCAGGGACAGCATGCAATAGAAAATATCATAGGAAAATAGTGTGTTTGATAATCCATACTAGTATATAATTACTATATATAAAGAACTACATATAAACATGATCCAATACAATTTAAAGATCTTATTTTAATGCTTGTATTTTTATTTTAATTAGGATCTCTGTTTCAGACAGCTTGTTAATTTATTAAGTTCATTAAACCCTTATCTTCTGGCAACAAAGAAGGGTACCTTTAATAATAAGAAGAAAAACAATTCTGTGGAAATCTGCATGACTGTCTTTTCATTATTTAATCTTGGTTTATATATTTTCATTGTTTTGACAGTGCAGTGTCCTGCAATCATTTTCATTTCTATTAGTGTCTGTAACCACATTCTCTGACACTGTAGCTTCCTGTGTCTTGTTCGTTGGCTATGGCCAAACTTCCTCCCTCAACTCGGCTGCCATTTTGTCACTTTGTGAGTCAAACAACTCCTGCTTCTACTATAATCTGTAGGATTTTATGAATGACATCTATAACTTGGAATAAAAAAAGTGATTACCAATTGGTGTCAAACTGACATTTGAGAGCAAGCAGGAATTACACCTTGACTATACAGACCGTCTCTGAGTTCCTTTCACCTCAGTTGTCAAACTACAGTACGATATTACAGAACCAGAGAGAGAGAGAGAGAGAGAGACAGAGAGAGAGAGAGAGAGAGAGAGAGAGAGAGAGAGAGGGAGAGGAGAGAGAGGGAGAGGAGAGAGAGAGAGAGAGAGAGGGAGAGAGAGGGGGAGAGAGAGGGGGAGAGAAAGGGAGACAGAGAGAGAGGGAGAGGGAGAGAGGGGGGAAGAGAAAGGGAGACAGAGAGAGGGAGAGGGAGAGGAGAGAGGGGGGGGGGAGAGAAAGGGAGATAGAGAGAGAGGGAGAGGGAGAGGAGAAAGGGAGAGGGAGAGAGAGGGAGAGAGAGATAGGGGGAGAGAAAGGGAGACAGAGAGAGAGAGAGGGAGAGGGAGAGAGAGGGAGAGGGAGAGGGAGAGGGAGAGAGGGGGGAAGAGAAAGGGAGACAGAGAGAGAGGGAGAGGGAGAGGAGAGAGAGAGAGGGAGGGAGAGAGAGGGAGAGAGAGGGAGAGAGAGAGAGAGAGAGGGAGAGGGAAAGAGGGGGAAGAGAAAGGGAAACAGAGAGAGAGGGAGAGGAGAGAGAGGGAGGGAGATAGAGGGAGAGGGAGAGAGAGAGAGGGAGAAGGACAGAGAGAGAGGGAGAGGGAGAGGGAGAGGGAGAGGGAGAGGGAAAGAGGGGGGAAGAGAAAGGGAGACAGAGAGTGGGAGAGGGAGAGGAGAGAGAGGGAGGGAGAGAGAGGGAGAGAGAGAGAGAGAGGGAGAAGGAGAGGGGAGAGGGAGAGAGGAACAGGGAGAGGGAGAGGGAGGGAGAGGGAGAGAGCAAAATGAAAATCATATCTAACACTCAGTCGTCATCTTGTATAAAACACCTTCTTACACTCTTGTTTCAGATTTTCTGCTTTCTGAACTGGTGAAGACAGGCAGTGGTAAAATAATGGACATCAGGTTGATTTTGGCAGGTGAAGGTTTGTGTACTGTGGTGTTTTTGATAAATTATCAACCAGAAGATTGAAGGATGACAATCAGTCATTTAAATGTTTTAAGAGGGCGGCAACACTTTATTTTATTATGTGCTGCTTGTTTATTAACTGTTTATAACAAGCGCACTAACATGATTTGGATGTTAAATTAATTTATTTGAAAATAGTAATCGTTTACTTAATATCATTTCACTGTTTATAGAATTATTACATGCATTTTCTATCTACAGTGTGGAGAGAACATTATGAACCTCAAGCATATTTTTTAATTTTGTTCGTATTGTTAAACAAAAAAAGCTATAACATGAGAAAGGAGTTTAGCTTGTGTTATATGTGTTGCATTTACTGTACTACACAAAACAATAATTTGATCTAGCAGGTGATACATCTTTGTAATAATATGTTCAGATATACATTTTTAAACAATAACACATTTAACATCCAAAAGATTTATGTCTGCCTTTTTGAAAAAGAGATAGCATTATTGTAGCAATGACTGATGTGCTGTACTAGCCTAGGGGCAGGGACACTTCAGAATTAGTACTGGACGCATCTAGGGTTAAAGGCATGTCAAATAAATCAGTAAAAATGATTTCAGAGGTGAAAGGCATGCATAATTCCAGTCATTTAAAGTCTTATCACATTGTTGGAAATTAAAAAGGTACATACAAAACTAGAAGACTATGTTTTAGTCCCCTCCACAGCAAGCCAGGATGCATCGTTTATCACTTAATGCTAGTGTCAGCCAATTTCATATACAGTGCATTCCAAATACATAGCAGCAGGATTTTTTATCATTTGGTTTCTTTTTTTCTTTTGCTTTTGTGAAAACAAAGACCCAGCTCAATTCTCTGAGGGATTTCATAATTTATTCAGCGGAACCTCTGAGTAAAAAATGAAAACAAATGAGGTGTAATAAACCAAGGAAGAGAAACTGAATCAGCTCCTATTGAGGCATCCCAGTAATAAATACAAATAAAAATAGAAGTTGTTAAAAAAAAAGCATGTATGTACGATATATACAGTATACACTCTGACTACTGCTCAACAAAGGGGCATGCATATTACACTACCTGATTGCAGAAAAAACATCCAAAACATGTAGTTAACAAACTCATTTTATATATTAAAAATACATGCATGGATCTATTTTAAAGGAGCAATCAGAAACCAGTTTCCTAATTGAATATCTAACAGGTAATAATCAACAATAATGGATGCATTGAGAACAAATGCAAGATGCAAAAAAATGTGTCGACCACTGTTGACAAACATGCATGTGAATATTATTATACATAGTAGCATACAGGAATTTATCCATTGGGAAAATGATATGATTAAAAAGCAAGAAGATGTCTTCTTTCTGCATTATATTCTGCTTCATTGCATTAGCTAGCTATGTGAGGCTCCAATTAGAGCACCTGGGCCATTAATCCGTTAATGCATGTTTAATTGAGGCTAGCAAAATACACGGCATGGCAATCAATGATCAGTTATAGGTTAATTGTTGCATATGTGAAGGAAAACACCAGTGGGAGTACTATGGAGTGGTTGTATTTAGATATTTGACATCACTAAAATAGACCCAAGTCTTCTGTGTTTGATGCTGTAGTTTCACTTTATGCTGTATCTGTTGTCAATCATTTATTTCCCACTGAGGGTTGGGTTTACGGTATTATAATACACATCCTGAGAGTGCCATCATATTTGAGTTTATCGGTGATAAAGCCCAGGCGATCTGAGGCATATTCCCATTCTAACCATTCTTAAATCCTGTTCAAAACCTGGCAGTCATAAAGCATTAATGTGCCAGTTATAACATTGAAGAGCCTATACATTTTCTGCCAATGTTACAGAGTCCAGTGTCCTTTGCATATCAACTCCCATAGACATGGAATTATATTCAAAGCAATTTCAATTCTAGCCTCCTTGCCTGGTGTCTCCAGAGCATTGATTACGATCAACCTTGAGCTATCTGTGTTTTGGGAGATTATTATTATTTCCCTGCTTTGTTGTTGTGTTATTATTGTGACGTGTGCGGTATGTGCTTGCTGAGGTGTGCTGTTGTCGGCTGGGACCCCTTGTAATTGAGGCCACATGACCATTCGGGCTCTTAGAACAGAAAAGGAAAGAAAAATTCCAGTATATTAGATACAGGCCTATTTTTGTATTTGACCTCAGCCTCACAGAACACTATGCCTGATGGGATTGTGTTTCTGTCATCCCTTTTCAGGTTTAAGGTTGTAATTCAATGTCACTTTCAGATTGCACAATCCTGCTAAAGGTTGTTATGGTAACAGGTGCTTGATTTAGTCATGTTTACGTGGGCCATTTCTTCTTTTTCATCCCCATAAAGCTTTTAAAAGCCATTTTAATTATTCATTATTTATGGATGCATCCACTTTAGCCCTTTTATACAGCGTCTACCATTACTAAAGTGCTTGCACTATGACGATACACGTGTATAGGCATTGCTGAGTACTATAGAGAGGGGTGCTCAATACTTTTCATCATAACAAAAACAACTAGGTGTTTTTTTTTTCTTTTATGCAAATACATAAAGGACCATTTGTTTAAATCAGTGGTGGTTTACTAAGTTATATGATATGGTTAGCTTGCTATATGATATGGTTATATGCTCAGCCCATTAAAGTCATAATTCCCAATCCTTCATGGTCATGCCCAAGACTGTGAATTGCGACCCTCACACATTTCTAGAGCACATTTGTTTTATTAGGCTAACCATAATACTAAAGAAATACATACACTTGGGTCTCGGTAGGAGAGCATCATTCTTTTGTCTGTAATGTTTTGATTTTGTTGTTTGTTTGGAAGGCTGCTTTAAACTGCAGATTTTAAGTACACACACACACACACATATATATATATATATATATGAAGCATTCTGGCTGGAGCTGGTGTGTTCCCAATGTAAATGGAGACCAGCCAAGCATCTTAACAGCTGTAAGAGGCTGGCTTGGTTGGAGGATCAGTTATAGAGAGTTGAAGTATTGCCTTACATGTACTACCTCTTTCAGACCACAGGGGTCAGTCTTGTACCAACGCTTGCGGTATCTATTTCCTTGAAACCCCCTTCTCCGTCACTACAGCAAGTTACATTTTAATGTTTTGTTCTTCATGCAAGATTTAAAATTGAGGGGGAAAAAACCCACTTAATTAAAAATTAATTAGAAAAAGCTCTTTATTAATGAATACAGGTCTGAGTAACTGATATTTTACAGTCCATGATGCCTATCTCTTTAACCTACTTTTATGATTACATTTACACAGAAAAGGGAAATGTTTTGTGTAAAAAAAAATTATGTATTTATCAGAAAGAAAAAACTAAAAAAAAAAAACTAAAAAAATAATAAATCTCTCTTAGGGCTGAGTTCTTGGAAACAGCACTCAATGAAAGCTTTTCCCTCCCACACCACAGTCAGGGTCTGAGTTTCTGTTTCTTCTCTTTACTGATGGGGGAATTACCCCCCAACATCCCCACCACCCTCTCCATTTCTCTCAATACAGTCACGTTTTAAAACATTCACTTTTACATTAACCACATCTGAAGCCGATGGTAGAATACCGGATTATGACTGAATTAATTACATAATTATACTTTAAGTAACCTCATGGCAGTTTCAATTGAGTTGGTCATAGAGGGTTTTCAAATCTAAAGATGTCTTAATTGTGTATATTATTACACTAAAAACTGATCCCCTGTTGCTGTATGCTTGCCCATTAAAATGTTTAGTGTGAATTCTTTAAAATTTCATAGACTGCATTTACAACATCCAGTGGTGTCAATGATCGCACCTAATACAGCAAAGTCTAAGAAATGTTCCACTGAGTTTAATTTAGTGAAGCCTTCATCTCCTCGCTAGTGGAATACTACATCAGGGACAGAGATCGCATTTATGACTGCTTTGCCTGTCCTAAATGACTTGTTCTACACTGAAGCCTGCCTCAGACTGTTCCTATTGATTACCAGTGAAGTTAGAACCACACTGGTGAGTATTCAGACATTTTGGGTCTCACTTGAATGATCTAATAAATAATATATGGTAATATGTACAGTTAACCCATTCATAAACCTTTTTTTTTTATTAAATATTTTAAGGTCACATTTTATTTATTTATTTTTGTTTGTTATCAGCTGACTTTGTATTTTAAACATTTCCTGTTGTTACAGTATTTATTAGAAAACAGATTTAAACTTGGATTCAAAGTTTGTTGTGGGCTTTTCAATGATTAAATGAACCAACCTGCATTGTCTATGACATCATCCAATCTTTTGTCTGCTTTGAGCTGTTATCCTAAATGTAATAAATGCACTATTTCAGCTTCTGAACACTAGGGGTCACTGTGGTGCAAAGTAAAGTCTGAAGAGGCGCAGGTGGTGTGAGGGTGGGACTTTGCATAGGCCAGCAACTGAACTATTTTAGGGATTTAGTCGTTACAACATATTTTCATGTTTGAAAAAACAAACATGTAATAATAAAAACAAAACTTCATGTTAAATGTCATTGTAAACTTCATTCTGGACTCAGTCAGCAGCGCAAAAAATGAAATGGCCTGACATCGAACACAAAAGGTACCTGTTCTTAACTTGTTTACTTATCTGAGTTTTAACACCAGTGTGTGCTGGTATTTCTGTAGGACAGATTGCTTTACGTACCTCAAGGCAGAAAACAGAAAGGCACATTTAACTTGGTGGTGTTCTTTTATTAGAAAACAAAACAAAGAAACAAAAAGTACCAAGAGTCAAAATGAAACCCTTTATTCATTTAAATTAATGTTGAAATTTCATGTTGACAGAATGCCTGCCGCTCCACCTAAAACATCCCAAAACAAATCCAGCAGCCATTTAGTAGACGCATGCATTAGGCTAATTTGCTTAAGGACCATTTTTAGTATTGTAGTATTTGTTTAAGACAAATAATTTTCATTTACAAAATATATAAATATATATTTGGCTGCCCACCCTAGAATCAAATTATATTTCCAGTGCTCCCCAAGGCACAAAAGAGCAAAATGAAGTAGAAGGAGGCTGTATTTTCAACCAAGGGGAATTCTTTGAAATAAACAAACGACACACAAACAGATGACATAGAATAACGCTTAAGACCAGTAGCCTAAATCTGCAGTGCTTTGTATATATGTCCTAAAATAGTCATTATAAAACATGCAAGTACGTTTTAAGTTAAGATTTGACTAATTGTGTTAGTTGCTAGGAAGCAGTTTAAAAACGATTGCAAAATTTGTGAATAGAATGGAAAACATCCCCTGCTTCCTTTCATTTAATGAGCAATTTATTTTTTAAATGTATTGCTTTTTCTTAAATTTCAAAGAAACCCCTACTCAAATACATTGAATAATGTATGCAGTATTACTGCAATAAACCTCAGATATTATGAAGAGATACATCACAGTATTACTGCATAGCTTATTGTGTTCAGTACATACAGTATTTTAACATGGTTGCTTCAAAAACCACACAAGCAAATTGTACTTTACATGCACACTTTGACTAAAACTGACAGCTCCTCTTAATACATTATAGTGGTTTATATTTAATATAGCATTGCACATTCTTAATGAGGTCCAGCTTTGCACAATTAAAATAAAAAAGGATTTCATTCTTATCCGAAAAGAAACAATAAAAAAATAGTCTTTTAAAACTGTGATGTTAACATAATTGTGTATTAAAATGTCATCTATTCTGTAACATTTTTTTTGCTTCTATTTCAAGGACAAATATGAGAATTCAAATAATTGAATATACATGCAGCAAGCACACCATTAATTTTCACAGGACCCTAATGCTGTGCCAAGCATAACTAACAGACACTGGCAAGACAAACATACTGTTTTATGCAAGGTGTACAGTGGAAGACCAGTAGATGATAATCCCTCCACACAATGCTGAGTGTCTTGCTTTTTGCAAGTTCTAAATCACACAGCAATCATTTCAGAAATGGATAGGGTAAATCACATCACCTTCAGTTTAGTAAAGTACCTGATCAATATTATATGCTTTTATACAACAACCAGACACTGCTCTCCCATTGTTTTCTATGGAGGTCACCCATTCTGTTATCACTCAGTAATGGAATGGCAAATAAGGCCCGGCTGAAAAGATGACACTGATTGACGACTGTTTTAAAACTACTGATAAAAAGTTTCACATGGACACTCGAACCATGCTCTCAGAATGTCAGCAAAGGTAAATACATTAATAGTTCATTTATTGACTCAGGAGCGCCATTATTACCTCGTCACATGACACAGCAATCCCATTATCCCTTAATTAGTTGTACATGGTTGTTACAACTAATGCAGTGAGCTTACCATAAACCACCCTTTAAGCAGTCCTATGCGTGGCTTTCAACCGTGATAATTAATAAGGCAATGACTAAATAAATGACAGGTGACACTGCTTCTCTCACACACAGAGAGCAACTTCTTTTTCATTGACTTGGGATAGCAGTATTTTTAATCAGCAGTGTAGTCATCCTGTTTTAGGATAAATGCGTGTCTGTCAATATTTATTGACGTTTAGCAACGAAACTGTAGGTTATGGTTTGTGCTGCATTTTCGGTTATTTTTCTGCAACAATTATTTTTATGCAGCTGTACATTTACAAAAAAAAAATATTGTAAACTGGCAAACTTACAGAATGTAAAATAGAAAGTCATGGTTATGCTGCTTCATTTATACAGAATTTGAAGGATTTTTTTTTCAACAGTGCAGAGTATGTATTGTAAGCACCCGTTGGACTGCATTAACTGCTTGCAGTGTGCAAATATAGTACGATGCCTGTGAACCTCTCAAACAGCTCTACTCTAAGAATGAAAGTATAAATTTAACTTCACAACAAGTGCAGTTGTGACTTGCGTTCCGGTGGTCAGAATTGCATAGCAATTGCATGAAAGTCAAACTAGTATTAGGCAATATACTATACATCTAGAGAAGGTTGTATTCAACCCTTATTGTGTAGCTGTGTCAATGTGTAGATCATTTCTGGTGCAGGAGTAACCTTATAAATAAACACAGTTGTATTTATTTATTCATATAAATTCATTTTAAATACAATTCCACTTTATATTTCTAAATGAGTATATAAATTATTTACTGTAAATAGAAATGAATATCTGAAATATGTCTTGAAACATTTATTTTTTTGACACCGTAATATAAAATTAATATATAGAATACATTCTAGAATCCCCCCCCCCCCCCCCCAAAAAAAAAATCTAATATATAATTACATACCGTATATTTTAGAATGTTCAATATTTCCTGTTTAACAAGGTCTTGGGTCTTCAGACACTTTATCAGTGTTGCTATTTATAATAATTCATAGTTAATCTGGCTGTGTTATTACTTCATTCTATTAGACGCAATCACGGACTTACAAAGAAGACACAAATGTGTTACATTAAAGTATGTATTATTTCTGTTAAAAAAATATTTGTTCTAATAAATAACAATTGAAGCTCATCACACCCTAGTCTTGCGTCTTAGGTTGCCTGCGGTGTGCTGGGATAAGTTTTCTGTCCACAAATCTCATAGTTTCAGAAGAAACTATCAGTCATTGTAAGTGTGAACAAAAACAGCTTTGTGCTTGTATTAGTTCAAAAATAGGCTTTCACACATACACACCCATTACAGGGACTCTTGAGATTAGTAACACTAGTTTATGGATTGATTAAAGGTGGTTATGTATATTTCACCATGTAATAATACATTTATAACAAGTGTTCTGAAGTGTCATTATGTATAATAATAATCTGTTAATAGCATGATGTTTATAGATTTTAATGTATAATCACTTACAATGCATCCCTACACTAAAGTGTTGTGGTATGTTCTCCCAGATAGCAGAAAAACGATAATTATTTACATTTTGTTATTTTATATTTTGAAGATCTGCATGCAACCCATGCTTTCTGCGTGCAAAATGGAATCCTTATTTATTGGGGGTTCTGAATTTTAAACCAGAAAGCCATGTCCACGTGCAGCTAAGAAGCATAAAAGGGGCATTTACAGGAAAAGCTGTTGCATTCCCGTCTGTTTTTTGTTCATTTTCAACATTTCAGCAACCATTTCCAGAAAGTGTGGGCCCAGGACTTGCCTTATTAAAAAAGTACATAGAATTTCCCAACTGAAAAGCTGTGATGAATTGTCTGTAAATAAATATCATATTTCACACAATGACATCTTTATTAAAACAAGAAGGTGGGATTCAATCTACTATTCATGGACATACAGTCGGTGTATATCATGGTCGTCAACCTTTTCATCATGTTGATAGCTTGAATTTGGTATTAACAATCGTGGCAATGGGGGGGGGAGTTACTGACATACTGTTATATTAAGGGTTTCTCTAGCACAAGAGTTTGCTGTAATACCAGCATATTACCCTCCGGCAATAAAAACACAGTAGATTTGGAAAACAATATTGCACCTATAGGGTAGCGCACTGGTACCCATATTCTACTGCAATGGAATACCTCATACCTGTATGATATCATTTATGTTACTATGGAATTATCACTGTGGTATATTATCAGCTGTTCACAGCACTGATGCACTGGCTATCCATAACGTTTGTCTACTTGCTGCATCGCCATTGTATTGCCACCACATTGAAGATCACTTAGTAGATGCTTTATGTGTCTGCAACACACATAGCTGTGAGGAATGGGTTAAACCAACATATGCTTGCTAATGAAAAAACAGAGGTTTAAAGTCACATTGCATGTGCTAAAAGCTGTTTTCAGAATTTCACATCAATTTACAAGAACCCATTCTGCTAGTTTTTTCTAATGAAATAGCCCAATTAAGTGCTTCTTAATTATGTCACTCTGTTTTGCGCACACACACGCACACACACACACACACACACACAATATGAATATAATTATGAGTCCAAAAGAACGATGGAAAAGCATGGTCCAAAAATAAATGCAACATTATGCCATCATTTCCTTATTATGTCCATAATAAACTAAACTTCAAAACTTCTAATTTTTGCCTTGATTAAATCACATTTCTGGTACTACCATGACCATTACTATGGCAACACCATAAACTTACATTTTGTAATGCTGTGCCTATGGCAAATTCTAATTAGGCTGGATCACAATTTGTAATACCTATTGTAATTTGTAATAAAGCACAAGCAATGTGTAACTGTTTATAATACCAACTGTTATTTATAGTAAGGCCTTAGACTGAGCAAATCATTTACTTGCTGATTCTAAACAAATGATTACTAAAACAGATCAAACAAGTATGTTATTAGTTGTGTTGTAAATATAGACACAAACTGAAATTTTCCAAAGTACATGGGGGAATGAATTCCTGTAAAGACCCCTTTTCTCTGTTTAACCGCACTTGACAGCCTTACTGTATAAACCACTACTGTTAGTTTCACATAATGTATTTGGGTAGACCTTTTGAAGCTTACTGTATCATACATTGATTACGTTCAATGAGGCCATAACAGCAGCATCAAACCACAACATTGAAAATAACTAGAAGATAAATATCACTTCCAAAATGTACCCCTCGTCTCAAATAATGCTTCTAACCTAAACTGAAAACTGAAGAAACTGAATTTAGAAAAGTGTGCTATAAAAAGTAGCATGCAACGAAATAATAAAATGTAATGCAGTGACTTCTATCAGGCAGGGATCCAGAAATTAACAACTTTATTTGGAGGCTTGTTAAGTAGTGTGTTATTTGAATTGTATTTTCAGGAATAAAGTGTTAATAAGTATTTGGAGTAAAATACATTTAAATTCAACTACAAAGTCATATTGAGAAAAAAGTGAAAATGCCTATTGTAATGATCTAAACAGTGAAATACCTTTTTGTAATAATCCAGCTGGAGTTTACTGACCCATGCATTAACCTTACTACCTACTGTAGAAATACAGTGAAATGATTTGTAGAATAAAATCTGCAGTATAATTTGTTGGGTAGCAGTATCAAAACCACAGTCTAGAACCTTACAATAGTCAGCCCAAGAAACCTCCTTTCTTGCCTTCCTCTCAAAGCCTACCCAAAGTCAAGGTAGTGAAGGGGAGGAGTGCTTTCAAGGCAATTCATAATAGAAATCAAATTATTCTTACCCAATCAGGTTCCTAGAGACACTGCCACCAGTCTCAGAAGCAACATGCTGGTATAGCCCCCATCACAAGGCACTTTCAAACACTGGCAGAGCTCCAGGAAGCACACTTTCACAATTTCTATTCAGCACTGACACCAGGAAGCAGGTTTATCTCACTTTTCAGTTTGTAGTTTTGTTTTTATTCGCAATCGATTTATTTAGAAAGCTGAAAATCCAAAAACAAGGCCTACTGTTTTATATATACAGTGTGTGTGTGTGTGTGTGTGTGTGTGTGTGTGTGTGTGTATATATATATAGTTGATAGCTATAATACATGGATGAAGGCTATATTCTTAGCCCATCTATTATTCTCTCTCTCTCTCTCTCTCTCTCTCTCTCTCTCTCTCTCTCTCTCTATATATATATATAGATTACTATATTACTATATTATATTGCAGAAAACTATAACGTTTTTAGACAATATTATAGTATTTTTCATAGCATATTCATACCTATGTTACATATTTTAGCCCTTAGGACATTACATTCTGTACAATCTTAAATTATACCACTATACATGGCCTTTGTATATTTAGATGTTTTTTCTCTCACAAACTGTCCATGTTACCATGTAAACAGACCACGTGACACCACTTTCTACAAATACAGTTTAACAGATGCAGAAATAGTATTCCTAAATACAGTAAATATGTATAGCTATACGTAAATACACATTTATTTTGCTCAAAAGAGACGGCTACCAAAGTGAGCATGTGTTAAAGAAATAAACTGTGGAAATTTAACAAAAAAACATAAAGAAGCCTCTATGCTAGAACTGGAATGTTGTTTATCTTACAGCCACTAATAGTTTGTTTATAGTATATTCACAAATCTAAAGAAGTTACCTTTCAACATGCTAAATAATACATTCACTGTAGGAGGGAATTACCTAATAGCTTTCCTGTTGTTTTAATACCTAAGGGAATAACTGATCAAGGGGAAGCAATCTTAATATCTGTCCACAAGACATTAAGCTCGTTCACCTTCTTATTTAAGGAAAGCTATTTAAGATAGTCTCAAGATTAAATGCACTGCTTTTGACACCCTGTATTTTTGGTTTCTGTACAGTATATACCTTAATAACTACTGTATAAATGATTATGTCTATATTTCTATTTAAAATATGTGAGCGATATTCTGCTTCTTACCATATAATAATGCTCACCAGCAAGTTTTTAACAAGGATGATGAAGCTCACTGGGTTTCCTGATCTGAATCTTTGAAATAAATAAATAACCTCACCTCATTAAAGGTTACATTAATCATCTCGATTAGCATATGATTATTATTAAAATATGTTATTATAATGACTCCTTCTGTTTGACTTTTTGATATTTTGGGTATCTTGTGTTGGCCCAGCTTCAGCAAATATGCAACAAGCATATACTTTGAAACATCAGCCTAGAACTCTGTAATCTGCAATTAGACTGGTGTGTATCAGAGACAAGTAAGGAAATGAGAAAGATAATGTTGATTCTCTGACAATGCATATCACCTAGTTGTGATGTACAAAGTCATATGTTCATATTTTATGTTTGGTATGGAAATCTCCAATGCAGCATTTTCTCCCCCAAAATTAAATGCATGCAAACCTGTTTTGAAGTTCCTTTGGTATATGTGGTTTAATAAAACAAAAAACAAATTCATCTGCATCATATCCTTCCCTTAACACTTACCTTGCAACCGTTTTTCACATTTAAATATTTCAGAGGCACTGTACAAATAAGTTTTAGTCAAATTTAATCAAATATTAGCACAGGAGTTTAGCATGTTTTTTTGCAAATAAACCCTAAGATTGAATTTAAATTATGATGCTACAATTCATAAAACTATGATGAAGTTATCCTGATAGCATTACATAACTGCACTCAATTATCATAGTTATTGTTATTGGTACTTTTTATAAGCTGCAATTAAATATAGCACCATACTTAAAATTGAATCCTAGAAATAGTGATGTGTTTGTCCACCTAAGTTTGAGAACGTGGCTAATAGTGCCATGGAATAAGGAATACATGCAGTTTATAATGATATATTTTATTTTTTGATTGAATCCACTGGTATAATATGTACTTGGGCTTGCAGGATAGAATCCTGTTTGTGTCGAGTCGCTGATCTTGGCTGGGGGCCCGCATTGGTCTTTACCCCGCTGTGGGTTAAGGAGGGAAATTATCTGGAGTTAGTTGACCTTACCAAGCAACAGCACCTCAACCATCCTGTATAAACTGTAAGGGTATGATTGTAGGACACATGGTCATTTTCATTCTTTTCATCTGTATTTAGGAAGTAGCAATGTAGTGACACACTTTTGAGCATTCTAAATTGGAGCGAAAACAAGGGTAACATCAAGGCCGAGCATTCTATATATATATATATATATATATATATATATATATATATATATATATATATATATATATATATATATATATATATATATATCCAAGCAGCACATTAAATAATATTGATATAAAATTGTAAAATGGTCTTCAATGGAGTTGAAAGCTACTATTCTTTATACTGCTTTTTAAACTTAGGTGTAATATATTGGCCTAATATATGATAACGTATATTATTGTGTCCCACGTTAAAATGGAGGCCTCTCCGGCTTCAGAAATGCCCCTGTCAACATGTTTTGTCATTGCATGCTGCTCTAATGCCAATTTTCACTTGATTGATATTATGTCACCATTTTGACGACTCAGGCTTCTACTTCATTTACTCTTCATTGTCTCTTTTCCCTCTCTTACTGTGTAGTTACCTAATTTCCTTTGACATTAACCGGCAGATTAAAGTAACTGTTTTATTGTTCTCAGGCTGCTGATCTGTCACAGGAATAATGCCACTTGCACATTTCAGAATGTGAAAACACACCCAAAAAACAGTGACCTTTATTAGGTGTGACATTTTTTAAAATGTTTCCATTCACACCTTTTATTATTTGTATTATTATGAATACACTATGGGGAAATGTCTGTTGAAGTATTTGCATAATGAAAAGAAGGAATAACAAAATGACAGTGTTTTAGATAATCTGGTTAAGAGTGTATTCCGATCCATAGGATCTGAGAGTATTTTTTTTTTATTTAAAGACAACATGACATCTTAAATATAATCCATAGTGAATGGGCTCAGCATTCATTATTTTTTTAGAAAGAAGAAATTGAAATGGCAACAATGTTATTACAATCTCTTTGCTGGTGGTCACATTTGACAAAGCAATTAGCCATTAGTGAGATGTTTCATCTAGTTTTCATCAAGCCTTCATACTACCTTGTCATTATGAATTGTTCTTGAAAACAGTTTTTTCATATACAATCTTTGAGGGTGATAACTCAATTCTTAGTAAAATTCAAAGAGGCAGAAAGAAAAAGATTTGAAATCATTAAATATGACCAATTTAATCAATAAACAAAGATCAAATGGATAATCTGGAAGACAATGCATTAAAAAAAACTTGGAGGTTGCTTCAAACAAAAAGCTAAATGCAACTTCAGCAGGTGCAATTATAGAAATGGTGGAGGAGAGTCATTTAAATAAAAGAACTAGAACAGAATTTTAATTGCAGAGCTGAAAGACAAAACTGTTATCAACATTGCCTCTGCCTTTTCATCTCTAGACCATGAAATACAACACAGCAACTGCAAGAATAGATTTAAAATAGATTAAAACGTCTAACCCAAATTAGCCTTTAGAAAAACATACAAAAAACAGTCCTTTAAAAGAAATAAAATAGAACAGCGGTAATGGAAATGAAGCCATCTCTTTCCTTGAGGGAAAACGCTATGTATCCAATGAAGCAACACACAGACATCCTGTGGCTTTGGTTACTGGGAAAATAAAGTCAAACATCTACATTGGACAATACAATAAAAATAAAGGGAGGTAGGTTTTATAGTTCCGTAGTTTGCTTTTTCATTATCTCAAATGATGTTTGTGACCATGCCTGCTATATATCATCAGATCCTGCTATGGATCATCCATGATAACATTCACTCTTGAAGAAGATACATTCCACATAGTAATTACAACACTACCGTGGTGTCTCGTTTAACACTAGAACCACCACGGCAGTCATTTTCACTTTTAACATTTTAATTACTCTGCATGTGTGTGAAAGATATGCGGTTGTGCATTCTTGACTTTTCCTAAATACATGTATTAAATAACCTGATAGCGTTTGAAAGGCAGGGTCGCAAAAATACAAAAATTATAATCCCCTCTACCTAGAATCGCCAGAGCAGTCATTTTGACTGCCTTTTACAATACATGTTTTTATTTTGAATATAACCTACAATATTGTATTTTATTTTTATATACAAGCCTGTTGTCATCTCTACTGGACCTGGCAGCCATCAATTCTTTCATTTTGTACAAGGAATGCACCAGGGAGAATAGGAAAGATTTCATCTTGAAGCTAGCCACAGCGCTTCAGCAGAAACATTTCGATCAGAAAACTGCAAAGCAGCAGGCTGCAGCAGCTCAACCTGGATTCAGTGCTACACAGAGTGACATATGCAAAAATATATATGTTACTTTCATTTTAAATTAAAAACTACTTTCGTTTTTACAGATTTGTATGTACATATACCTGTTTACACACTAGTTTCTTTTGAAATGTTTATTATAGTTTTTCATTTTTTAAGTAGTTCTTTATATGTGGTAAGTTAGAAAATAGACCATTTTATGTTTAATTGTTCATTTAAATATGGTGTTTCGGCTGTGCAGATGTTTGATATGATGTGCTTGAATAAAACTTTTGAGTTGTATCCGATAGTTTTGTCTTTCATTTTAATATTGATGTTGTTCAAAATGTAACTGTCATAATGACTGTATAAGTCATAATGAGTCATAACTGTGGCAGTAAAACACCAATTGGTAAAACACCAATTGGGATGGATAGTTAGATCCGCTGTTCTTCAGATCAAAGCTTGTTCTAAGGGCCTTAGGTCCCCAGTGGGTTCCTCCCTCCACGGGTTTTTCCACTTAACATTTACACCTAATTTATTATATTAAATGTAATAAGCTCAACCATAATCTTGTTACCTTGCAGTTGGGTGCATGTTTAACTCTGATAATTCAGGTTGGATTTAATTCAAGCCCAGCGGGCCCCAGAGTGGCTCACCTGGTAAAGGCATGACCGCATGGTGTGGATGGGAGGCCAAATCTGCACCGGGGATCCACAGAGAGCATTGCATTGTCTCTGGGGTTAGGGATGCTCACCACGCTACTTCTTTATTAAGAATATTATTATATTTACTACATTCTTCCAGAGTTTAGCTTTATGTGTACTCTGCTTCCGTGTACTGCTTACCGTTTACAGTCCACAAAAGAGTTTCATCTCCTGCAGGGTCACAAGCTTCATACTACCCTGTGAAACACACTTGACAAATGATATTGCTTACTTCACCTTTTTACCAACCATGCTGCATGTTCTTACCTGGCAGTGTGTCAGTCGATCTCAATTTCCCTCCATCTTCCAGCTGGTCCCCATCCCAGGGGAGAAGGGCTGACAATTGCCCCTTCAAAGGACAGAAAAACATGGCAACACAAGAAACAAGTCTTGGAGCCAACGATACTTGTTCAGAAAACATGTTTCTGCCAAATAAAGCAACTAAAAAATGTTGTCAACTGGCAAAGCCTCCTGCATCTTGCATCCCAAGTTTTGTACAAATTCATGCTGGTCTGTATTTGTTACTGTGGTTTCACAGAGACTGATGTGAGGTATTGAAAGTAAATGATTCTGATGCAAGAACACACACAGGGAATATTGTAAAACATATTCTTTTTTATTTGATTTTGTAGTTAATGGTACAACTGGCAAAACTGTAGCTGGTTCCTTCGCTCTCCTTAACAAAAAGGTCCAGCAGAACATACTAAAAAGAGGCACTTGAAATAGGCATTACAATATGTTGGTCATATATATGTTGCTTTAAAATGTATATAGTACACATCTCAACTGAAACATTTAAATCTTGGGCTTTTGTCTGAAAAAAACTACTCTGTGCACAGATGGTATATTATAGTAATTGTTGTTATGCTATTGTATTTTATGATAGGCATTGTGTGTATGCAATTACAAGAAAAAAAAAAAAAACATTTGCCTAAAATTAAAGCCAAATAGCTTTATCTCAAACTAGGTAGTGGCTTATTTGCTCTATCTTTCTTTACAAAAAAGTTAAATATAACATGTTTTATGCTTAATCAGACCTTTGACCCAAATTGTGTGCTCTTTAATCAAACATGTATTGAAATGTAACAATAAAACATCAATATCCTTTATTTACTTGTAGCTAGTCATACCATATACATGTTTTAAAGACTTCTTATACACGGGTATATACTTTTTGTAATGTTTAACTAACACCTAACTTAGAAAAAAAAACATATTCAATAGCAAACAGCTCTATTCGGAAGGCTATTTTTACATTGCTGCAGAGAGCCACGTACATTTCTGAGTAAGGTTATATATTCTTCTACATTCGTTTGTGGTTTATCAGTTTTTGTAACATAGACCCTCGTGCTCACTGAACGAATGACCTCAAATAACCCCAATTAGTAAGACAATATCCATGATTTGTGTAAATGCTTGGTGATGTAGAGCTATCACTAATGACAAGTAGTCATTAACAGTGAGTACAGTTGTTTTATCCTTCCATAAAGCTAAGAATAAAAAATAAAATTCCAAAACCAGTACTGTGATTGGAAACTCCTCCATGACATTCTCTTATGAGTCTCTTGTGATTCTTGTTTGAATATTTTCTCTGGCGAAATTGAGTGGAATTAGGTATTTGCTCACTCATAGCCAGTGAATTACTCTCTCTCTCTTTCACATTTTAAGTGATACATCTGTGTCTTGTAATGCATATTCTTTAAATATATCTGTTTAATGAAACTCCTAAAAGACTTCCATAAGCAGTAGTATAGGTCTAACTGTGGAAACAAAAAAGGGTTCCTTAAGGCAGATTTGAAACCCTTTCAATATTAATCTTTATAATTAAAAGCTGAAACAAGTTACTTTAAGTGGAGCTGTATTGATTAAACTAATTACATTTAGTATAATCCAGTAGCAGTTCCTTGGTGGCTGAGGGAGTATTTACAAGAGGCCAGCATTACTAAGCACAAACCGAAAGTAAGATTTTGCTCTGCCCAAATGTATTAGTTTCTGGGTCATTTTTACTAAATTATTTCATCCATGAAATGCTTTTGAATAAACAAGTCACTAAGTAGTAATGAACCATTCTGAAATAATAAAACACATATGAAAAAATATGGTACGCTAGCCATTAAAAAAGGACAGAAATAAAGAGATACTGCTAATACATGTAGTAATAAATGAATGGTGGGCTGCTTGCATTGTTTCTGGGTTGTTTGCTATAAGAAATGATTCATTTTCTTTTGGGTAGCTTCATGATGATAACAAAAGGTACAACATAAGACGTATTTATTTTTAATCACATGAAATAGGGATGGATTTATATTCAGCTCTTAACTATAATGTCCTTGATTTTTTTCTGTGAAAAGAAGTCCACCTGCCCCCCTTTAAATTCACATGCTGATGTCTTCACACAGAGACAGGTGCACATTTGAATTTTCATTTGTTGCTACATGCTTCCTGGCAGTTTAAGGGAATCATTTTCTTTGTAGTTGCGTGTGTGCTGTACATTTGTAATGCTTTCATTTAGAACTTGAACATGGCTTTGCCACATTTTAGTCAATCTGACTAAAATGCACTGTTGGATCCTGCATTTCTCTATTAACCCCATACTACCTATGGCAGCAAATGTATGGCATTTAAAACAAATCTTGTACAAGCAGTCTAATAGAACTATGTTTTATACATTGTCATACCGTATAACAGGAAATTTTGGCGGGGAATTTATTTTGGCTTTATTGGCGGTTTTGATTGGATTGCCAATAATTCTTCCACCAATCAGAGTGTGGCATTATCACTGAAGGTGCATAGTCAAGACATTTCACAAACAATTGTTATTTATTTTCATTTTCTTCTATGCAACGTGTTCTGATGTATTGTTTTAGTTTTTAATAGTTATTAGTTATAACAATGTACATCATGTTAATCTTATTTGAACAGATCATTTAGCAGGGGGTCTGCCTTAATCCTGAATACAGGGGTGGTCTTAATATTGAAAGTGATTTTCTATTGATGTCATTTAAAGACTGGTGTAAACAGATCGCGGGCAGTCCTGAAGGTTGGAACCAGCTGTTGCCAAGCCCAAACAATGGAGACTATAGACATCCTACTAGACTGATACACAATTAGACCTGGGACACTAGCATTTATTGAATTAGATCAGGAATTGTCATGAATAATCGCTTGATATATTGAAAAACTAGGCTTAATCACTCAACCTATACCATTTTAGATCAATGGAGAAGGCCACTGGATTACATTAATCACCTATCCATGGTTATCCAAGGATTGCTTCTAGAAATAAGTGTCCTATTCAATCCAGGTAGACCAGCTGTGGTTTACCATGGTGAAGTATGACTTGATTAAATCAACACCTTACTACAACAAACACATGAAGTAATGTGTGTGTGCTGGTATGCAAGTCAATGGGTTATGATTTCATAGTCTTTTATTACAATATCTTAATATTAATTTGAATAGGGCCATCCTGCCAGCGATTGAGTACCAGGGCCCTACGCTATGATATTTTCATGTCATTGTGATAGATATGTTACCACCATGCAAAATGAATCACAAGCTTCGGGATGCCATTAGTAGATGTGTCAGACTTCATTATATTAGCAAAGTTTCAGTAACAAGTTAAAGCCCACTTTGGAGAAAATAATCAGATTGTTAAAACATATCGGAATGTTTGCATGACTTACAAACCTAAAGATAAATGAAATGTCAGTTATTTATTTTATATATTGTTTTGTATCCAGGACCTGAAGTATATTAAATGGCAGGAAAGCTTTCTCCGCTGTGGTTTCAGATTAAATCAGAGTTTGGAGGCTTTCATTGCAATTACTGCTGCTCTGAATCAAGTAACCTTTAGAAGATGATTTTAAAAATGAGTCATCCCAATCTAATTATAGAAAACATCCTGTTCTTGATTAGAGTGTAATGCATTCGGTATTATAAATAATGCCAGAATGAATCCACAAGTGTCCAGCTTGTAAGTTCATATGGAAAACCCTAAATTCACTATGGACCCAAAGATAGTTTTCCTGTTGCTTTCCTATTCTGGTTCGACAGTCCTTGATTCTTTTTGTAACCCAGGCCTAATGCACTTTTGAATCTGGATAATAGTCTCATGATGCATATTGAATATTGAGCATGATTTTTTTAGTTTCTGCAGCTATAAATTCTGTTTTTAAATGGATAGAAGTTTAGTGTTACCATGCCACACAATAAGTGAAGTGGTTAGTATGATGACAACCAGACAGTGTACTATATACTGTGAAGTTATCTGTTATACAATATGTCACTTTTTTGTGACATTTGAATCCTATGTTTGGAATGAGCAAGCTGGCAAATTAGTCAAACAGAACCCAAATGAGCAATATTTTTATTTATTTATTTATTTTTTACCTGGGCAGTTAAATAGTGTACACAACCTGATTGCACAACCTGTGCTGGAAAAGTAGACTGGTCTGAACCCGGGTCCTGATCCGATAGGCACCCTAGTAAAGTATACACGCAGTACATAATGTAGGCCATAACAATAAACATGGAGACAGCCGTTTTGAAAATGAATGCCTGCAGCATAGGAGGCAGAATATGAATTTAGAAACAAGATAAAGGAGAGGGGGGATGGTGGGTCCACTGTTGAACCTCATTGTTCCTTGTCACATTATATATTTAAATAAAAACCACACAACAAATCAAATCAGAAATAAATGAGGACAGTAAAGTAGGGACTGAGGGTAGGGGATACACTTTTGCACATGTTTTTAAAGGTGTGTGGTCTAAGCAGGCAGAACTAGACAGGGGAAGAGGAGGGGTGTTAAAAATGCAATTTTTACACTGTCATGCTTCAGTTTATTTACTTGACACTGGACAGCCGTTCTCCACAAACTTCACTATAAAGATCCCTCCTGTGATTACATTATACAGTTCAATCTTCCCTTTGGTGAGTATTGAATGTGTCTGCTTATTTCACAATACATTTCATGCATAAAGGTAGTGGAAATTTCCATAGTGACCATGGCATGGCAAATGAAAAAATAAAAACATTTGCATTTATATTTTCACAAATCAAAACTGGTATTTATTTTAAGACAATTCAGCTGCACATTTAATTGATGTTAATGTCTTATTTACATATAATTAAGAAGGTCTATTTTAATAAATATACATCCAGCAAGGGTTATTATTTCATATCTCCTGCCCCGAGGAACATACTACATACAGTGTGGTTTGTTTTCCAGGCCTCTGGATGAATATAACTTTAAAACATCTTTTCTGAATAGCGCTATCCATTATTTAAAGCAGGTTACGTCTTAAAAAGCAGATCTACGATGTTTCAAAACAGCTGAGAAAAGCATTACTGTTATTTCTATCTAGGTGATTGGGGATGGAATTAAAAAAAAGAAAGAAAAAAAATCAGTCAGTTGCTTACACTTCATGCTTCCTGGCACAAATTTGTTATCCCTTTTAACTCAATTAATGTCACTTAGTTCACTTCTGTGGCAATGATGACCTGCATATATATATATATATATATATATATATATATATATATATATCCCCAAACTGCATCACAACCCTCAGCTGATTCCCCTTGATTTAGTCAAAGCAGTGTAACATTGTACGAAATGCGAGAGCTTCCTCCTTTCTTCTGGTTACCTTGACAACCCTTTTTTGTAAAACCAATATGTTCTGTATGCATACACTAGACACAACAGACTGCTGCTGCTAGCTGTAGGATAATTAGGGCTATGAATTTTTCATGCAATTAATGGGCTTTTTGGAGAACTTTATGTGTTTTATGTGACATATTTCACAGAAAATGTACTGGGTTAAAAGCAGACAGCAGGCCATTAAAATGCTTAATTATTTTGCGTTTTTGGGGTCCTTTACAACTAACAAAACAAATGTCACAATAGATTGATTGAAAGGTAACAAAAAAAGAAGAAAAAAGGCAATAGACTGAATTGCACAAGCTGATCAGTGTGTGTCTCAAAGGTACTCAGTGTTACCATTAAACATTGATTTAGTTGTTTTTTCAAATTCAGTTTAAATCTTACTCCACAGACAAGAAACAATAACACACTTTACCAATTTACGTGTGGGTTTTTGTCTCATTTTTTTTAAAAAGAGCTCAAGTTCTGTTCTAGTGTCCATTTTGCTCTATTTATTTATTTATTTTGTAAATGAAAACACACTGCTAATGTGTCAGCTTTTTAATGAGGTTTTATATACTTCTGCTCAAGAGCCTTGGTTCTTTCCCTCTATTTTACAATTAAATTTGGAATATGCAGATATTGAAAGAGCACACTATATAGATGAATACACAATTGTGCTTCCTGGTACCCAATCACCTCATTTATTATGGTACAAACACTAAAACAAGTGAAGAACCAAATGATGCTCTCTGGAAATAAAGGGAGGCCAGTAAAAATTTAATGCTAATTCATTCAAGCTTTGGCTGACTCTCCTTTAAGGTGATGTACACATGATTTGGCCACATGATTTTTGAATTCCATCAGATGCACCTGAGGTGAATTTTCTTGTGTTTTAAATAACAGTCCATCCCTGTTACAGGGACAATGGTATTGGAAATGCAGTAACTCATTAAAATACTGGCCACAAATTCAAATGACATTCAACAGAGTTTTATAGCATTGCATAAAAGTAACATTTTGTTGGTATTTTGTAGTGGTTTTTTAGTCCTGGAAACCTTTTTTTTCCCTAAATGGCCACAAATTTATAATAAATTGAAGTGGAGCAGCACTTCACAGGAATTTGCGGCAGTTATTATAAAATGTAACCGAAAATAAATAGCTATATTTGTACTGCATGCTCAAATATGAGACGGCAAATGTCAACTGCAACATCTCTTGAGCGGTGAACCACAGAGTTGCAACAAAAACAAAAGAACGGACGTTTGTGTGGAAAATAACGCATGCAAAATGTTAAGACTTGCTATTTGTAACCTTTCTCATAATAATAATGGGAACAAGAGGGAGATCAACGTTTCTGGGTGGCGTTATGTTGTGCCCCACGCGTCTCTGCATATCAAATTTCTGTGAGTAATAAAACAAGCAATAAACAAAGTGCAGAAAGATAAAATTATATTGTTTGAGTAGTTTATTGCTACTGTAGGTTTGCACCATTAATATGATTCTATTCCTCTTTGAACATTTGTCTTTGCCATTTTTAATATTGGGGCTTTTTGTAGTTTTATACAGATATATTTACTGCAGCTATAGGCCTGACGAATAATACATCTGCAGTCAGCTCAAATAAAACCTATTGTAAATTGCAAAGGTTTGCCTACAGCAAGAAAGTTGCATTAAAGAGATAAAGTACTCATTTCACAGAGGCTTGTCAAGACATGTTAGAAGCGGTACACGGATACACCAAATAAAAAGTGCCAAGTTTCTCATTCAAAGAACTGTTTATACTGAAGACGATTTTTTAGTAGCAGTATCTTAATGACCAGAGCCCCTGAAATATAACATCCCATTATTCTGACCTAATCTTCTCATTATTTATAACAGATGGGTTTAAATTTAGGTCACCCAACAATAACTTTTTTCTTTTGTTTTTTTTAATCCGTGTGGGCAACGACCCCAATGCACGCTGTTAGTCACAGACTTACTAAAAACTGTTACGCTTTCAGAACCACAGAACCACAAAGGGTTACATAACATGAAAACCAGCACAGCTACAGTTTCTCTGAAGAATGGTGCTGTGCATGGGTAATGGGTCATGTGTGGGGGCTAACACATTACTGCACATAGACAATGCTGGCTTCTGGTGGTGAGATGAGGTTATTAGATATACAGTACACCCTCGCTATAACGAACCTGTTGGGGTCCAAGCCTTTTGTTTGTTATATCGAGGGGTTCGTTCTAGCGAAAGGACCATCAAAATGAATCATAAACTGTTGGAGTAATGAGATGATACTGTCTTTTCTTTAATCAGTTTTGCTTTGCAGCATGGTTACTGAACAAGCCAATAATAGCTATATTCACGACCGAGATATGCCTGCGTTACTCGTTTTTTTTCAAACAATCAATATAGTTTCCAGCTTTGTTGCAACATGAAACAATTTTCATTTCGGAGGCAGTTACACAGAGCAAGCTTTTTATTAAGAGTTGACTTCACTGCGGAGGTGGCATCCCATGCAGACAGACCGAGATGTTGACAGTGTGTGTTTATATTATCTTTTTTCTTCTTTTTTATTGGGGGGGTCCAGGGGCAGGTTCATTACAGCCGAAAGTTCTTTATAATGAAGGGTGTTATAGCGAGGATGTACTGTATGCTCTGTAACTACCGGGTTACATTATCATTTTGTAATAGCAGAGCAGACAGACAGAGTAACTAGCTTCAATGTCATTTTAAAAAAGAAACTAAAATGAGATTTAAAGCTACTTGCCTTTTAATCAACCCAGTTACTAGAGTGAGTTCATTACACACTCTGCACACTTTAACAACACATACACTTATACACATCACCAACCATGTGGAAAGACAGTCCACGGTCATGGTGCATACAGCAATTGTGACATTTTATATCATTAATGACAATCAGGGGTTGGCTTCTTCACCCATTAGTAGACACAGAGGTTTCACAGAGCTTTCAACTGAGAATCAAACCATGTGCCAGGTTCCAGTTTCAGGGACTGACACTCTGTCAGAGCCATCTTTACATTACTCATCCATGACTTCAAAGCACTCAGTGAACTGATCTAAGCCAAGCAGACCATCTTCCAATAGCCACAACTCTACATGAATTGGCTTCTAATAAGGTTTTTGTGTTATATCACTTAACTCAATTATGGAGATACAGTAGTTAATTACAAACTCATCATCAATAAGGGGGAAGACTGGAACAGTTTGTGTTTAATGATGACACTTCCAGCACAGATACTGCTGACCCTTACTGTGAGAGCTATAGGCCTTGCCCTTGAGAGAAATGTGAAAAATACTTTGTTATATACAGCATGTTGTATATTGATAATTATGGTATCCTCTTGCAGGGTCTGAAGCCCATGAGTCACTGTGTGAATGAAAAATGGTCAATGATCTGAACTTCAGAGTGTAATTGACACACCTGATCACCTTTAAAAGAGGCATGGAGGCACCTGCTAGATATGACAAAACAGCATGTGGAATAAGGACTAGGATTTATTTGTTTATCAATACATACAGTACTGAAATGTCACCCCCCAAAAGTAAGAAAATGAAATGTACAACCTCCTTTCTTTTCTGACTAGACTATATTATAATCCGTTTTGTATTGCCCGTACAGCACCACAATTGTGTTAATTCTCAATCTCGCTAAAATAAACGTTTCAGTTTTAATGAAGATTTGTAGAATCTCGATTAAAATTCCACATCTGATACACACTTGCATGAAGCATACTCAATAAACCATTTAGTGCAGAATGTGTTGTAGTGACTGGTTTTAAGGACCTTTATTTACAGCTTTTACCTGTTTTTTACCGGAAAAGTCCCAAGTTTTACAAACACTCTAAGTGGTTTGTAACTACTCGTAGGAAAACATGATTTAAAAAAACAACAACAAAAACACTGTAAGCTGTATTGTAAATGGCAGCAGGAGATCAAAACTAAAATAAGAAATCCAGTCCACTGATCAGTGTAGTATCTTCTATAAAAAAACAATGCTATACAGTGTTTTTCCATTAATAGACTCCTGTAGAATTGATGCTGTGCAGGTTAAGAGATGTCAGTGGTTAACGTAATGACTGCATAGGTCATATTAAATAAGATTAAAAATGAGTACGACTAGAGATACAGGGATACTACATTCTGTTCAAAGTGCTTTTAAGTTTGCAATAAGCTGCCCTATGGACAACAGGCTGGCCGTACAGGTTAGTAGATCATTTGTTGTAGATTTCATTTGACATTGTGGGTTAAGTTAGCATTGCAAAAATACAGTCAAGGTGTTGTGTGGTACTACTTAGTGATGCAAAAGAGACCATTGCATGCTACATAGATCAATTTCATTTCTGGTATGTCTAATTATAATATCTAGTTATATTATTATTATTATTATTATTATTATTATTATTATTATTATTATTATTATTATTATTATTATTATTAATATATATATATATATATATATATATATATATATATATATATATATATATATATATATATATATATAGTTTTTTTTTCTGTTTTCAGGGTAAAATTCTGGTTAAATTTATAATGTAAAAAAACTTGTAATCTGGTTTAATTCTGCACATAGTTTATTTTATTTTATTTTTTTACACCACATTTGTTTTAACCCTCATTTGAAACAATTCAATTCAAGGGGGGTAGAAATTAAGCTTGAATGTGTTTACTCTAATAACAGAAGCCCTACCAAGTATTGATGACACCAGATCTAACATTGTGAATGCCATTTTATTCAAAGATAAATTGATATGTGCATGTCTTAACTACCGCACACTCAATTCTCAAAGCACCAAAAGTTTAATAAAGCTAACCATGCTAGCTTTAACAGGCTCAGATGCTTAAATCAGTTTTTAATAATTTAGCATTAACATGAGATGCCGTACCATTATTAAATTCTGCATAAGCTTTAATTGGACAAACATATTAAAAAGGTCTTTGTTGTGTCAATTAGTTGATTAAGTATCATCTGCTCTCATGCAACCTGATCTTGTTTTAAATGGATTTGTATAACAGAAAAACTGGTCTGGGGAATGGAAAAATTTCAATTAAATGTCACAGTGCTGAATGACAGGAATTATTTGATAGGGCTTTTAGTTTAATTGCTTGCATTTCATTAAGGAATTAAATTATCAGGAGAATTAATCAGTTTGGAAATAGGCTCAACCTGATCAGGTAGGCCTGTAGTTATTAAAATACATTTAATTACCGTTTAGAAAATAGCAAGCTTGACGAAGTTTGTATTACAAATATAAATAACAACAACTTAATCATTCAGAATAATTAAGGAGCTTGTAATGTGGATGATTCACTTCTTGCGATTTGAATCACATTTATTGAGCATTTTTGAGCTGCTAGGAACGATTTGCTTTGCAAATGAGTCAACACGGGGTGGTGAAAAGATATATAGATGAGCTGCTCATGCTGTTCATGAAGCTTAAACTTGGTTACAATTGACCAAGAGAATCACATAATACAGTTATGTACTGTAGTATGAAGTCAATATCTCAAACTGTATCATCCAGTAACTAAAAAGTCACGAGACCACAATATGGCAGCCATATTAGGTCATAGGTCAAAGAGAAGATTCAGGGAAGATTTAGCCCCAGGGGTTGCCATAACAATGAAAAGATGAGCCATCTGGAATGAGATGTGAGCAGTTGAAATAGCCGTGACAGATTTATTAAAACATATAAACTCCCCTCGTGATGATGCAAAAAAAATGTACACTGCACGTTATACATTACGGTAAACTATATTGATTAACTCGTACGACTTCACTGTGCTCACGCCGAAAGCAATAAAAAACTAATGAATGTGGTCATAATAACTCAAATGTGTGTGTCAGCAGTATACATGATTCTCAGTTTCTTTTTCTCATCTGTAGAACATTGTTCCAGAGGTTGTATTGTCCTTCCCCTGAAGTTAATAAATGTATCAGACTTTCCATATGGTCAATACCTGCTATAAAAGGCCACAACAGGAATCAAAGAAACTAGACATTTACGTCTCAGATAAATACCATACAGACTGGAAAACGCAGTCAGAAAATCTTCCCGAATGAAACCGCCAGACCACCAATTTCCTATCCCGCCCTCTGTGACACTCGTCATCAATGCAGCAGACAACACAGCACATTTATATGTTTTATAGAAACGGGTTTCATGGAAACTGAGTTAAATACAAGGAAACGTCTTATTCATAGTTTCCAAATGTGCAGCTTATTCATGGGATAGAACTACTGAAACTGCTTCTCAAGGGACAGTGTGACGTTGTGTTCTGAGACTTTTTTGTATACACTGCAGTAGGTTTAACAAGTATAAGGGCATGGATTCTTCAGTGCGCTGATTAGACAGGTTTTCTATACAGGTTTTATTGTATTCTTAGTTGCTTTTGTCATATCAGATTTTGCTCCTCGAATCTTTTGCAGATTCTAGTTTTAGTAAATACTGTCATCTGTGCAACGGATACATATTTAATATAGACAATCTGAAGTACTGTCCTTCACATTTCAATACTTAAAGATTGAAAGATTCTGCCTTATGTCTTGTAATAATCCTCACTGTCCTTTCTTACTCTCGTAGAGCTCTAAGTCTGTGTGCATGTTGCTGGGTTGTGTGTGATCGACTTTTTTTGTAATCGTTTTTTTTTTAAATCTATAATTGAAAATTGAAAAAGTAACCTACCAGCCTGGATTAGGAAAAAAAAAAGCAAGACAAGTAAAAGAAATTCTTAAAATGGTCCAGGTTTTCTATTCATTTTGTAATAATTAACAGTAATTACAGGGTAATTAGTAAGGCTGTCAGTAATTTTTGGTTTGGGACCTAGGTGAGATTCAATAATCAGAGCTTAACCACTGCTGGAATAGGGGTGTTTGTTTTTGACAGTCCCCTCCCCAGTTTTCTAACAATACCACTGAGTTAAATGATCTCGACGGCCCACCAGGGGAGACTCTGGTGGTTCAAAATATTTTCAAAGCACTTATCATCAGATAAACCCAGCCTTATTTGGATGGGTATGTCACAGATATTTTAGTCCATGTATTCACAACATTCCAACACAATTAATGTAACCATGTCGTTGCTTATCTCCTGTAGCTTTCATGACACATCCTCCACGTGGTTCAAAATGCTGCTGTCAAACGAGGGGTGAGGTCCATGTAACTGAACACATATCAAAGATACTGCACGCCATTGAACTGTCTCAATGTGGCTTTAGACTCAAGGGTTTGTTTTCTAATAGTTTATCATTCATAAATGGATATTGTATTGTATAGTACCTGTACTGTACATTCTTTTTAAGATCATAAAGTGAAATGTATGCAGCTTTTCCCATTTGTTATTGATATCTGTTCAGTTTAAGCATGACCTGTATTTTGGTTTTAAAGTTACATGCAAGTAGAAATGCGCATGTGTATTGTATAAATGTCTTTGAAAAAATCCTTTATGAATTATACATGAACTAATAACATAATCTACTTTTCTTCAGGGAGTTTTTTGTGATCGTGTGATAACACATTTCAGTATTATTTGGAAACAAATCATAATGCAGAAATCAAATGATGTTGTGTGTGTATGAAGCATGAAACATGTTTAATAAGCACAGCAATACTGAAGTGGTTTGGTAAACGGCATTCTTTTGTTTGTCTTGTTTTAATGTCTGTTTAAGAACTACCTGATCGTTGATGTGGCTCTTTTTGCCACAAAGTTTGGACCACTCTGTACTAAAGAATCCTCCTACCCCAATTTCCATTGTGTTTCAGTCCTAGCACAGTCCCGCACCGCCCCCACGTATATCCTATTCACACAACCTAAACAATGTCACAATCATCATGTTTGGCCCACCATTTTATAACGTGGCCCTTATTGTATCACAAATTTGGCTTATTATGTTTTACAACTAGATACATGTTGTAGATAGCAAACCTTTATAAGGGTGATGATCCCTTTATTCTGACTTGGTTGTTTTTTGACTGTGACTGATATATTTATATTTTGGGGGTTGGTATGATATTTTATCAACTGCACAATGTTACGTTCAAGGTAATGAGCTACATCAATGAGATACCCTAAAGGTTAATTGCACTAAATAAACAATTACACAGCACTGAAGTTGTGCAAGACTAGATAATGCAACATCCTGTATCAGCCCCCAAGGTATCTTTGGAAAGCAATTTGTACAATATACTATATAGGGGTTTACATTTCCAACAATATCTTTGAAGTATACAGCAGTGTTTTAACATGTTTGAAAATGAAAAAGAACTTACAATGCAAAAAAATTCACATTTTCTAGACACTGGGCCAGTTAATTCTTGATAGCTGCTATTTTCGGAAGTGATCATTTAATTACAAGCCTCTGGCTTTATTTTTGCGTCATTGCGTTGCATAGGTCTTTAGTTCGAGAGGGTTGTTTATTTTTGTATGCATGCATAGAGCTAAATCTTACAACCAGAAGAACTGGACAAAGGTCAAGAGGCTTGCAACTGTTAAGTACAGGAAAGCTATGCTGTTAGGGTGCTGCATTTCACTAATCATACCGAAAAACATATGTCAATAAGAAGCAATTCAGGTAAATGATGCAGACTATAACCCTGACCCCTCTATAAACACTATTCCGTTAAAAGTAGATACTTGCAGGCTCCAATACGTTAAAAAAAAAAAAAAAAATACGTTGCACAATGTTATACGAATCTAATTTAGATGTTAAAATAACATAAATATCATCATTTTGATCGATAACATTTTCAGTTTTTTCTTACCCTAAGTTAGTTCTTTCAATGACAGTGTTATTCAGTGTTTATTGATTTTTTTTTTAATTTACTATATACACAGTATATGTAATCATGTTTGTGCCTTTGTTCTGTTGAAGAAAAGCATAGCGTCCTGACTTGGTTTTTTTTGTGTTCCACCAACTAGTATTTTTTGTATGACAGAACTAATACCCCTGGGTCCCAAGGTTTTTAAGTAGTGGGAATGAGATCTAACTATTTCACTTTTAAATTGAAAAGAATACAGATTTTTCTAAGCTTTTTTTTTTTCTAAACCACTGTTGTGTGACAGTAGCCACCCAACTCGAGAGAAATTAAAAATATTAAATGAATGCCATCATCATTTTCTATTTTTACTGTTCAGATAATCATGTAAGGCTTCAAAGTAATAATAATCATATAACAGCGAGCGGAGAATGAGCTCCTGTCGATCAAATCAGTGCTATCCTGCCTGCTCACGGTGGCTCTACAGGAGTGACAGGGTTCAAATAATTTCATTAATCTTACCTGCTTTACACTTTCATTAGAAAATAGGTTTAAGTGTTCAATTTTGAAACCCACATATTTTAGCAAAAATGCTTTTTCACTTTCAAACATGATATCTGATGCAACATTAGGTTTAAAGAAGGTGTACATGCCTTATTAGGAAATCTGTTATATTTGGGGTAACAACATGTTACTGGCTGAAAGCATGTCAGTCAATAAGGGAAGTTGCCAGTTGGTTAATGGCAGGAAAGAAGCTGGTATAGTACCAGATATCATGTTTAAAAATAAAAATACAGTACAGGTTTACTATAAGGGCTGTTTCCACACATTTGAGACTCCTGTAGAATTGGCTACACATGCTTTAGACTAGTTTATATATATAGATAGATAGATAGATAGATAGATAGATAGATAGATAGATATTGAGCATCAAAAGAAACTTATCACTTATATTTGGATAAAATTCACTAGATGTGATCAAAAAATGACAAACTCTGTTTTAGAGCAGGTGCAGTGACTTTTTATTGTGCTGATTAACAATTGACATCACGAAGATGCTGCAAAATGATCTGTCGATCTTGGGCAGGTGTTGTGACTCTTGGTCTCCCAGTTCATGGTCTGTCATTGACAGAGTGTGTCTGATGATACCATCTCACCAGGTTTGAAATTGCTGGCTGTGAGCACCCAAGACGGCGAGCCACAGTATGCTGCCCTAGTCCAGCCTCCAACATGCCGATTGCAGAAAGGCGCTGCTCTCTTGACAGATATGGCATATTGTTTTATTTCTTTGATTTTCTTTATTTCTTTTATTCAAGCTTGCAATTCAACAGCTGAAATCATTCCATATCCAGTGTCCAATCAACTGTCTCACTAATTAGGTGATTAAGTGCATATGCTTCAGTCACAGTCACTCAAGCATGTCATGGTCAAGGATGAATGATCGAGTGATTAAAAAGAAACCAAAAACATTTTGTCCAACATTTATATACCTTATTTTTTTCGAAAATAATTGTGTTATAATATTGATTTCTTTTGATGCTCGGTATATTCGGTTTATAATAATAAACACTCAAGGTTAAGTCAACACAAATTCATGAATAAAATAGTGGACCTTGAAGGATGCCCATGCAAAGCTGTTTACCAGTTACCAAAACCTTCAAACAAACACAGTTTACACAGAAACACAAACTTTACCAAACGTAAGTTTAAACAGTACCTTTCAAACAGCGATCCCACACACGCTGTCACATCATTTGGCTACTCAGCCTCACACATGCTACAGCAGCCCTGGATGATTAAACCGTGGGGTTTTTATACCCTACTAAATTTATGCAATTGGCTTATTAGGCCAACTGCCAAAATAATTAAACAATTCACTCAAATTATCAAATGATCACAATCAAGGCTTTTCTAGTCCGTGGCCTTCTGGGGAATGTAGTCCACAGGACTATACTCTCTTTGCTCCTTGTCTCACTATTTATATATATATATATATATATATATATATATATATATATATATATATATATATATGTTTGAATGAAGGTATACAAACCCTTCTTCAGCCGTGTAAAAAGAAAAGCAAACACAGTGCAGTACATTTCTTATTTTTCAGAAATTCTGTGGATGATGTCAGAAAAGAATGTTCATTCCAAGAGGTTCCAAAGTTTCTAGCTTGAAGATAAACCCACATTCCATTTATTTCCGAGCAGCATTTTTAGACAATAATGTAAAAATAAAATACTACATTTAATATTACATCTGATAACACACAGGACAAGTGGAATAAGATTATCTTTCCCAACCAGACTATTATAAAAGAACAATTATCAAGCCAGTAAATGCCACACACTGCCTTAAAAATAAAATAAATCTATACACTGTCACATTACTGGTACAATCTTGCATTTCCCCACACCTAATTAAACTTATTTGTAATTCACTTGTCTTTGATGTTTTCTTCTCTACAGCAATATTTCCAAATGTTTTGCACCATCTGTACAACTGTGATACCTCTCTTTAGTACAATGAATTGGGAATGGAAAGTGCTGTTTTATATAATCCCCACATCCCTCCAACTCACACATTATATCATGCAAATCTGGTGCAGTTTGAAGGCATTCCAGCTTCAACCATATGCTGAACAGTATAAGAACAACAATCTATTATGCATGCACAGCACCAAGCTTACCGTATGGTAATAAGGTATTACATTAGTGCTGGACCTTATTATTACTCGTCTATATCATTTTTTGCATATGCAATTTTCATAAAATTCAAATGCCGCACAAAGAAACGCACTGAGCCTCAGATTTGAGATGCTTTGTATGTAACAGCAGAATTGGATTTACATTTTTATTTTTTAAAGATTGCTCTTCTGTGTTATTAAAGAATGTATTTCAATGCATGGAGTGCAGTATCAGCCATACAATCAATTACCAGTGTTTGTTTCATTAAATTGTACATAATAATGCAATTCCAATTAGCCCTCAAAAAAGAATGCCATATATTACAACCAAAAGTTCAGGGAAGAATATATCCAATTTAGCTTTAGAGTCAACAAATACATTTCACAATATTGCTTTTTTTCTAATGTCCTCTGTTTAGGCTTATCACCGCCTATACAGAGGAGCTCTCCTGTGTTTCTTGTATGAGAATTGGCATGCTCATGTTATTAATGCTGTTATTTATATTCTAAGAATGTCCCGTGGGAATTCTGGTTGATTGCAATTTGAATTAATAATGGAACATGCCATTTACAAACTTGAAATAATATATTTGTATTTCAGCAAATTAAACTCAAGGTTCACATCTAAATATGATTTTGTGACAGGGCTGAGGCCCAGCATGTAAAACTCTCGCTATTGTTTTTGTTGTAATTAAGATTTATTTGTTTCGTTAACTCTGTGAAGTACAGAGTTTGGGCACTTACTTGAAATTCTATAGAAACAGATTTATAAACTGCAGCAGCTATGAAAAATAATTACATTCACTCGTATTACATTATGGTACATATCAATGCAGTTTATAAAAGGCATATAGATTTTGTTCTGGGTTAATTTTCAGAATCATGAATTGATCAATTGGACATATATTATTGTATAGCTCTTGGTACAGTTTAAATATACTCTGTCCAGCCCTTTCATTTTGTTCAGAAAGTTCCATGAACAAATATGCGTGTAAGCTCCATTTTAAGTGTCCTTTTGAAAGTTTAATGAACACCACAAATCTGGGGAATAATGCAGACTAATGCAGAATAATGCAGAATAATGCAGACCCTAAAACAACACTGTATTAAAAGTGACTACGTTGTGTGTATGGGTGTCTCTTATTAAGTAAGAGACGTCATCCCAGAATCTTATTATAAGAGATATCATGTTGCACGGTTTGGGCAAGAGGACTGTAAAGCGAAGCTCAGTAGTTCTGACTGCACTTATAATTAGACACTCAGGACACAACTTGACACTAGACACATTCATTTATTAGAAATCACAAAAATGAAGTTAATGTACTGGAATTTGGGCAAACCCATAATTATTGATCTTCATACGTGATTTCTAACATTTGATTGATCCACCCCTGGGAGTTGGTATGGTCTGATATAGTTATTTTTTCATGCAAATTAGTCAATGCTGCCCTAGTATTATTATTATTATTATTATTATTATTATTATTATTATTATTATTATTATTATTATTATTATTATTGTTTTCTTTCAAGAAATGTTTTAGAATACATTTTCATAAGCAAATAACTACACAAGCAAAGGACAGCAGGAAGTGGGATTGCATTTGACATTTTAAGCAGTCAAATATTGATTTGTATATAATTGGTTACAGCATCGCTGATTTATTTCCCCTCCCCTGCAGAGTGACAAGGTTTCTGAAATAACTCTATTGACTTGAACAGATTATGGGGATTATTTTATAGGCTTTCAGGATAATATTACTACATTATAAGGATTAATCACCTGTTTTTGATGATGCTTTCAGGACAGAGAAATAAGACCTATTGGATATAGTTAATTCACATCAAAATGACATGAAATGCTAACAGATCACACTACAGAAAATCACTGACTCCAAGAAATGAATGCAGCTCCTTCCATAAAGAAGATGCATCTGGTTTCAAAACTCTGCTGTAGGTCAGATATTAGTCATATACATGAGAATATCTACTGTACTTTGAAAAGACATATTACTTTATAAGTAGCTTTCTGTATAAGAAAATTGATATATGATCTGCCAAATAAATAATAATAATAATAATAATAATAATAATAATAATAATAATAATAATAATAATAATAATAATAATATATGATATTATATAGGCTACCTATATTAAAGAACAAAAAAATACTTACTAGGAGCCGGGCCTAGTGCTCCTTCAAAATTTCACAATGCAATAATTCACACATTTGCACAGGGTGTCAGTCAAGATTCATATTGAACCTCAGTGTAATTTAAGATTGAATGTAGATTTACAATATTACAAATTCCATAATGGCTAAACCATCCAGAGCTGTGGTTAAAAAGGATCTGTGCACTATACCTAAAGTAAATTAAACCGATCAAATGTTTTTATCCCAGGTCAAAAGAAAAATAATGATTATAGGAAACAGAGCCATTGAAAATCATGGAGAGCACAGATGAAAGGACCCAATGAAATGCCCCCTTTCCTCGACTACAGGCCTTACAGCACCCCCTGCCTTGATTGGCCTGTGAAGAGCACAGTACGTGGTATTTAATTTGCCAGGTAGAAAATGAAACGTTGAAATTCGAGAAAATCTTCTAGCAGTTTAAAAAAAGTGGGGCTTATCATGTACCTGCACTAAAAGCTTTAAATAAGGTGACTGAATGGATTTACAACCCCCATTAGTCCCATGAAATGAAGTGGACTCCATTCTGAACTCTTAAGCCTCATCTTCATTCTACGACATAACGAACACGACAGCCAAACAGCCTTTGAAAGGTATCAATGCTGCCAAGCAAATTAATGAGCCTAATGTTTACCTAACAGTGAGTCATGGCAAGGTTATAGATAAGGTGGCCATTTCATGTGGAAAGTTTTTGTATTAAAGACAATTATTAGCCGAATCACCCATTAGTATTTACCTTTTTTTTTGGGGGGGGGGGGGGGGGGGGGGTCTGATGAATTAGATCACAACGATTTTATATATATTAACAAAAAAGTTTATATGCCCACTGACCTTTGTTATTCCTGTTTATCTCACACATTCTCAAACATACTGCAGGGGAGAAAAGAAAAACTATTGTCATTATTTCTAATTCCTTTGTATTTCCACAGATTAAAACCTAACATTAATGATGTTTTCACTTGTTCACTGACTAATTAATGCTCACACCTTGCCAAGAATCATTTTCCTCCTCTGCTAATTCTAATTGGGGCAATTAATCATGCACAAAAGTAATTAGCATTGGTAAAATGTGGAGTAAAGCCATGTATATCCCCCAGGGAGCTCAGCTTTGTTTCCAGATGCAAATACAAAATTAGTCAAGGTTGCCACTTGCTTGATGCTCTGGAATACTGTATATAATACTAATGATGTTTCTCTGCATTACAGACAGTCTGATCCTAAGGTGATAATAGTGATATATCCTATTTGGGTTCAAGTGAAGCTAATTTGGACCCTATGCTGTGCTATGCTTGTAAGATCAGATGGATAAGGTATTGCAAACATTTTACAGAGAGAATAGAAATTGTCAGATTCTCACAATTCTGTTATTATTATTTTAACACACTATGTGTATGTGTGTGTCTATATATATATATATATATATATATATATATATATATATATATATATATATATATATATAATAGTGATTTTTATTTGATTTTAATTACATGATGTGTTTCACAAGATAATAGTGAATATGCTTTCTAAAAAAAAATCGTATAGTTAACAAATCTGTGGGCCTAACCCCCCAAAACATATCCTAACCCTAAACTATAACTCCATACTAACTCATACACGGTTTATCTAAAAAGAAAAAAACTCTTCCAAATAAATGGGTGTTCAAACATTATTTGATTCAGAAATAATTTCCCTGTTTATATACTGAAAATCTAGATTAAGATATTTCTCTAAAGTATTTGTAAATCGTTGTCTTGAGCAGGAGGGGTTGTGTTAAATTGAACTGTGTTAGGTTTTAGGAGGTAGTTAGCAGTATCGCATATTAATGTAAAATAGAGAAAAAGAAAACAAATATAAAAGTGTGTAAAAAACTAAAAAACCACAAACAGGAAAGGCGTGTACTTAAAAATAAAACAAAACACACACTATGACATTTTCATGAACTATACTCTTGTTTTCTGAACCACATTTCCGAAGAAAATAACACAAATAATGCTTAAAACCAGTACAAAGGTGTGTTAAAAAAAAAAATTCACTTTTAATTCAAAAGCATTTTGAAAATAATAGACCACTGTATAATCCAGTCTTTTCATGACACAGCTGAGTAATCTTTTATTGCTAATGGTTAATAAACACTGTAATAACTGTATAGCATTGAGAGCATTAAAGAGATGCTGACCAAATGCAATTCAGTAATTCATGTGTCTGCTGAGCAAGGCCTCTAAAAAGGGCCTGCAGCAATAAAAATGCAAAACACACACAGGGAGCATTGCGATGACAGGCCAAATAGAAACTATTTGGGATGTTCCATTTTCTCCTTTTCCTGCAGAGGGCATAAAGATGTTTACACACCGTATTAACCCTGCAGTGTATTGAAGGGAAGCTAAATGCTAACACTTCTGTCCATTACCCTTGGAGTTATTCTAACATAAAGATAACGAGCCAAGCTGAGTCACTAAGATATTGGAGCATTAGGGAAACTGGTTTTAGGCCTAATAAGTCTAATAAGCTTGTGTCTATCTGTGCTGTTGGTTCAACCTGGACCAGACTTTGCAACACCAGCGGCCAAACTCTCACTACAGGCTTTGGGCATGATGGGTAAGACGGTTTGTAACTAAACAACAAGCAACGAAAATAAACACTGTGAGTGTCTGAGGCGAAACAGCAAGGTCTGAGGAAGTCCAGTCAAAGACAGGTAGATGAAAATAAAGAGTCGGAAATGAGATGCTATCTTCAGACCAGATGTCAAAAGGCACTGGGGGACTTGCGCAATGGTGTCTTTAAGAGAGAAGAAAAACAAAAACAGACAAACTGTGTTTAAAACAGTCGAAGCAGGTATAATTAACAGAAATGTGGATTTAACCAACCGATGAGTGCTGTTTGTTTCCCTGCACTGCAGATAAGGTAACTGTTGCTAACCATGTATTACCAGGAATTGCGAGAGTTATGTGCTACTCTGCAAATAATTTAGCATGCTTTTATTTTATTACCTCAACCCCATCTGTTAAGTTGGTGTAATAGGCCCTTCTAGGCTGCTCAGTATCTTAAGAAACATGGTGTAGTTTGGAAGTGTAAAAATATTTAGAATCCAATATTTCAAACCCAAGTAGAAACTGTTTAGCGGCAGCAATACGAAACATCTCACTAGTATCTTTCATATCATAGCAATATTACTAGCTCCACATTTGCCCTTTGAGGCTAATAGAAGACTATTTTATTCTGTCTGGCTCTTTTCCCAATGCAGTTATTACCACTAAAAGTAAGATAATAATCCACACACCAATATAATTACCTAATACCACTTTACCATCCCTCTTCCTGCTCAATGGGCCACACAAACACATACTTCAGCAGGCTAGGAAATGGGATATTTAGATAGCAAACTTCCAGTTCAGATTCATTGACAGAAAATCGTTCCACATGGGAGAGTGGCATACTTATCCAACTGCCATCACAGAGGGTTAGACTGCTCTTGTCTTAGCGTTTCCGCAAAAAACCACAAGCTATTCCCAGTCAATATAACGAAATAGGTTAGTGTATATGATACTCATTGAAATTTACGACAGCCAGTGTTTGTTCTACTCTACTAAATGCATACTTCTAGAAACAATACATACATCAAAGTCCTTAGGGTCATTCACACAAATTCTGTGACTGTACTGTGACATATGCATGTTGTTCCTGTTGTCACTAGACATGTTCTTAAGGGCCTGTCCTAGGTTGATCTGTATATCTTGTGATAAACCCGTAGTCATAAAGGCTTTACTTTTTAAACCTCAGCTCAGCCTCCAGGTGCTGAATTCAAGTTTGAAACGGATATGACTTGTACTATATTGTGTTGAAATACACTTTGTGTTCATTTTTACTTCACTGGTCTCCAGTTCCTTATTTTAAAACTCTAAAAGCAAAGCGTTTTACTTCCAGATTTGTCAGAGATTCTACTGTTGACCGTGGCTGGCACCAATGGCAATCACATGCTGTCAACAAAATTGTAAAAAAAAGATAACATAATTGCAATATCTTTAGGGGTAATTGTACGTAACTCAGGGGGATGAGTCTCCCTAGCTACTATAGACAATCCTTGAGAATTTTTTTTTTCTTGAACACTTAACCAGCCTTAAAGTTATCAATTAAATAAACTAGAAATGTATCCCTATAAAAAAGTGTGTATGACATTGCTTATTATTTTAACACCCCCCAAGAAATAAAAAAACTGCATTCTCTATTCCACTGTCCTGCAAACCAAACCCACTAATTTCAGTGTTAAAAGTACAACACCCTCCTCATTTATCTGAAGGTGAAATACTTTGGGAACTGTGTTAATGTGGTTGGGGACTTGCCCACAGCAGCATGACCTGTGGGTATGCTAGTTTTTCCTGTTCCGTTTACAAGTCAAGTGAATTTACCAGTAACTTACATTGCATTGACAGCGAAGAAAAAAGTTACCGACATGCATCAGGTTAACTGATGACAGGAAAGTGTGGTTGTTCTAATGAAAAGCCTTGGTGTTCTTCTAGCAGGTGCGTTTAACCCTGTAGATAGAGAGGTGGCGTGTGAAACTTCCCCAAATATTCATTTTACATCAAATGTGCTTTTCCAGCTTTTTCAATTCTTATAAAACGGTTCTGATAAAACTTTTTCAAGAGGCTACTAAAATTCAGAAGAATACAATACTATTCTTTTCAGTGTCTTCCTTGATAGTACACAGACAATTAGTGATGAAAAAGGGATGAAAGAACAGCATTCATTATAATCAGATTGAATCAGTATACAGATTTATCAGAGTGCTGATGGCGGTGTAACATTATCTAATACTGTGTATTAAATATATTAAAGATGTCAGAGTGAAAATATATTGTGGCATTTTTTGGCATTCTGTAACAATCTGATGACAATTTCCGTTTTCTGATAAAATGCCAAACTTTGCATTAAGCGGGAGATTGCTTTCACTTACTCATAATAGGCTTTTCTGAAAAGATAAAAATGCAGATTTGCAGTGCAATAAAAAAACATTAAAAGCAAAAGCTCTTTTGTTCAGTGACCCAAATAGAGCTATGGGTGATAAGGTCTGCTTATTAATGAAAAGAAATGCAATGCATGCTAATTATAGGCTAATATGTTATATTTGTAGTCATATTGTATTGATACCTGCCTGGTTTTGATGAGTGCTGAGTTTACCTTCTTTTTATCTGAAAGAAAGCAACAACACCAATATTATAAAACTAACTAGAAACAACTTTGTTGAAAATTAGAAGATAGTTTTTGTTCTTGTTTGATGAAGTAATTCTGTATGATATTGTGCTTACAATAGGATTTTGTTGTGGTTGCTTTACTACAGCTTTGGCAAAAGCTTTTGTATCACCCTATAACTCATTTAGCTTCATAAAGTCAAATGAAACCTGCTGAATAATGTTACGTTAACATACTAAATTACATACCGCTTTGTAGTTTTCCATATACTTAACGAAAAAGTGACAAAAGTTGAAAAATGTGATATTTTCAAATCTAACATAAATACTGTACTACATTATGGCTTCCAGTAGAGTTTTGCAATATAATTTAGTAGTTTTTTTAATTACAGGTTTTGATTAAATAAAATATATAAATTATGTTCATATATATATATATATATATATATATATATATATATATATATATATATATATATATATATATTACTATGTCTTAATCCTAAAATTCAACCCAACCCAGTTTCCAGTAGTAAACTTGCATGTTACCCTGTGACTAACCAAGTTAGAAGTAAACTTCTGACCCAACAGGAAAAGGCCCCATATCCTGACGCTGTATGATTTACCTGTGATTATGTCCTCTCCACTGCTCAGGAGAACTGAAGGTCTGTTGCCATCCTCCGACCCTACCATTGAGTCAATCGCCTCTTTCTGCCCATGAGCTTCACAGCGGATGCCGGTAAGTTACCGCTTCCCTAGTGGACAGTCCCATGGAAGCAGTCCCGGGCGGTTTTCCCTCCCCAACCAGTGGGAGCGCCAACATCTGCAGCCCAGCAGGACAGCAACCTGCCCTACCCTCACTGCAAAACACACTTCACAGCAAGCAAGCATTTGTGTCTTTATATAGGATCCTAACAGAATATTTTTTGATGTAATTATTACCCATTAGGAAGCCATCTGAATTCCAGTGTAATACCCTAAAGAAACCGTAGCTGAACCAATAGCAAACCTCAATATTACCTGTAGCGGCAACACATAGGTTTTAAGGCCATACAGAATTATTCCATCTTTAGCATAGAAAATAATAATGTGTTACACTGTTATAAAGATCAGCTATACACAACGTAGAATGAGTCATTTCCCTTTGAAGACACGTTCCACTGTTGTACAGTTCCACAACCTTTACTCCAGGAGGGGCTATTTGATGGTAGATGTACATCTCTTTGTGACTGCTTGCTAATATTCTTGTAATTCCAGTTCTAATATTATTCATTAAGCATAAGATATCTGTATCTTAAGATGTACAATCCCCTATAAAACTTAGCTTAGTAAAAGCATAGGAAAGTGTAATAAAGCACAGTGACCGCATGGCAAAGCATAGGCAGCCATTGTAAAGAATAGCAAGGCACACTAAACTTTCTTGTAAATATGTCAAATGAGTCCTATCCAACCTTTTTAAGTGAATGCAGATTCTATATGTTTAATAAAAAAAAAATGCATTTTTAAAAATGCCAGCCTAACCAGTCCCTTAAGTTCCAGTAAATTAATAGTCTTTCATTATTTCATGTAGTTATTAAAGTATGCTAAGACAAACATTGTCCCTGTTCCTTTAATAGTGTAAGTCAACAAAATAGCAATACCTTTGGGAACTAAAGTATAAGTTATGAGCTTTAAAAATCTATTATATTGTACTGGCATTGCATATAAGTGATCAATAATGTTTACATGCATCAAGCATAGGAGATAGCCTGGAGTAAAAACATCACTGGTTTTTCCAAGTGTCCCTCATTTATAGACATAAACATTTAAGTAAAAGAAATAAAAAAAATAAAACATTGTTTAGTTGTTATTGTGAGGCTGCCTGCCATTACTATACACAAGCAAAGCATTTTCATGGGAAATAAGGACCTAACATGGCTACTATTTCTCATTAGATAAATAAGGGTAACAAGCAGCTGAGGTGTAGTCTTCTTTCAAAAGAGTTCATTAACTGTAAATTTATTCCTGAAGAATCCACTGGGCAGTGTAAAATGATTTAGCCACAACTGTAATGATTTTCTTCCAATGCTACACTATTACTTTAATGAAATTCAGTGTTTAATTGTGCGTGTGTGTGTGTGTGTGTGTGTGTGTTACTGACAGTACTGCTGGTAGAGATTGCTAGATGCTCTTAGTTAGAATGATATCTTTTTTTAATTATTGATTTATTACTGTTTTTGAAAGAAATAACAAATAAAACAGTAAATAGTTCAGAATCAGAAATTATTCCTACCGTAAGAGTACCCAAACTGTCTTTTAATTTTTTTTTTTGAATTTTTTCCCCATAATGAACCGTTACAATTTAACAATAAAAAAAAAAATATGTGTGGGCTATATTCAAAGCTTTTTACACTGTGTTACATTTACACCAGCAAACAAAACACAAACTACTACCGCTATGGACAAAAAGTTTTGCACCCCCCTACAGAATTAACAAGTTTTGCTTCATAAAGTCGAATGAAACCTGCTGAATAATGCTACAATAAAATATTGAATTACTTACCACTTTGTAGTTTTCCATTTACTTAACGAAAAACTGACATTTCGAAATCCAACATAAAATACTGTACTACTATTATGGCTTCTGGTAGACTTTGCGATATCATTTTGCAGTTTCTTTGATTACATGATGTTAAATAAAATATATAAATTATGTTCATATTGTTTATTTTTAATACTAAAATACTAGGTGATGCAAAACATTAGGCCAGAGGTGTTATATTACAGAACCATATTAAATGAACCTCCAGAGTCTATTATTATTATTATTATTATTATTATTATTATTATTATTATTATTATTATTATTATTGTAGCTGGTGTGACTTAGCACTGTGGTAAATGCTTTGTGAATATGGTCTCTTAATGTTGACCAATACAATAAACGTAATACTATAAGAGTTTGTATTATCATGTTGTCACCCGTATTGTCACTCTGGTTTGCTCTGAAAAATGCTTCACAATGGGTATTGTTTTCCCAGTCTTGCCCACCAGATTAAGCAAAAGAGTCAGAAACCTAAAACTAATATCGACAGTGTTTCATTGATGAGGTGAAGCAGCACTAGCCTCTAAAATCCACAAAAGAGAAATATCAGCCTAAAAGGTAAACATTGTCACTTTAATTGCAAAAAACATAAATATTTGATATTCAGTAAATTAGATCTGTAGCTAAAAACATTTTTGTAAATGGAATTTTATCTGGAGCTCAGTGCCATTAACAGCGAAAGTCAGGACTGCTGCGGGGACTTTAATTAACTGCATTCAGGCAGAACTAAACATTTTTGACATTTTTCCTAGTCCGGAATTAACTGTCACAGCAGAGGGAGAAAGTAACCATCTTGTCACATTGTGTTTGTGTAAGAATTGCAGAATGCTGTGTGCTCTGTTTCTGAAAGGCAAAGTTTCATATCACAGATTTTTCATTCTGAACGACAAGATGGAAAATATTACAAAAACTAGACCCTTTTTCTGGCAGGTATGTGTGTGTGTGTGTGCGTGGGAAGAGGGGTGTTTTGTGTGCGTGTGTAGAACATGGAAATAACTTTAAAAAAAGAAGAAAAAAAATACCCACTTTGAAATTTTAAGAAAAAATGAATGTGGGCATCTGAGGGTTTGATTCAGATGTGGTATGTCAAAAAATTTCAAATACAAAATAAGATAAAAACAAGGTCTGTGAGATGACCTTTTACAACAATTAATAATAAAAAAAAAATTGTTTATTTATTTATTTATTTATGTATTTGTTTAAAGGTTCATAAAAAGCACATAGGACGTTCATGTTGTTTTCAGAAGTGCTATGGGTTCAGATCACAAATGGATTGGTTGAATCGGTGTAATGAGATCATCTACTGCTTTAGGACCTGTATGGAGGTTTAAATGGGTCAATTAAATAATTAAGAACAATTCAACAGCTGGTTTGAAAAAGACAGAGTAGCAGATCCCTGATTTTAGATTTTAGTCTTACACATGTTGCATTTTTCTACTCTGATGTATTATGAGCATCAATAATTAACTCACAGCCTCCACTAGTGCTTTCTACTATTATAACAACCTATTACTATTACTATTATGAAATCACTCGATTTTCAAGGTGTGGTATCCAAAGCATAATCGACAAGTACAGAGAAACATCATCTGTAACTGACAAACCCAGGACTGGAAGACCCTAAAAGCTGTCTAACAAGGATGAGCAATATTTGAAGATAATATCCTTAAGGAATAGAATGAAGACAAGCATTGAATTTACAACAGGATTGGCAGAAGGCACAGGTGTCGTTGTCCATCAAATCAACAGTACGAAGGTCACTCTTGAAATCAGGACTTAAAGGATGTGTTGCAGTAAGAATACCTGTGTTAAGAAAGGGGAACAAGACTAAAAGGCTAAAATATGCACAAGAACACAGAAATTGAACTGTGGAACCATGGTGAAAGGTGCTTTGGACTGTTGATGGATGGACAACGACACCTTTTGCATTTTTAAAAAGTCAGAAATACCAACCATGGGTCCTCCGCATATACAGACCTGCCGTGATCTTGAATAGACTGTTATGGTCACAGAAATGATTAGGAGACTCACAAGAGAATCAATGTTCATGACCTGACATAGTGTCCTTTTGTTGAATCAGACTTCAGTTACTTAACCATCAGCCATAAAATGCAATGCACCTCTACATTCCCTCATACTTATAAAACTGTCAGCCACAGTTAAAAGTCATAGCAAAAAAGTATAAAGGCTGTGGCAAAGACATGTGCATGTTTTATTTATTTGATCAATTTATTATTATTATTATTATTATTATTTATTTTCAGGGAACTTATGAATGCTTACATTCTGTAAAAATGTTTTGGGATTTGTTCTTTGTTACCCATTTACATGTACTTTGTATGTGCTTTGTAACTACCTTTCAAACACCCATTATCTTTTAGTAAGAAACCAGCAACTTAAAACAACACAGAAGCTAAAGACCTAGTTCCTTACACTTGTCTTGCAGTTCATCTCTCCTGCCTCTGCCTGGTATGAAACCGTCTTTACTCCTACCCCCTACACAATCTTAAACAAACCCCAGTGTGCTTTGCTAGTGATTGAGCCAGAGCAACCCAATAACAAACCAAACAGTAGAGGACTCAATTTACCAGGGGCCTAGATTATGTGATCCAGGATACACTGCTGAGAGATGACACTATGCAACAAAGCTGAAGAGCACATGAGATAGGGACTGGTGTCACCAAACCACCCTATTTTTTTTACAAGGGGCCAGCCCCTTGGCTCCCTACAATATGTTCATTTCAAATCCTGTTGTATTTTTTTTAAAACACATTTTCAGTTATTATATCTGAAAATAGGCCTCTGCTTCAGTCAAGTTTAACATGATATGTTTAATTTTATACAGATTTGATAAGTGGGCTGTATGTTTTTTATTTGAAATAGTTAAACAGTGGTAAAATTAATGAAAATCAGATCCTTGAATTTTTAATGCAATGCCCCAAAGGCAGACGATGCTTGCATGTCGTACATCATTTTGATTCTGCTTGATCTTTTCCACTAACTGTAGTTGTGATTTGAAAATTTCTGCAGCACATTCTGGTAAAAAGATATAGGAAACGGTACAAGTCACTTGAAACTTTAAGGGCAAGTGAATGATTCATGACTCATTTATTTTAGTCCCCCCATCCTCTGCTGTAGATTTCCTTAAAGGAACTTAGAGTAACCTTTGATGATTAAATGCTGATTGTCTACTTTGTATTGACTTTATTATCAGTAGCACCAAGTGTATCTTTCTGCCTGGCCACCTGTCCGTCACACTCTTTAAAAAATGATGACATATTTTTGTAGCTTCCTGTATATAATTAGATGTATTGTTACCAGTTTACTAGAAGGAAATTATAGTTAAAACATGTATTAGAATTGAAAACAAATATTTACAAACACAAATACTTAAGATGCTAGTTGCTTGAAATGCACTACTAAAGGGTATATTGAATTGAAATGTTAGAGGTCCAACATTTTGCTGTGTTTCATTCAAGTGTGGGCAAAACATTTTTTTTTTATGTGTGTTGTGACTGAATTTGAAAGTTGAAAAAAAAAACTGCCTTATAGCTTTAAAACTGGGTAAAGCTTCTGGGGGTTTCTGTCCCCACTAACCATATTTTCCTCTTCCATCACTCTGCTTGTAAATCGAGATCATTACTTCTTTCAACGTTGTTTTAGAAGAAAGAAAACAAAACTCGACAGCAGAGTACTTTGTAAGAGAAATATGCGTGAACTTTGCCTGAAATGGGGTTATCAGTCATTATCAGCTCTGGATTTGGGGTAGTTGCCAGTAAACTAGGACAGCTGAATCTATATGAATTTCAGAAGAAATCTAAAGATCTCTCCCAGTGTACATGTGAACATCACTTCATACCACAATCATGTGCACTGTATGTGTTCCGGATGTACAACGTATGAAAGATCTGAAGATAGATCTGAGATACAGTCCCTCAGGTTTCATTCTGATGTCAGCAACGCATGCCATTATTTTTCTTGGGAGATAAAGGGCATACAGCACTATATCCATACATTCATTTAATACATTGTATTCAAGCGTCATTGTTACTATATTGTGATTCAACTTCTTAAACAGTAAGTCTTGAGATTATAAACAATTCCAGTATTGGTCACCTTTTAAGGAACTTTTTTTTGTTAACTGTTAACAAATAGATTACTAATACATTAACAAATGTTGTTCATTTTTGTTAATGGTTAGTTGATCTATATTAAAAGAAAAAACATTTTAGTAGTGTAAGCAATATATAAAGTACTTGGTGACACTAGTTTAGGGATATGTTATAAGTGGTTATATTTATAAACTATACTATATTTGTATATTATTGCATGGATATAACCACTAGAGATTTAATTTCAGAAGCAGTTTTGTGACTCTGTCAGAAGTGAGGTGAATTATGGGAATTTTTATATATTTAAAATGCTTATGAAATCCCATGACGTGTCAAATGTAGCGAATGTTAGTGGTAGACACTATACCCTGTACTAATGACGTCAGTTTTCTCAGTGCTGAACAGATGTTGTGAGACAAAGTCATGAAGTTATTTAATCAGCTAAAACTGGTCTACTTTTTATCGTACAAGATCTGTTACAATGTTTGACTTTAGAGTGTCTCAACCATTAATACCATTACATATTTAACAGAAACTGGCTTGTCCTTTTTTGTGATTTTTCTTTGCTACATGCTTCCAGGTTCAACGTTTTTTAGTTAGGGAATCTTGCAAAATGAAATATGGTTTGATGCATTCCCAATGCAATGAACAAATTGCCTGCTTATTGGCAAAATATACAAAACTGATTTAAATCTGTTGCCAATTTGTATTTTAATGACTTCACCATTTGTGCAGAATGTGCATGTAATGTTTGGAAAATACTGACGCTTTCTGACACTGCTGATCACATACAAGGACGCTGGGAGACATATTCACTATACAATGTACAGATTAGTATTACCTTTCCAATAGACCCAGGGTTCGAATGTTTGGTTATGGCTGAGCTTAAATAAGGATTAACAATATTACCCCTGTTCCTTTCTTTGCCCACGAGCTTTGCTGTTTTTTACACTTATAGAGGATCTACATATTTTACACGACCTTCTTCTACATCCTGTGTTAAAGGTCAATTTTCTAGGTCTGACCAAAGGGCCTGTCTCAGGTTGACATTATGGGTGAGTCACCTGACACACAATAAGGTAGCAGATAGAGAACTTGAAAAATCTACAGATCCCCAATTGATGTAAAAAAAAAAAAATCTAAACAAAGAACATAACGATCTTCAGCACAAATATAAAGGGACCTATGATAATGTTGCTGTTACTGTAAATGCTATTAAGAGGTCAGATACCATAGTGCACCACACTGTTTATCACTTTTATATTCTTATTTCACCCCTTCAGAGCCAGACTTGTACTTTCCAGGTGTAGGCTGTAACATCTTGACCCACATTTAAAAGGGCACAGCAAGCCTGAGATTGGCCCAGTCCATCGTAAACATTAAAAGGGGTTGAATGTCAAGATTTTAAAGGATAAAGGTGAGTTACATATCTGACATTACACAAGCATGAGAGATTGTGTTTATATGGTAGTCGACCCCACCTATGTCAGTAAGTTTGAACAGACTGGCTCAATGGACTGTTTAACAGGTTATACACAGTATGTGGAGCGTATGCCTTTTGAATGATATCCACTCCTCTTGACTAAGAATTGGGACATAGGGTGTCCTAGTACTTTGAGGATAGTGCATGTTTCATATAAAATGGCCTTTATATAACCTTAAAAGTATTGTTTATATGCAATTTATAAATATATTAAAATATCATAATTTTTATATGATTATACCACATGGTATAATCAAGTCTTAAAAAATGAAGACTGTATAAGTCCTGTTACTAACAATTTCAGCAAAGAGCAAAATAAGAAACAGGTCAGACAAAAGAATAATACATCCTAAATATAATAACTTTTGTTACCTAAATATGTTTTTACCTGAACATTGTGTGCCCTAGTTCTTATTTCGCACCATTTTAAACATCTTTGCTGTATGTGTTCTATTCCCGAGCACTGGGAAAAAAGAAAACAAAAATGAGTGGTACACTTTAAATAAGAGCCTCGCTTTCAAATAAGTCCCATCATCTCCATGACAACAGTTGTACGGGTAACATGGAAATATATTAATGTAAAACCATGGCAACGTTTTTCCAATTGAATTAAGCAGCACCTGTGCACATTACAGAGAAAGATAAAAAACAAAAAGCTGTCGGTTGCTTATGGAACAGCTGTGGCTCAGTGTTTAAAATAAATGTTTATGCCCTTTACAGTGAGATAGATTGCTGTTTTGTTGAATATTTTGCTATAAAAAGGGGTAAAATGGTTTATATTATTCCAAGTCTCTTATTCTTTTATATTATATTCTGCTCAATAACCAATATTTACTGAGGGCTACAAATTGACTAACCCACATTAATCATTTTTTGTGATTGCTCCATTATTTTCACCTCTGTGCTGCAAAAAAAGGGACTTCTAACACAATAATGTGTTAAAAATGCCTCAAATAATCTACCTAATGAAGTGACCCAGGCTGGCTGCAAGCAGAAATTCTAAACATACACACTTTATCTGAATGTCAGAGGAGCTTGCACTGTAGGCCATGGTGTACAGTTTGTGTATTGTAATTCAGCTTTGTAATTCAGCTACTTCTATTGCTGTGCACAAAAGCCAAAAAACAGTCTAGTCTAGTGATCTGATCTTTTTGAATCACACTGTAATGGATTATCAGCAGATCACTAACTCTGACGCATTGGGAGGTGAGCTGTGTACAGGGAGTATTGTACACACAGCACATCATGTGATTAAGCAGAGATGACTTTTCCATTACCGCAAGCTGCCAGGAACGGATAATGCAGGCCAGATTTAAAGACTTTCTAAAAAATATGTACAAATGGAAATAGATCAAAAGGTCAAGTATTAAAACTATAATAAAAACCTCTTAAACTAAGACAGAGTACAACCACTTCATTTATAAACCTCTATCAGTATCATTTATTGTTATCGTATGTTAGGTCTTCTTATATTCCAGCTGACCATTTTAATTAATGATGTATTTGTGGTAATTGTCTGCTGAAGATTCTTTGAAGACATTGAGAAAGATTTCTAGTTGATCCGTTTGTCTAATTATTTTCTGTTTGTATACAATACCATTGAGGGTTGTATAGTTATTAAAGGAGATTAAAAAGTTATTTTATTTTATTCCAAACATTTTAAGCCATTATTTGTATGTGTTTGATATGTGATCTGACAGTCATGAAATACAGTCAAGTGTTAAAAAATATGAAATATGAATTGCTGTTATTCCAGAATTCTCATCGGGAGTCCTAAACAACTATTTAATTACTGTAGGCATACATCATATATATATATATATATATATATATATATATATATATATATATATATATATATATATATATATATATGTGTGTGTTTTGTTTGTCCGTGGACAATATGTTGTTTTTTAAAAAATGTCCGTCACCATTCTATATGGTACCAACCTCTCATAGGTGCAGCAATGTCTTTAGACATTCTGATTCTTGCTCTCTAAAACATCAGGTGCCCCCACCCCAAATGACTGAGATTTGCTTGATTTTTCATGTAATGCACTTTCAATACAATTGAACCCAGCGAGGGAGTCAGTCAGTCACATGGAATTCCGAAAGAAAACGTGGCGTGACATTTAGAATTTTCTTTTCCTCATAGCTGAGTAACTGCTACTTTGCTCTGAAACAAACAGCCAAGGGACCAATGTTGTGGGAAGCCATCACAAGTACTTCCACATCCTTGTATACGATGCAACACCTGTCAAACTTACATCCACTTCTGTATCATGAAGACCACCAACAGTGGAGCAGAAATATTCCTAGGACCTCCAGTTTGAAACACTTCCTGTGTAACAGGTAATAGAACTGATCCACACATTCCCCTTTGTGTAGCATGGAATGCAAGTGTACAGTAAACCTTGAGGATTGGCCATATTGGCTGTAGCACAGACGTGAACTTCCAGCCTTCTGGTAAGAGCTGGGCTTCACCAGAGTCAAAGTGAAAACTAAGGCTAGAAACGAAAGATGTACAGCAAAGATGCTTGTGAAAAAGTTGTTATGCTAATAAACCCTTTAATAGGGTTTGAAGGAAGGATGTCACACCTGTTATTTGTATCAGGTTCTGGCAGTTGCTACAAAAACAATGCGTGCAATTAGCTTACAAAGGAAGCATTAGTCTTGTAGGTGAAATATTTAGTGAAAACAGTGAGTGTTAAAGCGAGACCTGTTTAATGGAAGATGATTGCTGCTTGTATTAACTCCTAAAAGCAGACAGCTGGATTTGTGAAGAAACCACAACAGTAATATACTAAAATGATTAATGACAAGATTTCCATTACACGAGAGTAGATGTTAAAACTTCATGCTGATTTGCTCTCGCCAAGATAAGCACCAACTAAGACGTAGCTTTACAGTAAACTAATGTGATCCATATGTGTCTCCATCCATTTACGTTTCCTTCCATATGATGATGTAGATATCCTTCTGTCTGGTGTTAATGGCTGAAGTGTAATGCTGGCTCCAGGGATCAGCTTATTTTGCCTCCCTGGCGCATCAGCACACACAACGGCTGCGATGCTGGCTCCGGGGATCAACCAAAGTGCAGCCTCCCCAGCGCATCAGCATGACAACCGTCTAGATTGAGCTAAGTAGGGTACATCTCTGGGGTTTTCAAGTGGGCACCTTCCATCCTCAGTGTTTCGTCGACTAGCCCACGACACCTCAAGAGGGCTCGACGGTGATTCTGGCGTCCCAGCATCACCCCCCTCCGTCCCCCACTCAACTCAGCCCAGCTTACTTACCTGTACATCAGCGTTTCTTTCTTTCTATTGTGCTTGAGATCCCCAGCCAGAATCTTTCCGTCTCAACCACAGCCAGTTGCTGCTCCTCTCTGCTGCTTCAGATAGGTTCTTCACTGTGTGACGCAACTCTTGGCCACTGAATCCGACGTCTCTGAGAAACCGGGTTGTAGAGTGTGCCACAAATCCTCGACAACCCACTTCCACTGGGTAAACCCGAACTCTCCATCCTCGCTGTTCCGCTTCAGTGGCTAGTTGAGCATACCGCAGTTTCTTCCTCTCATACGCCTCATCTACAGCATCCTCCCATGGCACTGTTAACTCTACCAGGTGAACAAGGCGTGCTGATCCAGACCACAAGACAATATCTGGTCGAAGGTTAGTGGTGGCAATCTCAGGTGGAAAAATAAGCCGTTGACCAACATCTGCCAGCATTTTCCAGTCTCTAGCAGCTTCCAGTTGTCCTGGGCGAGGATTGGTTTTAACACCTTTTCTTGGTGGTTGCTCTCCTGGGCGGAGGAATGTTGTCTTTTGTGTGTAATGTTTTGATGGAACAGGTGACAACTTATTGGTCATGTTACGCTTGTCCTCCAATGCTAAGGCCAAACATTGCAGCACCTGGTTATGGCGCCAAGTAAACCGTCCTTGGCTAAGAGCCACCTTACATCCTGTCAAAATGTGCCTTAATGTTGCAGGTGATGAACACAAAGGACATGAGGGATCCTCTCCTACCCAGAGGTTTAGGTTCTGTGGTGATGGGAGAACATCATATGTTGACCTGATGAGGAAACTGATCCTGCTCTGTTCCATTGACCATAGGTCTTGCCAGCCAATCTTGCGTTGTTCCACACTCTCCCATCTCATCCATTCTCCCTGCTTGGCCTGGGAAATGGCCTTTAGTAATTTTTAGTAATTGACAAGTAATTACAAAAAAAGTAATATATATATATATATATATATATATATATATATATTGTAAAAGATTCACACCCACTTGGGTTCGTTGCCCCTTTAAGAATAGACCCGGCACACAGAAATGGATTTTTTTTTAAGCGCGTTTGCGCAATTTTTTTAATAAACACAAAACACAGCAAATACAAAAATCAAAATAAACACCTAGCTCCTCTTGAGCACTAACTCGACTTTCAGGAACACCCTGACTAACGCGGGACAGCTACGCTGTTTACCCGTCCTTCCTAAACACACCGGTTTCACACAGCACTTACTTTTTCTTCATTTGGCTACTCGGAGACAGCGCACCTACTGCCTCCTTCCACTCAGCAGCCCCGAGCAGACTGCTTGCTCTCCTTTTAAACTTCCGCACCTGGATCTAAATTTTAATAATGCCCAGGTGCGGATAATAATTAATAATCAAACAATTAAACCAAACAATAAGCAAATCAATTGAAACAATAAAGCAATACAAATCCAACAAAAAGGTGCATTCCCACATGTTTTTTCCCTTGCAGGGAGGTTTTAACCCCCTCCCTGCCGTCTCTCACAACCCGCTATATTACAATATATATATATATATATATATATATATATATATATATATATATATATATATATATATATATATATATATATATATTTAAAACAGCATTTGCCAGGCACTTATTAATTGTGTGCTAAAATGCATTTCACTGTGCAGCACAGAGCAAAAATAGCTTTCCAGTCCATATAAATATTTATGATAAATATATCAATTTGTGATAAATATTTAATGGTGAAATAGAGTTTGTCGATGAAGGTTTAAGGAGCAGAGAGACTTCATGCATCTTCCATCGCCACCTAAACACTGCGGCTCTCAATCCAACTGAGCATGTTTGGGATAAACTTGAATGAAGCCTTCATCATCACAATCCTCTGCCTACCTCTCAGCACCAACTGTGGGAAATATTAATGACTGAATTGAGAAACATCCCTCAATGACAGCAGGACTGGAGGAAACAAAAAGAAAAAGATTTGGAAATTGCATGAATTCCAGATATTAGATATTCTGTTTGAAGTCAATTTCCTGCAATTCTTCACCTGTAAAATGAGTTAAAACTACAAGAAAGTCAAGCAGACAACATTTGGGGAAACCATTCGCCACAACGTCTGTCTACTTCACTGGAGGTACTTCTAGGTTTATGATTGAGTCTGAGGACTTGATAGGATTTGAGGGTCTCTGATGTGAACTTAAATGAATCAGAGGAAGCAACAGAATGCTACCTCATGGGGGGCCAGAGAAAACTGCCCTGCGAGCTTAATGTTTGACATTTCTGCTCAGTGTGGTGCTTGACTTGTTTCTACTTGCCCTGTCTTTGTTGCATACTTTTCTCTGCACTGCTTTGGTTATCCCTGATGTAGCTTTTCTGAACTCCATAGCACAGCAGGACTTTCATTATTATATTCTTTTAAAGTCATTCCCCAGCACCCAAAAGGAAATGCTGACTAAGCTATACTGCTGATGTTCTCTGAAAGTGTGAATCCTCTCTGTTATTGTGAACTCGGTAAGCTTGGTGATATTCATGCTGTACATGAATTCCGGCGTAAATATAAAAATGAAACCAGGTCACGTTCACTGGTGTTAAAACAGAGACACAAGAGTGGACAGCAGACCTTCAACTTGTCTTCCTTTGAAAATAAAGAGGCAACCAAGCTCCAAGTTGACAACCACCTGTTAGCTTTGTTAATGGTTAATGAAGTAGCAAGCCTGCATGCCGCATTCATGTAATTAATTATTGTGATTGTGTGTCTGGTTGCACAGTGTAAGGTGTGCATTGGAGGACATAATAAACAATTTAATGCTACTTTTTAAAAATTACAACTGTTGTGAGATGATAGAGCCATGCTATGAAAAAAGTTTCTGGAAACATGTGAAGGATCTGCTTCATCTGTACAAATACCATGTTTATAATAAATAACTTAAAACAATCAATGGTTTACAATAATAAATAAATAAATGAGTTAGTTCAAGGACATCCATACATGGGTTAAAAGGATTTGACAATCATTGACAAATTAAAATAAAAAAATGTTAGAGAATCATGCTATATAATAAACTAATCAAATGCTTTAGCTCTAACACTTTATTGACATAGCCTATTATTATTATTATTATTATTATTATTATTATTATTATTATTATTATTATTATTAGTAGTAGTAGTAGTAGTAGTAGTAGTAGTAGTAGTAGTAGTAGTAGTAGTAGTCGTCGTAGTAGTAGCAGCAGTAGTGCTAGCTGCCTCTATAAGGTTTATAACATCCTTCATAACACATTTATAGATGTTGAGACCTAGTAACAGATTACTATATGTAATAACGCATCTTGGCTCAGTGGACCAGTGAAAGAGTCTCCCAGGAATACGGTCTGGCAAGGAAAAGCAAGGTATAATACTTCATGTTCACTTTGCTTACCTAATACAATGTTTTCAATATGCAGGGCTATGTTTTGCTGTAATATCATAATGGTGTGCAGCAGATATTATTGTTTTGAATGGTATGGCTTATTTATGAATGCACAGCTTGCAGTTTTTCAATGAGTCAAAATTGGATTGTTGGTAGTCAAATGTCTTAAGCTATGTTCAAAGGCGATTGTGCCACCAATAATTTTTTATTTGTAGAACCATTTTCAATGTGAAGGCTTTGGGATTTACTCGCTCAGTATTCGTCACTGTCTCTTTTTTATTTTGTATATCTTGGATTCTTAGTTAAAAGGGATAAGGAAGACAGTGATAATCTTTTTGGCTGGAGATAATATTAGAAAACTGCCTGAAGCAGTGGCTTGATTGACATCTTAATGGAAAATGGACTTTCAGCACTTCAAATCGCATTAGAAGATTATAATACAGCATGTAATGACTCTATCTTGTGCTTAGGACACCCACTTAAGTAAACGATGAGATATACCTTCCAGTTTAGATTACCGCAAATGTGAAGAACCGTATAGGTAGCACTGCTGTCAAAGGTTACAAAAAATTAGGAAACACTATAATAGACTGATATGGGGTTTAAACATGCGGGGGTCTATTCAATTTATATTAACAACAGGTATCTAAAATGTTTGGTAAAATAGGGTCTGTGTACCAAGGTTATGAAAATCAAACACCAATCATATGAGCCTTTAGTGCATTTCCGTCTGTGTAACACAGTCCAGAATATTTTTTTCCCCAAATGAACAACTGAATAGAAGTATGGCACAGTCAAATCAATTCCCAAATGCTGATACCCCAGGGTGTTTTATGAGAAACCCACCCTTGGCACCTTTGGCAACTCAATAAAAAGTTAGATAATCCATAAAGTTCTGTTTTTGTCGGGAAGCCTAACTAAATCCATAACTAAAACGGCTATGAATAGTGAGTGAACTATATAAATGTTACTGATTTATAAACAATACATCATGACTTCAAATTGCACTTGCAAAACTTGTAAAAGCTGTGTTGGATGCATAAAACAACAAAAAAAGGCCTTTGTAAAAAGGATTGTAACTCTGCCTGTGTTGTCCCAAACTATATACACCTGGTTATTAAGGTAATGGCTCAGTTCAGGGCAGGTTAGAAACGGCACTATCTCTCTGTATATGTAACAGGAGCCAAGTGCACCAAGTTACCCAAATGGTTTAATTTTCAATTTTATAGCCAGTGCTGTGCCAGCTGAGGGCAGTTACGCACTGAACAAAAATATAAATAGTTGAACATGCTCTTTATGATTAAGAAAGGCTGTCCTAAAACCAGGGAACAAAATACCTATGAAAGAGATAGGATCAAAGATAGATAATTAAAAGTTGTATTACCAGTATACAATGGTAAATGTAAATCTGACACTCAGGTCAATAGTTTTGTAACAACTGCTAAAGGCGTATTTCATAGAAAACACACACATCTCAATAGAATCAAAGTAATATACTGTACATGAATATTCAGACTTAATTGGCAAGGCAATTCTCAGATATAGCAGCAATTATATAGACTTGATATCAAATACTAATTGAATGGTTAGGGTCAATAAAGGAAACTGCACAAGTAATCATTTAAATTAAGATTACATGATAATTAAGTTAAATAGTTTAACGTGAATAAAGAAAATAAGTGAACTTATTACCATACATATAAAAACAAGTGTAGGTGTTACTTACTAACACATGCTTTGCATTCTCTTTACAGTACATTACCACTATAATGCTATAAAGCAGAGTTATACTAGTGTAGAGGTACCTTTGCCTCTCCAGACATTCAGTAAACCCATTCTTGACCGTGGTCACTCATGGTATAACAATGACTGGTCGTGATGAATAACCATGTTTAAAAACATATACCATGCATGGTATGGAAATGGTTAAACACAATTAAAACACATGGGGCCCCTTTTAGTAACGTTTGCAAAGCCCCTAAGGCAAACGCAAAACACTTTTGCGGACAGTTACCGCACCAAAGTCAGGCTCACGTGCACCTATGTGATTTAGCAATCGTGTTTTAGTGCCCAACCGGCAAGTCAGGGTTAGTGCTGGACATGGGCTGAACTTTACGGGTGTGTCCTCATTTACATATAAATGTAGAATCAACAGTGGTAGCGTTTGCGTTTCAATTGACATGTGAAAACCAGGTCTAAACTCTGCGCAAGTTACATGGTCGACTATAAATACTGCTGAAACTACCAGGGACGCAGGTATAGAAAAGAGAGAGAAAAAAAGAGAAATAAAAGAAATATGAAGTGCACTAGATTTCTACGTGGCCAGACAAAGAGAGAGGAGGAGGAGGAGACATCCCTACATATTTAGAAGTCATCTGTCTTTTCTGAGCTTGTCCGACACACAATGTATGCAGCAATTTTGCCTAAACAGACAAACAATCACTGACATCTGCCAACTGGAAGGAGACATGCGGAGAGCACACTGTTTGCCTGTAGCATAAGGGTACCCGCTGCACTAACATTGTATGCCATTGGCTTGTTCCAATATACTGTGGGTTACTGTAAAGCCATAAGTATTTGCGACCAAAATATTTGGCGAATCACACCCATAAAAACAATTTTGCTCCAGAAATGTTGGTTATGTTGTACTATACAAAGTATGTATTGTTAGTGGAATTTGATTTCGTGCCAAAAATGTTTGCATTTTTTTTTTCATACACGGAAAACGCATAATAAAAGGCTCACAAATATTTATGGCTTTACAGTGTTCTGCAGACATGAGCCAGTTGGCTGTGCAGTGCGAGATGTACCTGCAGCTTTAGTAAAGCGGGCAGGAGAATTCATCCATTTCCCTGTCTCTCACGAGCTGCAACAAAATACAAGCAGAGTTTTTTTGGGAGGTATGGGTTTCCTGGTGTCCTGGGAGCCATCAACTGCACGCATGTGCAGCTACGCGCACCAACACAGAATAGGCACCTCTACATAAATCATAAGGGGACCTATTCTGTCAACGTGCAAGAAGTGTGTGATGCCAACAACTAATTGGGTGAACATTTGGAATACTCCAAATGCGATTCCAATGTCTGGACACATGATTCGCTATTTGGTATAAGTTAGCCCACGCATGAGACCCGACTTCTAAATGACGTTTTCTTGTGCTAGCGCGGTAACACTGTCATTTTTGCCATAGCGAAAGCGGCTGCGCACATATAGGGCCCCTGGTGCAGCATGGTGGAAACATTGGCACATTGCAGTTGATTTTGATATCCTTTTACTATGCAAGATTACTGTATAACCAGAGCTGAAAATGTACAGAGATTGTGCAACTTTAGGAATTGTGTCTCAACATCTTATACTCTTCAGTTGCTTACTTTAAGAAGTCTTACTTCATTGTGAATAAGTCAGCAACATACACAGACAACAGTGAGACAAATCACTACTGTACCACACCTGGAGATTAACCAAACAGTATATCTATGTTGCAACCAGAAGTTGATATCCAATGACTAACAACAGGATATGCAATTATGCATGTACAGTATGTAATTGTATTCCTGCTGTAAGTAGGAGTTGCCTGGACTCCAACAAGATTCGAGGTTTAAACATTTTGATCTACAAGTGCTTTGGAGTCAAAGATGATATTGCTTTAAACGATAACCAATGCCTCTATGAATTATTTCAAAGCATCATGAATGTATACTCTATTATTGCTTCATAGATCCCATCAGCAGTAGTGTTTGATAAAACCTCTTTGTTCAGAAGAAGTCTGTAAAAGGACATGGTTATAAGTTTTATGTTATTCAGATCAATACAAACGGTAATTTAAACTAAAGTGTTATTATTATTATTATTATTATTATTTATTTCTTAGGTGACGCCCTTATCCAGGGCGACTTACAATTGTTACAAGATATCGCATTATTTTTTACATACAATTACCCATTTATACAGTTGGGTTTTTACTGGAGCAAGCCAGGTTAAGTACCTTGCTCAAGGGTACAGCAGCAGTGTCCCCTACCAGGGATTGAACCCACGACCCTCCAGTCCAGAGTCCAGAGCCCTAACCACTACTCCACACTGCTGCCCATTATTGAGAATATGGTCAAATTATGTAAAGCGGTAAAGTGGTTTTAATCCTACATGCTGATTTGTTCACAGCACAATATCCTCTGTTGTCATTTATGTACCATTAATACTGAATCGGGCAATGGGATTTCACGGCCACTGACTGACAGATGTACAAACCAATGAGAACCCCCAATTTCTGGTGCAAGAACTAAAGCACTAAGCCATCCCCCATAGATTAATCACATTATTTAACAACAAATGGATTACTTCAGATTGTCAGTGAACGCTATCAAGTTATCAAATTAACAGCAGGAATGTTCTATGTTTATCTTTTTGATTAAACATGCTCGGGCTCCATTTACAATTCGGATTGCATTTCTCAGGGCCCCTTTACTGTTTATTCAAGAGAGATACAAATCTCATTAGTTAAAAACAAAACACTAACAAACTACACCATCAATTCTCATCTCTGGTGGTTACAATGATATGTGGCTATTATTTCACAGGGAAAATCTGTACAGACAATGGGAAAAAGTGGTTTTCTAAACTGAAATAGTAACAGCTTTTAATACACTTGTACTTAGGCTTTTTAAGCTTTCTGATCTCATTGTCATTGCCATTTCTGTGCAAAACAATATTCAAGTTGATACAGAAAATTCCTTAATGTTAGAGGACACCAGCAGAAATGTGAAACACTGCTCAGCTTTACTGTACTGCTTAGTTATGTGCACCATTTTATGAAATACTTCATTTAAAAAGGGCTTATATAACCAATGGTTAATAAAGTGGGCCATGATTCCTGAGTGCATACTATCAATGATAAAGAGTTGAGTCCTTGGTTTATATCTTTGATATCTAGCTAATGAAATAGGAAACTTGTATGCCTCATTACCTATTGAAAGCAGGCTCCTTTACACCCAGTGAAACGCTTACAATTGCAAAGCACACGTCTTCCTGTAAAAATTCAAACTTAAGTGGTGAAAGTGGACTCTATCGCACTGACAGTAATGCACTAACAAAGGGAATGTGTATTCAAAGAGTGGATGTGCAGTTAGGTTTTAATTGACATTTGTAAGACCTACATTATTTGTTACAGCCACAATATTAGACACAGAAAGAAACTAACACAGAGAGAACACACTGACTTAGTATAATGCAGCTACATATAGTTTTAAAGTAAACTATTTATCCAACTCTCTTTGAGATATATCTTATACTGTATTAATCATTTGTAGCTGTTTTGATGAGTGTAATGCATCAGGTCAAAGGGCAAACTTCCCATAATCACCTGCCTGACCGACATGTCCTTACATGAATTAGCAGAACCACTGCATTAATTTGGGCACAGAGATGACTTGCATCAGACCTTTTAAAAGTGTATCATGGTATTTTTGCATGGTAGTTTCCCCATTCTTCTCCCATATGTGGCAGTGCACAAGCCATGCTGATGTAAATAGCGTGTGTGGGGGAATGTAAGGTTGACAGGGATGGGGTTAAATCTGTCCCTGCCAGCAATCACAGGTGTGGCCATTCCCCAATTAGGTAAATAATGCTAATTGGGGAGTGGCCACATGTATAAAAGGAAGCAAAATTGTTTGTTGGAGTTTTTTCTTTTTAAATATTATTATTATTATTCTTTTGTAACTGTAGGGAAGGCTAATGCCCAGCCTACAAGTGATTTATTATTTTGTTTGAACTCTTTATTTTGGCCCTTGTGCCAGATTTTATGTTTGTTTTGTTAATAAATGTGCACACCACTGCTTAAACTGGCTCTGCCAGCCTCGCCACTACCAGCATCACCAGTGCCAGCATCGCCACTACCAGCATCACCACTGCCAGCGTCGCCACTACCAGCGTCGCCACTGCCAGTGTCGCCACTGCCAGCGTCACCACTACCAGCATCGCCACTACCAGCATCACCACTGCCAGCATCGCCACTACCAGCATTGCCACTGCCAGCATCGCCACTACCAGCATCGCCACTGCCAGCGTCGCCACTGCCAGCGTCGCCACTACCAGCATCGCCACTACCAGCATCGCCACTACCAGCATCGCCACTGCCAGCGTCACCACTACCAGCATCGCCACTACCAGCGTTGCCACTGCCAGCGTCACTACTACCAGCATCACCACTACCAGCATCGCCAGTGCCAGCGTCACCACTACCAGCGTCACCACTACCAGCATCGCCACTGCCAGCATCGCCACTGCCAGCGTCACCACTACCAGCATCACCACTACCAGCATCGCCACTACCAGCATCGCCAGTGCCAGCATCACCACTACCAGCGTCACCACTACCAGCATCGCCACTTCCAGCGTCGCCACTGCCAGCGTCGCCACAGCCAGCGTCGCCACTGCAAGCGTCGCCTGACACATCCACCAACATTTCTTTCAATGAGACCTCTGACTTTTGAAGGATGAAACACACCGACCCACCAAATAGGAGATGCAGCTGCAAAGGACGTGGAAAAAAGAAACTTCACGACAGAAGGAACAAAATAAGTCCCAACTTGAGCATCAAGAGATCATCGTAAATTTCAAAAGTAAGAAGGGCTGTCATCTCACCTCTAGAATAGCATTGAGCCAAAACTTAACAAAACTTACTTCATGGCCACTATTCCGTATAGTAACATTGCAGAAATAGGAAACACTATATGAGGTACAAAGCAGCAAAACTAATATGTATAAATGGTTATTCAAACAGATTTTACACCCAGCAAACATGAAAGCCCAAAGGTAAACTTAACTGAACAGTGCTAAGAAAGTTGCAGGTTACAGTCACAGTCTTTTGATAAATACTTCTTGTTTTTCGGCTATCCTTGTTCGTGTAATAACTACAGTACTGAAAGTTCATGGTGTATCCTATATAGATACTATATCTGAGCTAGCACAACTGCCCCAAAGCAATGCATAGCTAAAAAATTAGGTCTTTACTCTTTAAACATCTTTAATAAATAATGATCATCAGTACAAATCTGTTCCACACATAGATATCTAATGGAGACTTTTTTTTATCACAATTTCAATCCTTGTCAATTTTGGACTGTGTTTTTTTATATGCTGATGGACTTGGATTAGATTTTTGTTATGCATTATGGCATCAGCCAATGTTTTCAGATATTTTTTTAAAGGAGAGCAAGATTAAATTGTTTTAGGACTCTTAAATTCAATTTCCCTTCAATCCAATCTCAAATACACATACTTAATTGAATACAGTCCTTGAGATCTGTATCTAATTTGTCTTTAATATAATCTGATATATCTAGTTTATATGTATCTTAAAATTATGTTTTTAAAATCACGGAATCCTAACATGGCAATAAATAAATAATAAAAAACATATTTTTCTCAGTCTAAGGTTTCAAAGTGCTTTCATTAAAAGTAATTGGTACCAAGATACCTCCAGCACGACTTATGACAGCGGAAGATTAGTTGTAATTATCTTAAAACCTTACTTCAGATACTGTGTCATACCAAAGATATTAAAATGTCAAAAAAAAAAAAAGTTTTGATGTGGAATTCAATACCAGCTTACAGTATATCTGGAATTTGTCAAGCAGTTATTTTTAAGAGGGTTACATTTATGAGTACAATACACAGTGTTTGCAATCCTATAACATGAAAACCATCTTTCATGTGTCAATGTACTTCTCTTAAACAACAGCCACAGTTTTAAAAGTGTTACTTTTCTCTTATTAGCACTAGCAACAATATTACTGTTATTGTTGTGCGGAAACTCGTTTACATTATTTGCTGTTTATTGCATTGTTTTACATTAAACATTGACTGTTATATTACCTGTAATTCCTGTTATCAATGTTTAATATAATGTGAAAACAATCAATTACTTGAATTGAGGGTATAATGAACAGCTCCTTGTTTAAAGGCAACACATCCATTACTGTTCATATATGAAGTGTTTATTAATTGTAAATATAGCTTTAATGTACCATGAAATGGAACTTAAAAAAATATACTGTATATATTCTAAAAAAGTGTGACTGAGTTGCGTGATATTTGAGTAAAAGAAACCGTTACCACTTTAATTAGAAAAATCCAGCTGCTAAAGTTTTTCTCAATTAAAGTGATCCTAAAGAAATGTAATACGGTACATTATAGACATGTTGTGCTAATTTCATTACTTTGTTTTGAGCCCTGTTTAATTAAATTTCATATAACACCCAGAAATGTCTATGTTTGGTGCAGAAATGAGAATGTTGTTGTAGAGAGGTTGTTTTTTTTTTCCCCAGACTTATATTTAAAAAGTACTAATGTTATCCCAGTTCCTGAGAACATATGTTGGGGTATCTGGTTGCCCACATTTGAAAGGTATACCTACTACACAAGAAAGACAGCAACTCTGTGTGGTGATATAATTAGACAGGATATAAGCACTGTCCTTCACAGTGATATAACGCTTTCATGCCTATAACATTCCATGGTGTGCTACCTGCCAGTGAAACACATTTTGCTTCCATTAAAAAGAATGCTTCTTCTCAATACAATCAACTTCAAAGCACAAAACGTAACAATGGTTTTCTTTTTTCTTTGTCTTTTTTTCACTCAACTAATTCGAGATGTGATTAGATAAAACAATTACTGAAATGTGTGTGCTTTCTCAGAGGAAGGAAGCTAATAATATAAGCAGTTGTATTTTGTGTGTGTATATATCTTTAGTGATCATTTGAAAGAAAGCAAAACAAAGGACCTTTTTTATAAGGATGTTTTTATACAGAAAAAATGCTCCTAGTAGAATTATTTTACAGGAAAGCAAATGTTAATGTTATAGTGCTACTAGTGACAACATATGAATGCTTCTAATATCTAAAATAAACAAGCAATACAATAAGGAACTGATCTCAGTTACCCTAGAGTGTGCTCAGGTCTGTCTTACAGTGCCTGAAATGGGTGTCTATTGAGAAAGCATAAAATAAACAGCCTGTTACTATTATGTGGGAATTGATGGATCTGTGTTTACAAGATGGTTCTTTCTAGTTTATGAATGCACTTTTCAGAGCACAGACATAAAGCTGCTTTTCAAGAGACCTTGACGTGCAGTGAAGAAATGCAGGTTTACTTATAGGTGTAAACATTGATTGGCGTTGTAAAGCAATCCAGTTTCACCTTTGGCTATTAATTCAAGTGAATTCAGGTCAAGAGCACATTGAGCTTGTTAGGATATCAACTCATTGCTGCCCCCATCATGAAATAAAAAAGGTGATTTGTGTTCAAAAGACCTGAAACCAAGACTCAGTTACCCTTTAACCACTGGCTTGGTGGCTAAGGTCTGATAGGTGTTTGGGAAAACTGGCATGGGCTCTCATTGCCCTACAATTGGTCTGTGAAGAGAAGGCTATTACTTGTAAGTGTTTAAGACTCCCAGCACTACAGTACAAGCACTCTCTTAAGAATAAAGCTACAGCTAAAGTCAGTCAGGGCACTTATAAGATGATACACCCAAACCCCTTGAAACATGTAACTGATGGGATTATTTCATTTGATATTTGGCTGGGTTTGCAGATCCCAGTTTCTATTCTAGGACTTACCTGAAGTAATAGTTTAGAGTCCAAGATTAGTGCAAACCGTGGTCTGTAAAAGCGACTGACATTATTTCACTTGCATGAATAAAGATGGACTTTACCCTTAATTTGATTAATACACTTGCAATGCCATTGTGTACAACATATTGAAGTGAGCAGATGTGTTACCCTTTCTACTGTCTTGTTTTACATTGTCTTTCTTTGTCATTTTGTTTGTGACAAATGTGAAATTTCCTATACCAAGCTTTGTTGTGTTGGAAGCCCAGGGCATACATCATACTTTAATAACATGGTAATAACTGAGTTATTGCCAACATTTCCTTCTATTGCATGGTAACTACTAGTGGAATAAGTGTAAAATCACATGGAAACTGTCTGCACCACAGTGTTTACATCAGATTGGCTTATAAAATGTTCTGTTCACAGGGCCATTTCCATGTGATTGAATAGTAGATACTGTGTAACAGCAGGAACCATGGTTAATAACTGAGTTATTACAAGGTAATTACATGATATGTAACTGAAACTGCTACCTGCATGCTTGAGGAATTGTTTATTCTGTATTTATTTGGTGCAGCTATATTTTGCAAGGAAGAAAAGGGTTGCTCTCCATGCTTATATCCAAACTCCAGTCCACAGCGTACTTCCAGATTGCATAAATTCATCACAGAATGGGATGGTATGTTTGTTCCTAATGTGCCATCACACATTTAATGAAGCAGAGGTGATCTTTATATGGAGTGAAAGATGCAGTTATTCTTGGCAACTGTCCAGGGGTAACATGTATAAATCTTAAAATAGTTCTTATTAATGGAACAGAGTGCCAACAGCAGCTTTTAAAACCGGTCTTGCAGCATTTATCCCAAGCCCTGGACCTTCACCTTCAGTCTGACCACAAACTGATGGCATTTACAACAGGTCTGTGAAAGCTGCCCATGGGAATATTGTGTGGATATAGGCACTGACCTGAATACAATGCTGTACATGTTACCAATTGAAATAGCTAATCGAGAGAGACCATCAGTGCACAGGTTAGAGAACACTAGTGTTTTACTATTCATATTTATACTCACCCTATTGCACTATATTACAATTCTGGTACATAACTTTAATTCCAAAAAAATAAACAAACAAAACATACAAACAAAGACAAAGACAAATTAAATATAGTGTAATGCACATGACTTGGCAACATATTTAATACATGCACACAATTCTATGATTGTGAGGATGGAACTTCATACATTAACAAGACACATTTTTCCACATTATATCATTTTGCTTTAAGTACATGTGAGGCAACCTAAAACACAGATTGGGGTGCAAACTTAACACCTTGAGCTTACCATCCAGATCTGCGCCACTGTACAAAGGAAACAGGCTCAATTGGACGAGCAGTTATATACCTAAAGTAATGGACTACAGGGGTGTCATTCAGACTGGATATGGGTTGATGGATATCAGTACTTTGGGTAATTATTTGAATACTATTTTGGTGACCATCTCTAGAACTATCTCACAAAGAGATAAACATAGACTGTGTCAATGTTATGAAGTATAACAGGACTTCACTGGTGAATTCAAAATGAAAGGCAGGTTTTGAGATTGTGTTTGTTTTAACAAGAGCACTAATGCAGAACAACAAACCTGTTTGTATGTTGAGGGCTTCCTGTGGGAGAGACTGCCAGTTAGCATTGTTGGTTCTCATACAGGAACTCTGATTAATCAGAACCACCAAAAAAAATGCTGCAGTTTGCACAATGGATACTTCCTCCGAATTTCACATGCAGGTTATCTAGGGCACCTTTTTTCTTCCTTGCCAAATCAGAAATGGACTGAACTCATTATTGGATGGAAAGTATGACACATAAACAGCACAGTAAGAATAACTGTGCTTACATTTATTTTATTAGCATTGATAACACAATAAAACAATGGCTGTTTTAAAATGGAATATTATAGGAAAGAGGAAATTACATCTGTAAATTAAATGTGAATCTTTTGCTAGTACTATTACAATTGCCTGCCATGCTTATTTTCAATTACCACACTTGCCAACAACATATTTTACCATGGATAGGTTCATCTCATGCTAATCAGCCACTGTACATATGCATAGCATATTTTGGCACCATCATTTTGGCATGTTCTCCTGGTATACCCTGGGTCTCTTAAATAATGAGGAAGGTCAAACAAAATGCTGTTTGATGGTGCTGGCTACTTTCAAGCCTATAATGCTCCAATCCACCATGCCAGAATTATGCACGAATGGTTTGAGGACCATGACAGAGACTTCTTCCATGGTCACCTCAATCCCAGGTCTCAATCCAATTGAGCATGTTTGGAATGATCTTGACCAATGCATTCATCATCCAGATCCTCTGCCTACCTCTGCACTGATTGTATAGAATATTAATGACTGAATGGATTAACATCCTATGAGTCAGCTTCCAGCAATTTGTGGAGTCTATGCCACATGGTAAAGGCTGCGATCAGGGCATATGGTGACCCAAGATGAAATGATCTACAGGTCCTTAAAAAGTGGCAGAGAGCAGTGTATATATGGGACAGAAAGTGACAGAGCTTAAAAGGGTGTACAACTCAATGTCCCATGCTGCAACTCTTAGTCTGTATTTGTACTTATCTTAATAAACTGATTTCCAAATGGCCAAGATTAGGATGTAATGTTCTTTTTAAATGTATTTCTTACTGTCAAATGCATCTGTAGAATGCTTTGGATATCTTGTGAGGATGCACACAAATCTACAAAAATAAACTAGTTTACATAAATGGGACACTACATTTCCATCCATGCATAATTTTCTTCTTGGCTGGCTTTCCTACTGTAACTCCCATTTTGCATTTAGTTCCAGCCTTTAACTTGGAAGATTTAAATCTGATCACTTAATCTAATTCGTATATGCAAAGTAGATCACATTTGCATAATTCATTAGCACACTTCCATTAAGTTATAACATAATACTGTATGCTTTCCAAGGTTCATTAAGACCATTAGGTTGTTTTCACTTAGATTTACACAGCTACTAACATACTCATTCTGAATGTACTGTATAGAACTGTAGCAGACCATCTCTGTCTTGTTGTTCTAAATTGGGTTGATCCTGCTTTACTTTTCAGTGAAGGAAGGCTATTTCGTGTTATCATCACAGACAGGGCCAGCGTCAGGGGTGGGGGATGCAACTGCACCCAGGCCCAGACTTTGTGGGGGACCCCCAGCCCTGTGTCCATTTCTTTAAAAAATATATAGGTGCCGTCTAATCTACTGGGATTAGAAAAATAAACCGTAACAAGGTAGTATTGGCGGACTGTCAATCAAAACACAAATTCACAAATCAGAGCCAACAGATTGTCTATCTGTAGGCGGGACACAGAGCGAGAGCTCTGGCAATAGGTCAGTGTTAAGATCATGTGATTGCTCTGCTGGCAGATGTGTGATACTAACCAACGGATGGTAAAAATTCAGCATTTAAAAAAATATTTTTTAATCGTATCTTTTTTTTTTTTTTTTACTACCTTGCTACATTTTTGGGGTTTTTTTTCTAATCCCGGTTGATTACAGGGCACCTACATGGCCAGACAAATAACCTAGCGTGCTCATCTCTTACCTGATGATGTGAACTCTCCATTTCAAGTGGTACAGTACTGTACTTACAGTTCCAAGGTTGCTAGTGCTAGTGATCCTTCAGTAAACTGTCTTTGATAGAGAATTACTTGTGGTCAAGAATGTCACAGGAGACGTTGTCTGCGTTGGCTGTACTGTCATTTGAAAATAGACTTGCAAGACAAGTAAACTTTTTTGATGTAATCGAAAAATGTGCATTATATTGAATACATGTGTGCTATAGGCTAAGTTTTGTGTTTTTTTTATAGAAATGTTTTCCTACTAACTTTTGTATTTGATAACATTCATTTAAAAATCCTATGATTAATACGTTTTTGTGCCTTATTTGAAGCTATTAATATGTTTCACTATTAACTGAATTGAGTTATCAATCAAATTGATTAATCTTGTTACATAATTGATTTATTAAAATGTTTGGATATGCTGTTACTTGATTGATTACTGTCTTGCTCACAGTCGTCTTAAAATAATGAAATAACTTTAGAATATGCTTTGTTGGAAAATAACAAAATATATTTTTGGACTGATTCAAATTTTGCTGCTGATGTATTTATTTTCAAACGGTGTTCTTAGGTTAAGAGTTGCATGTTTTTCCTTTTTCTTTTTCTTTTTTTGGAGGGGGGGAGGGTCTTTACATTCTTGCACCAGGGCTCAGTAAATCGTAGCGCAGGCACTGAACACAGAGATGGGCTGCTCTCTATAGATCCAATTTTACAACCCAGGAGCTGAATGAATTTTAATTTAAAGCAAGTGGTGGATGGGGACAGATGAGCAAGACTGGGAAATATTACAAGATTACAGTACAATAATGAATTAGTGTGTGCATAATTCTGGAGGGCCTATTACCAATTTCCTAACATATACTGCAATAATAGTCTCCTATACAAGTACTGTGCAAGATACTACATTATTATACAATAGATCTTCATTACAAACTATATAAAATGTTGCTTATAATATAATTGGGAGAACCACTGTGTATATAGTTGTTGTAAAAAGTGTGGTTAGTTTTTTTTGGGTTTTTTTAATATATACATATTAGAGATTGAAGACGGTCCAAGCTAGAACAAATATCAGAAGATCTTTAAACATAGCAACAGGTTTTCCTGTACTCAGATATATTTACTACTGTATTACTGATGCATGTCAAATAAAATAATACGTGTACAAATAATACATTACAAAATTCAGTGAACTGTTAAAAAAACAGGCAACTTTATTATGCAAAATCCAACACCAGTTAGAAATCATTCTGAGGTGGTTATTCTCTATGGAGAGATGGAACACTGTATAGTTTTTCTGAAATAGATTTTTCTGCCCTTTTGCTTCAATCTTCATGCTTCATTCACTTTCATAAGTGAATTATACGTCTTTAAATTGGAACCAATAGTTTAAAAAGGGCAAGCCAACAATTACCCAATTGCTGCAAATCAACATAAAACACAAGAAAGCTACTTCGGTTATAGAATAGTATGTTGCCCTGTGCACAGGTTTGCATTGTGTTGAAACAACCCAAGAAATAATTTTCAAATGAAACCCCTTAATATATTGTTTAGTTAAAGGGTACATAAGGACATTTTATATTATATTGTGTTACATGTTCCCATGTGTTGCTACAACTGTTTACGTAAGGTCTGTGTTTTTTTTTTGGTTGTTTTTTTTTTAACATTTTGACCACTTTTTTAAACTTTTAAACTGCATTCCCTGCTTCAAGATGGCTTCCCATGTACCCGCATAGACCTCTCAGAACTACATTTCTCATCATCCTCCTGCTCACTGATAAATCCATCTCAGTTACATATGTGAGCAGGAGGATGACGGGAAATGTAGTTTCAGGTACATGGGAAGCCATCTTGAGGCAGGGAATGCAATTTAAAAGCTTTAAAAAGAGGTCAAAATGTAAAAAAAAAGCAATACACACACCTGTAGCAACACATGGGAACATGTAACACAATAAAATAAAAAGGTCTTTTTGTACCCTTTAACTTGCTAAAAGCATTTTAATGTTTCTTCAAAATAATCAGTGGTCATGTATACATACTTACATTTTGATCTTGTAATCACCTGACTTGAAATAAAATGTTCTTACATCTACAGTAAGTTCCCTAGATATTTTAATTACTTAAAGCCTTCTATGGGTTCTTTTAGCAAAGGCCCTTACATAACAATTACAAAGCAGAACAAACTCAGCAGTGCACTGGAACACCAATGGGTTAATGATGTGTACTGTTTTCCCAGTGGTAAAGAATTTTGAAAATCAGATCCATACATTTAAAGATGGCATTAAACTAAACACAAGACTGGTGACATCATTAAAATGTCTTTTATAATTACCTCCATATGCCTTATCAAACGATTCTATGACTATTAATGTCAAACTGATTCTAAACACAATTTCCTAAACTACCACAAATCAAAACATGAAGTCAGCCATTAATTACTCCAAACCTTTTCATATCCACGTACTTATTTTCTAGGGATTTTTAAGAAGCTTAATATTAGTAGATGCAGTAAATCTGGTTATGTGTCTGATAGAAATATCTCACCAATTTCATTATGCTTCTTAAAAAGCCCATTAATGCCCTATTCATACTACCAATACAATGAGCAGTTATCAAGTTTTGAAAATGTAATGTCTGTTTATCATGCATTCATTAAGTAGTGTAGATACCTTTCACATTTCATGTGTTACCTTTTTATTCATTAAACTGTATGTCGCACATTAGGCTCCAATTTGATTGTTACTTGCTAGCTTATTCTCACTTATTTGATGTATTTTGATGTCACATAATAACCAAAATAGCAGCTGAACACCCTTGAATCATTCTGATAAAATATGCAAATATACTGTACACATGCAACGTTTTATCATTGCTGCCAGATAATCTAGGGTGCATTGGGTTAAGTGTGTCCATACATGGGTATTTAAATAAACCTTTAGGTGGAATACAAAAGAAATCATGGAAAATGTCATTACTGTTTGTCATGCATGCGTAACTCTAATAAACTAAGTGTGAACTAAGGTAATGCATTTACAAGGGTGGATAATTAAGTATTTCTGGAATAAAATTTTAAAAAAACTGTCTGGTGCTTGGGAAACTAAAACCTAGAAAAACATGTCTACTTTACTCTTGGTCTGCCAGGGAAACTGTCAGCAAAGGTACCTTGAATCTAAGAGCTCACTTAGGGCTTCGACAACCACCAGATTCAAATGACTTTCGATCTTTACTGACCCTGATTGGTTTCAAACTGGCTCCCTAGAATAGGCCAGCATCAAATCCTATGTTGCCGCTAAGCCGCCCAGCACTGCTTGTTTTTCCTTTTTCTGAACTTTTCTCTCTTCATTTCAAACAAAACCATGAAAGGCTGCTTCCAGACTGTAAATACAACTGAGAACGCTCAATGTGAAATTACCCTGAACAGATTGTTTTGTGAAGTTGTGTTTATTTAAATTGCTGTATTTCCTCCCAGAGTGAAAATTGTACTGCTCTCTGCATCTCAAGATTAGTCTTAATTGTTTGCATCAATAGGGCATAAATGGCACAGGATATTTCCTTTATAGGAAATTAATGTTATTGTAAATCTAAATAACATCTACTCTGATTGGAAGGTTTGGACTGGAGACTTATACCCTGTTTCTACTGCCTGGCGCTCCCGACTACGGCTGCCCACGGCAACAAAACAGGGTGTCTCCACTGCTCTGCCAAGCAGATGAGCGCAGCTATCTGGTCATCCTCGATGTAGCCAAACTGGCTACAAAGGAAGTGTGTCATGACATAGCCAGGAGAAGCTAGCAGAGAAGATAGGTAAAGCATGCTTATGACATTGTCTTTATTGTTTTTCTTGAAGCTTTATTCTATTCACTGAAAGCAGACAGCTTTGTTAAGCTGAGCAGTGTTCATTCTGTTTCGGCACACAAACAAAAAGTCTGAAGTAGCGTCGCTTTTTTTAATTCACGATGAACACAATGATAAAACCTGTCTGTTTGTTTGGCTGTGCTCTTCTTTTTTATTTGTAATGAGCCTATGGTAAAATGTATTTGTTACATCCCACAATCTCGTTTCAGAGGTTGGCCAGGTTTGTTAAAAAGCAACTGAGGAGTTATTTTGATTTCAGCAGCTAGCAGTGGGCAGCTGAAGCCTGTGGAACCAGGCACTGGAAGCGAGGCATTAGTGTCAAAGCTTGTAATAAACAATATTTTAAATCTGAAGTGCAAGAACATTGAGGAGTCCATGTTGTTGTTCTTTACTATCGGGATATACTTTCTCTCTCTCAGTGGCGGTTGGTGGTCAGAATAATGAGGAGGCAGAACAAAGCAGAGGCCTTGGGGTCCCCTTAAGCCACCAGCAGCAGAATAATCATTTTATTCTATTCTGACTGAGAACACTTTTCATATCTTCTTGACGTTTTACCGCAATTCAAAGATGTTAAGCGCATTTTCTCCACCAGCCAGCAGAAAAAAGAAAACATTAGCCCACTGTAATGTATTCTAATAAATGTAACTGTCACACACTGCCAACGTATGCTTAAAATACAACATTAATATAGCTTTTAGATTTCAAGACCATGTTACTTTAACATGCTTTGCATAAAATATTTTCTAAACATAGTTGTTAAAGCAGGAGAAAGGCAGATAAAAAGTAAACACACCCTATTGACATAATTTGTTAAACTTAATAAATGACAAACAATTATTAGATACTGTTCTGTACATATGAAACGTATCTATTTATTTTAAAAGAAGCAGGTGGCTGATGGAAAACCTCTTCCTAAAAGTAATTAAAAAAACAGAAACAGTAATTTTAATTATAATTAAAAACCTTATTGAAAATTAAATAAATCAAACTACTGTATTTGTATTCGCTAGTACTATGTCCTTCATTGCAACTTGTGCCTCTCTCCTTTCACTCTCTTCAGTGTTAGCATCTGAGGTCATCAATGTGGGACGGCACATGTCCGGTGATTGGCTAAAACAGTCAAAAGGGGATGGGATGCATGCCGCCTTTGGCTGTTATTTCAGACAGCTTTACTCATGTGGTCCATGCTAGCCATTTAACGAAAATTGAAGAATATGATTGGCTAATAGACATGCTAATCACCACTATACAGGAAGCAAGAGCGTGTCTGCCTGTGTCTGCCTCCTCCGAACATGCAGCGGTGACTGAGTGGAGAATTTGGATCGGGTGTCGAAGTGGAATTACGAACACTGGTGACAGCAAGACCTGGCTAACGTTACAGTACTGATAATCACAGAGGCTGAAGACAATTGTTATACTACTGGAAAAAGGGTTGCTTTCATGATTCATCGTGTTGCATCTGGACATATAACACATATATAACAAAACCTTTGCTTTAATTGTACAGTTAAAGTAACCACAATACCCTCCAGTAGAAAACGTCTCAAAATGCTTTTAAAACAAATATATATGAAAACATCTCTGCTAGTCCATGTAAAAGTTTGCCGTTGATATGTCAACTTGTGCAAAGCTTAGTAAAACATTGGTAAATAAAAACTAGCAGGATGGCAGGGTAATGACGCAGGATGAAATGAGAATAAAATACATTCAAGGGCAGTAATGTCAAAGACAGTGAGGGACTCGCTGACCCCTGAACATTGCCCTATTAACATTCTTGCTGTTCTGTGTTACACAATACACAAGGAACCATCTGTACCAGACTAAAAGAAATCGCAACATCATAATGAAATTCCACTGAGATTGATCCAATGTTAATTTATTGTAAAATACGAAATTCAGTATATAATGTAAAAACAGGAGAGTATAACAGTGCAGTGCTAGTATACTAAATGATGTGAAAGGTTAGGGCATTCCAGTTATCTCTGGTCTAAATAGAAAAAGGAAAACAACAGGAATGTGAAAGCTAAAAGCTTAACATATACTTAGACAAAAAAAATCATATGATTCAGCCATAGTTTCTAACTACTAGTCTCTAAAAGCATTTCTTCTGTCTTTCATGTTTTTTATTACCGTTATGTAAAACACTCCAGTTTTTTTCCAGACTGATTACAGAACCCAACAGAAGACCAAATATGATCCAATTACTGTATGAGAGATACAATTACCACCCACCCCTCCCCCCACACTCCATAGACCTACTGCATAGACCTACATCCTCCCCAGAATGTGTACACATGTACAATGAATAATGTATATGCCATAAACTACAAGCTTTAGGACAGGAATGATAAACACATCTATATATCTGCTCCCTTTTACACAACATAATATTGTGCTTCAGAATTAATGCAAACACATTGAACTACTACTTTTGCACTGCATAGACATGTATATTATAATACTCTAGCCTACGGATATTTAAACAGGTTTCACTAGATATAACTAATGCACAAAGGGACAAAAATGATAAATTCCTGCGCCTTGGTGTTAAATGGCTAGTCAATCACAGAGATATTTTTTTATGACCACAAGGTTTTACATTTTTATTTGCAAGGATTCGTTTTCCTATTGAACACATTTATCCCTTTAAAGTATCCCTTTAAATAAGGATTTCCAAAATGCAGAACGCCCCTTTATGAAACAGTAGCAGACAGAGAGCTCAAATTCATAACTCTCATGCTGCTATACCGGGAGTGTTGTATGTGTGATCTATAGAGCTGGATGGATCTAGCTCCAGCTAATTATATTTTGAACAGAGTTCAGCCAAAGGGTTGTAGTCGACTTTATGATTGGCGGTTGTTTCAATAGCCGATTGTCTCAGGAACAGGAAGCAACATATTCTCATTATTAAAGGTCACTGGCTAGACAAGGTTGGTTCAGGATCAAATTGAAGACTACTGAGCTTGCTGATATTGCACAGCAACTGCTAATTTATTCAGAATCGTTTTACTCCTGGGGAAGACTTTTAACATGTCTTCAAAAATGATCTTTGTCTACATTACAGTACTGGCTTTGCAATGCGGCACTGGGTTTATATTGTTGCAGAAACAGGACCCATGTCTGTATGTTTAATGTGTTTATTAATAATCCAAGAGTGGTACTGTACATCTTGTTTTACACATGCAGTAAGCCTAAGCAACATCACCAGGACAATATTTTTTTATTTTACATATTGGCAATTACTGTATTCTTACTCTTTGACCATTTTTTAATTGTTAGAACGATGAAGTCCTAATATTTGAGCACTGTGGGGGATACAAAGAGTAGTCTCTTATTGTTGTCTCATATTAAATATCTGCTGTAATGTATGGTAATTGGTTTTATTGGTGGATCAAAGGATAAGGAGAAATTACAAAAGAACCTGGAAGAAAACAGCATGCATCAGGATAGAACAGCTCAAAATGTTCTCCGTCGCTTTTGTTTAATTAAAGATTAAGAGGTTAGAGGAACCATCGGTTAAATCATTTTAATTCTGTATGTTAAGGGGGGAAGGTGTTAAATAACAAATTAACAAATGTTAAATGTAAAGAGGTCCTTGGGTCTATTCAATGAATGTGGGGGTTTCTGTTTCAATAATTCATGTATTTTAAGCAACAGCACACTTAAATAAAAGACTTACTGTGCATGCAATGTAAAATATATTGTTTTCATAACCTTTCCTAACCTATTTCATCTAAACAGCGCAGTTATGTAGATTTGCCACTATTTACAATGCCCCTTGCATTCATATTGATTGAGAATTGAAATATCCTTCAGGGAGAATTTAACCAGGTCATTTATTTGGGTCCTTCTTCAACAAAAACGGTGAGGGATCATGGTGCAAAGAGGTCTTCAGTTTCAAGTCATTTAATACAGAGCTCCGCGCCACACTGAGCTGTCGAGAGATGGGATAGGTCCAGCTTATCCACAGGCAGGGTTTGAACCTTTGTCCTTTGGTTCAGTAACACTTGTGGATGGACCCCTCTGAGCCACCCTGGGTGATTCCTGAAGTCATTCATGGGACATTCAAAGAGATGAACTGTACAGAATGTATGCTAGTTTAAGAGTAAAAAAAAAGACTTAAGTCAAATGAAGATTGAGCTATCTTGCACATTAATTTAATAAGTTACTTTGGCATGTATTGAAATGTTGGTGTGACATGTTAATTCTGTTACACATTTGAAGAACCTCCTTGAGCAGACAGCTTCTATTGTGGCATTGAACTGTAACCAACTGAACCTGCGTAACTGACCAGCCACAAAATGAGAGAATGTAAATCATTCATTTTCAATCTACCATGTTAGAAGACAACCTAGAGGTTGATAAAGGACATTTTTGCTGTAATACTTATTAAGTATGGTAAATAATCACCTAAGCAGAAACTGCAATAGAGACTGATAGAGAACACACATAAAGAGATTTTAAACATTTTGACGATCCAGATGAAAATTAAGTATTTATTTAAAATACTAATGTAAATAGTGAACACATCAACACAACCTCTTCCAGACCCCCTCAGAGTACCAACTTTGAGTATAGATATTACTGTAAATAGGCTAATTTGTAAGGAGGATCATTTTCAGCCCCCCCCCTCCCCCCCCCCCCCCCTATAAATAAGAAGAGTCAAAGGCAAAAAACGTTTATTAAATAGTTTTATTGGCTTCAACTAGCAAGAAACTAGCCAATAAATGAACTGCTCCTTCCTCTGGCATCAATGTATTGCACATCTTCCTTTGCATTATAACTTCAATTACATTTTTCTCAATTAAGGGCAGAGGTACACAACATTTATTTACTGAGATTTGTGAATGTATTTTGTGTAAATTACTGTATATTAATGTTTTTGGTTACTGCAGAAGGTTATGCAATATTTACATTCCATTGAACCTCAGCTACCAATTAAGCACAAACCATTGCAACAACTTTTTCAAGTAGCTACTAAATACAAATGAAGTCTTAGTTCATTGGTCTCACCCCAATTTGTGGAAGAATGTATGTACTAAACCTTGCTTCTGTTTAATTGAAATCCTCAGCTCTGCATTTCAATACAGTATGGTAACTGGACAAAGGCGCAAATCTTCCTTCAAATTGGGGTTTTACTCATAATCCAGCACTGGCATTATTGTGCTTTTAATCGTTGATAAAAGAAACCAACATCCCCAACCCCCATGTCAATTCCAGTCATTTTTGCATTCTGCATAATGAACGCCCCTCCCCCACCCCCCACCTAATAGTATCAGCTATAGACTGAATATCAACCCCCCAGCTGCAACATGCAAGCGGCTGTAATTAATGAAAACTGTATGAATGGGTCACTACTGCCCCCTCAGCTTTGGGCCTCACCCCATTGTGCTGGTAGTTTTTTTCCCATTCTTCCTCAAGCATCTCATTTCAATGGCTGTTTATTTGAGCGGAATAACCGCGCACTATTATTTTGCTCAGTGGATCATCACCCACAATTCCCTTGGGGGAGAAAATGCACTACTTTGAAGCAGCAAGTGTTAAATAAGAGAACACTGATCTGTGCCTTGAAGACACTGCACTTCCCTTGTGGTTACAGGGCTTTAATGACTGCAGTTAGTTGTAGGAACCTCTAGGAATTATTTTCACCCCTCAAGAGATTAACTTTACTTTGGTGGATGTATTATTGGACAGTATAGAACCGCTGCTTCCAGTGTGCCTGGCTCACCAAACACTCAAACTACATCTTTGCCTTTTTTATTTTATTTTTTATGACCAGTATGGAAATCCTTCCATGTAGTGCTTTTCATAACAGGAATTGTTCATTTGTTAACATGGGAAAGCTAAGTGGGATACCCAAAAATCCTCCAAAACAGGTTCTGTCTTCTGGGTGATCCCATAACTAATTCAGAGACCTGCAGAGGAGTAAGTGCAGTTAAACCTCAAAGTAACCAACCCCATTGGGAATGAAGATGTTCATAAGTCTGAAATGTCTGTAACTGTAAAACTATTCCCAATGATTTAATGCATGTGTGCTGAACCCATAAACAGTTGCATTTAATCTAAGAAATAATAATAAGAAAACAGCAAATAAGCCTGATCTGCATGTCATTTACAGTAGCCAGGAACCATCAGATAATGTGTTTGGTTGTCAGTACGCTAGTTTGGCGATCATAACTTTGAGGTCCTACTGCAGTTGCTGCCTGTTTAATGCCTGCATGGTTTTTCCAACATCTGATCTAAGATCCAGTGGACACACACGTAATTATTTGTGGAAGCGCATTTCTACAAATATCTGTCATATAAAGTGGTTGGAAATGATTAGATGTGCGTACAGGTTTAAGGTAGGTGGTGATTAAACAAAATGACATAGCAATACCCCGCTTGGTTTAAACTTCTAACATATGTAAGAGATTGTTGTTATATTATTATACAAATATTTGAGCGGTGGGGGTGGTCTCCTCATTAATATCTGTTTTGCTTTCTGTTCAGTAACTCAGCTGTCATTCATAACTACTTGTAAGTAGTATCTGCAGCTTAAATTGAGGAATGCAAATAAACAGAGCCACTATGGTAGAGTGCATAGCAGGATTAACTGTGGAAGAATGTGGTAAATGGAGATCTGGTTTAAAGGTCAAATATTAGCATTTATTTTGGACATTTTCTATCACAGCACAGACATCTTGTCTGTTAGTTATAAAATGTGACTAATAGAATAAAACAGCTTAAGAGTAGTACAGGTAATGAATAACACAGCTGTATTGTTGTTAAACTATATGGACTTTACAATGCAGTCAAAATGTACCGGTAGTGACAGTGTGCATCTCTAAACTGCAGTTACATTGAATGTGCCTCCACTGCATTAAAACTGCAATCCATGAATAAAAGTACTTCTACTAATAAGGCAGCTTAACCAAGAATGCACAGCATAACTTAATTCAATATAGGAATGTTTAATTAAAAAAGAGAGTATTTCTGTTTTGGAAGGTGAAAACATCAAATGACGTATTTAGAGGATAGAGATAATATTATCTAATAAATATATATATATACACACAGGTAGTGGACAAAAAATGGAAACACTTAGGTAAATGAGGGACACCAAGTATATTGAAAGCAAGGGCTTCCACACAGGTGTGGCTCATGTGTTAATTTAGCAAATAACATCCCAGCATGCTTAGGGTCATGTATAAAAATGCTGGACAGGCCTGGTTGCCTATAATTATGGCTAGCATGGCTGCAAGAGGAGACCTCAGTGACTTTGAAAGAGAGGTGATTGTTGGGGCGAGTTTGGCAGGAGCTTCAGTGACCAAGACAGCTCAACTTGCTGATGTTTCACAAGCAACGGTGTCTAAGGTGATGTCGGCATGGAACTCCAAGGGAAAGACACCATCAGCAAAGGGCAACAGTGGGTGGAAGCACATATTCCAGGATCGTGATATCCGTGCATTAATTTGAAGTGCAAGGCAAAACAGGCGAGCAACTGCAGATCAATTGACTGCAAATTTCAACCTGGGGCACGAGTAGCCAGTTTCATCAAAAAAGGTCCTCCGAGAACTCCACAGACCGAGATACCATAATGGCCCAACGCCTATTAAATGACTTTACATTGGTGTTTCCATTTTTTTGTCCACTACCCCTATATGATGTGTTTAAATATTTAATCTAATGTACTCTATCTTAAAAATGTAATATACTATTTTAAATGTATTGCTGTACTGCTCAGATTCTGTTAATGCAATATCCCCTGATTAGATGAAGAGGTTGTTTTTATTCTTTATTAGCTACTCTGGTCTAAGACCCATAAATGCCAAGTGTTTATGTCCTGCACATTCCTGGAAAATGCATTGCACATAATTATAATTTTAAAGTGTGTTGCTAGTTTAAAGTATATTGTGTATTTTGTCAGACTTTTCCTACTAAACATTATAATTCCTGGAGATATTTGATCAAATTAATTTTAAGTACCATATATATAAAGCAGTTGTTGGTAGTAAAACTCTATAACCTTAATGCAATACCAGTGTTGATATAATACATACAGCTATGGCCAAAGGTTCAGCATCAACCTACCAAATTGACTCATTTTGCTTCATAAAGTTGAATGAAACCTTCTGAATAATGCTAACATTTTGAATTACATACCGCTTTGTAGTTTCCCATATACTTAACGAAAAACTGACACATTTTAAAAATGTGACATTTAGAAATCTAACATGAAATACTGTACACTATTATGGCTTCCGATAGACTTTGATGATATGATTTTGTAGTTTCTTTGATTAGATGATGGTAAGTAAAATATCTAAATTGTGTTCATATCGTTTTTTTTTTGTTTTTTGTTTTTTTTAATGATGTCTCAATCCTAAAATTGCAGGTGATGCATACATGGCTGAATGTGATGTCTGAGAGAATAAAGAGAGGTGCCTCACGTATGATTTTTTAAATCAGATGACGTCAGCCATACCAATATGGAGAATAACGCATGGCAGAAACCTCATACAGTTAATGTCATGAATGGGGTTTCTTTGTGATGCGCTGTGGCACACAGCAGATGAACGTGGCACTGAGACTGGCTGAAAGATCCTCAGCAATCCATTTTAATTATGGTAATCCTATCCTTTCAGCAGTTTAATAACAAAATAAACACTACTGTGATAGAGAATAGTTGCAGTATAGCCACCCATTGTTTTTGTGATCTGACAAGACAGCTTTAAGGATAGCAGTGCCATAATTCAAATTAAAACACTTAGAGTAAGTTGCGTTTTGCTAGATTTATACCATTCCAATTGTTTTCTTGTTCATGTGTTCATTATACTGAATATCTGGGTTCAGAAAATGAAAGGGTAAGCTTGATAGAAATCCCCAGTGACTTCTACTGCAAGGAGAGGCAATGCTGGCATCTCTGCAGGGTCATCAGATAACCATGAATCTTAGTTAGCAGTGAACCGCCTGCAGTAACATCGTCTCTGCACTGTACAGCAGTACAACGCATTCCCTTAAAGGGAAACCAGTCCACACATTACCCAGAAGACTTGCCCACCAGTCACATGTGATCATGATAAAGAACCTGCTTCACCATGAGGTTAGTTCAGGTTCCTGTTCTGTGTCAACACTACAATGTAAACCTACAGCACACTGATGGAAAGACTCAATGCCCCTAGCACTCCTTACATACGTTATGATAATCTTCAGACAAGCAGTTCATAAGCTGTGATATAATAGTTAAAGACAGGATGAAAGCTGCCCTGAGATTTTTAAATTATAGTCCAACTAGTAGCACTCCAGGGTGGTGGACGGGGGGATTATACACAGTTTGAGGGTTTGTGCTATTGAGTAGAAGTAATGGCTTGTTAGATCACTGAATATGTGAACAACAGGGAGCACATGATACCATCCCAGTTGCACATTTGCTTTATTTCCATACAGAAATGGTAATTACATTCTAAATATGGTTTTTTTTATTAGTCTTCTTGTTTATGTATTTATTAGGGGTGTGCAGAGGAAATATTACTTGCCCTTGTATCCCTATTCATGCTCATACTCAGAAACCCTATATGGGTAGTCAGATCGTACTCTGACAGTTAGTTATCATTTTACCATAAAAGATACTTGTATGATCCAAGCACTCGGCACACCCCTAGTATTTACTTATTTAACTACTGTTGGACCAAATCCTCATGGTCATGTGGGTCCTGACAAGACAACATAAACCGATAGCATCAATCACAAGGACATTGGTATACAACTCACATACAAATAGAATGAATTTAGGCTTAGGCTGCTGTTCCCAGAGTTGTCTCATAAGCTGCATTCAAACTCACGCTATGGAGGTCAAATTCTTGTTTATAATATAATAATAATATATTTATTTTTACATAGCACATGAACTGTGCATTATACGCATAGTCACTTACAATAGGACATTGATTTTACATCTCATCCACAGGATGGAGGAGACGGAGGTTAAGTGACTTGCTCAGGGTCACACACAGTAAGTTAGTCAGTGGCAGCGTGGGTTTTGAACCGGTGACCTTCTGGTTACAAGCCCTGGACTTTAACCATGGGACCACACTGCCTTCTCAAATTATTATCCTAGTGTCATACCACATACAGCACCAGAATACTTGCTTACAAGTAGTTATATTGAAATCTCCCAAATAAATTTTCCTAACCTCAAACTACAGCAGCATGAGATGAGGGCCTCTTTGAAAACAAACATGAATGTTTTATAAATGTTCAGCAATGTCCTTTTTCACAGTTTATTGTCATCTGTTTAATGTCTGCTGAGACCAAAAGAAGGCCATGCCACAGTTGTTCAGTAAATGTGATCCTTTATTATTTTGGGGGAAAACTTAATTTGATTAGAGAAACTTAAATTAGATAGACACCGTATCCTGCTGGACGTGCTTTGACCTGACTGGCAGTTACAAGCTTCGAAATGACATTTTTATTCCTGAAATAAAAAAGCTTTTCATTTCAAAGCTGATGCGCTGTATAACCACATCATGTCAAAGCAGAGTTTTGGGCTTGAAAATAGCCCAGAGGATATAAAGGATAGACTTGTTAGTTTGGGAGTCTGTGTCAGATTTGCTCACAATGACAGAGTCACTTTAATAGAGGTAGCTGAATTTGAAAAACATTTGTAGGGGGTAAAACTCAACCAGACCCTGGCTGAAACGTTTGTCTACTTTACTTCTCGTTTTTAAAGTAATGGATAAACATTTGTGTGGCCTGCTTCCTTGGTTTTAAGTTGTCCTACCTTACCTTAGTTTTGCTGCCCTGTCAACTGACGTATCTTCTAGTTACTGTTGATATTTCTGTTTTATTATATTGGCATCATATTTTAAAGCAAAGCCACATTTTCAGATAGGATTGAAATATTTGAACAGCCTAATATTCTTAAGAAGAATGCAATATTTGCTGTTTCTTGCTGGTTTTCTACAGTTACAATTTGCTATAGGCTCCTCTATCAGTCTAATAGCCCATGGTTGTACAGGATGTCCCAACCCTTCTTGAAGGATACCCTATAGCTTGATAATCTCCCAGTATGTTTTACATACACAGCCCACATGCTTGCATGTACATACTGAAGTGAGTATGTGTAGCTGTGTACATCTAGGTGCGATAGATTACAGTGAAATAAGTATTGCTTGCTTCAGTTAAGCTGGGGTGTGTGTGTGTGTGTGTGTGTGTGTGTGTGGGGGGGGGGGGGGGGGGGGGGGGGGGGGATATGAGTGAATGTGTGTGTGTTCACCAAAAGCCTGTCAAATTTATGCATAATTGAGTTTCTAAATGTATATATTAAAGTAGGCTCTATAAGTCATCTTTTACTACAGCAACCTTTAGTTTTTCAGAAAATCTTAGTAACAAAATGAAGACTGTGTGAAAAATCAGCCTGTTAAATCTATGGTTGATAAGAATCACTACTGAATTTTACAAGCATTGGATCCTATAAATAAGTAAACAAATAACAATGAAAAGGGTGTCTTCCTATCTTGTACTATTTTATTTTTTCAGCCAGTTTCTTCTATTGGTTTCCTATGCTATTAGTGGTTTACAATCCTCTTAACTTGAGTGTATTCTTTAAATATTTGTTTCAATTTAGTCCTGGGGGAAAATGTATGGATGAAGTCACAGCCTGTTTTGCTTTTATCAGCAGTACTTACTCACATTTTAGTGGTTGTCTTGACAACCTTTTATTGTCCTCTAATACATTATGTATGTTCTACACCATGGAGCATAATGCCCCCAGTATGGCCAAATATAAATGTGTTATTATAAATATAAATGACATTATATCCAACAGAGCAGTGATTGAATATGGGAATGTGTGATTGTTAATGGTACAAATATTGTATATTTAAGGAATTTACTAATGGGTATTAAATACCTTGTTCACGTATGTATTCCATGATCTGGTCTAGCGAATCTCATTAAAGAACAGCCATAGGAACATTCAAACTTATGAGAGGAAGCCATTTTGGTCTATCAATGCTTGTCTATTTCCTAATAGCTAACTGATACCAGAACAGCACCGAGATACATCTTGTGAAGGATACCATTGAATCAGCAGCAGTAGCCCACCCCTTACACCCACCACGCTGTGTGAAAAGGTACCTCCTACCCTCCGTCCTGAATCTGTCTCCTCTCAACTTCCAAAATGTGTTATCTGCTCCTTGTCTCTGTTTATAATAGCAACATATCTATTATGAATCTCTACAACCCAAATGAGAATCCTTCCTTTCTCCATTTAACCATGCTATACAGTAACTTAACCTGTAAACTTAGTGAACATATTTAAGGTGTTTAAATTCAATTGGTAGACCCGCAGTATGAGGCACTTATGTTAGGTCTGATCTGCGAGAGGACCAGAAGACTGAACTTACTAACTCTCAATCCAAAGCTGGTTATGAAAACCCCCACATCAAGCTCCTAAAGGACTATCCAGACAGCCTTCGATCAAAAGCCCGTCTTTTTTGGTTGGAAATATGCATGGTTTCCCTTTAAGAGTGCAATTGCAAATTGTAACTTGAGAGTTAAAAAAAAAAAGCCTAGACAATGTTCTTGAAAGAGATTTGTGTCAAACAATGAAACATGTCCTTATGAATTTTAACTGCATGTTTCCAGGACACCCATGGAAACAAAACTTCAGGCTCTGTGGAGTCTTTCTTCCCTTTGTAAATCCTTTAAGTAAATACTTAAAATTCAAGATTAAAGTTGCATGTATGAGTTTGGCTTAGAAGATGTCCAGTGAAGAAATCCTGATTCAGTTAAAAGTGGGTGGAAAAGAAATACTGTATATAAAAAACATCCAAAGGCAATTGGATCCACAGACCAACAAGGTTTTCTCTCCAAAACTAATACATACAACACAGCAATTAAATAAAGACATTGAGCAATTTCTGAGATAATCACCATTCACAGCTTCTCAACTTGATTTAAGTGCATAAACCGTAAAGGATGCACAATCAGGTGCTCAGTAATATTTTATATATAGCCGTGTCTTTTCCAAGCACTCCACTATTTCTATAACTGGATCCCTTTGCAACTCAGACCAGGAAGAATCAATTGGATTGCAAGCGAATATAATTGCTTTTCCATATGCTTCAGCAGTCATGGACCTTCAGAGGGAAAAAATACATGGTAGAGGTGGTAGCTTGACAAAACGGCTTGTCTGGAGACTTGTTAAATAAAATGACTATGAATATGAATGCCCACAAGTGATTACACACATCCATCTGGTCCTTCTCGCAGCTGTGGATTTGATCAGCTACAAGCTTTAAGCAATCTGGACCACAAAGTTGTAGGTACCACTGGTATCTTTGATTCAGTCCACATACCAGTGTGAAGACAGCATATCACTTCATATCCCAAAGGGATGTACTTTATGACTCAATGTACAGTGATCTATCCCCAAAAAGGTAAGTCTTTGTTTCTGTGACTTTGTATAGCTAAAACAGCAAGACTTTAGTCAGTGTCAGATGGATTATTGGGTTATTATCTCGCTGTAGGGTATATTGTACTGCACAGTAGTCACAGTCTCTGTGTGTTCCCAGTTTGCTTTGCCAGTGGGAACCTGTGTTAAGTATCGCAGGCTGTTAAAGTGAATAATCTCATCAAATAAAATGACTTCAGATCAGCTGGAAATACCATAATGAGAGAGAGTAAAGGAGAGTGCAAGGACAGAGTCTGGATATGGAAGTTCGATCAATAGGGAGATTAATTAATCCCTCCCTGAACTTGCTTTAGTTTTATTTGTACGGTTGTATTAAACATGCAGAGGCAACAACAAGGACAAGAAAGAGCTGCTTTCTTGTAGTCAATCAAAAGTGTGCCCTACTCAGAAATACACATCTATAATCATTTTCCACTGTAAACCAAAAATATTTAGTGGTAATTGTATTGGTCTACAGATGAAAAGAAAGGAAATAATATAATAATATATTTTGATACTTTTTTTTTTTTACTGGGCCAATATGTTTAAACCAAATGTACCTAATGAGGGAGCCTACAATGTTTTGAAAGCCATTTTTCAGTTTGCATCTATAAAAGTTGTAAGAAAGATGTAAATCTTTATCTTTGTAAAAAAAAAAAAAAAAAAAAAACTTTCCAAAGGACCAGCAATTCTACTAACAAAATCATTCATAATTAATTTAAAAGGAATATCTTAGAAAGTATTGCGTTAAAATTCATATGGATTTGAGATGTTGTTTTTAATTGTTATCAATTATGTGATAAACATAATTGTCAATGATGTCATGGAATATATATCATGGCATAAAAAAAACACTGTTTTATTAGTGTGTTTTTGCAAATGCAATATTCCTTTAACCAGCTGCATCTTTTTTTGTTATGGCAATAAAATGAGTGTATTTGTTCTACTAATTGCCAAAGAGGTTCAGTAATTAAAGGATAATAAAGCTTTAGTAGTAATTAGTTTCTGTTGTTTGGTCGCAGTCCATCAATTGTTCTTTAATAATACTGATCATTAGCATTCAGTAGGCAGTTTAATTCCAGAGGGATGCTGGGACAGGACCACTACACATGCACTACACATTCCATTCCCATGAAGACACTGCAGCCAGTGAAACCATTAACCCTGCACTTTCTTACAGTCGCTGAACACTTTGGAGTTGTTGTCACATTCATCACTGTGTACTGTGATTGTAACTTTCATTAAAGCAGAAATATAACTGATGCTTTAATGAAACAAAAACAGCCCCTTGCCTTTCATGACCTTCACACAAGTACAAATTTTATTTGACAAACATTATTTTCATTTGACACCTACGTGATGCATGCAATATGACCCAACCTGAGTGTTACACTTGTGATCTATGCTGCACATATGCAGTCCTACATTTAACAGGAAACGAACTGAAAAGGTGGTGGGAGGGAAAATCTGTGACTATACGCTTAAAGTATTGATCAGGGATCATTTCTTCAGCTCCTTTTAAGATGTTAAAGACTGCTAGAGATAAAACTTTTTTTTTAAAGCCCTTTTAAACATATTGACACTCCAGGGTGCTTGTACTGGGTAATAACCACCATTGTAAAACCTTTTGTTTGTCAGCTGCAGAGCACTTCTATACACTTCTCTTTTAGGCCAGAGCAGAACTGATGCCTGTGAGTAGATGGGTTGTACTAGGATTGTTATAAAAAAATGCAATTAATAGAAAACTGAAGTTGTTTCCTAAAAGGAGACCCTTATTATTGTAGAGTTTTACAGCAAGTAAAACCCTGATTATTATACCTGTTTACTGTTTCTCTTATCCACTCTCCTCACACTTGAAGCCAGCCTTGTATGTTAGACTTCCTGTCTGTTGACATTTGTTAATTTGTCATTTCGGTGCTCAGACAGATTTAAAGGCCAACACTGATAACGAATGAGGCACAGGTCCATGTCCACGCTCATTAGGATTGCAAGAAGCCCTGTATATGGTTGTATAAGTTGATCCATTTCACTTGGTGGTAGTGGGATGTGTAAAACTCAAACCTGTGTAGAAGATGTGCACTCAGCAAAGTATTTTGCAGTTGAGGATATTTTAGGTAGTCCTGTAAAAAAGGAAATCAAACCGCCATAGTAGATTGAAATAACTTGTTTTGTACCAGAACTTCCATATTCTACATTATAAATGTGCATGATTCCACCAACTATATCAAAAACAGTATTATCTTTATTTTCATGTTGGCTTACTTTATTTTTGGTATAAATGTTTAATCAGTGTTTTTTATTACAATTGTGTATATTAAATGAACCCAGGAAAGGGTTAACGTAGAGCCTTAATTTCCTTGTCAGAATGTGGATAGAATAGAGAAAACTGTGGGCCATGATTGGAGGTCTAATTATTTAATTTAGTTTAAATGAAGCAGTTGTGTATAAAATGATGTTACGTCTGGTAGAGGCTGGTGTTTAAGAAGGAGTGCCAATAGGTTGTACAAAAAGAGTCTGAACGTTTGATTGTATATTGTTATTATTTAGTTTTATTTGTTGCTATTTAACAGATGCTTGATTTCCTGCCTTTTTGCCTGATCGCTTCTGCCTAACACTTACACTGGTTATAATATTGTAACTGAAAAGAGCTCTAAAAAACTGTTACTGGAGCTTAATTGTGACATGACGCACAGTGTGTCAACAGTCATCATCATTGGAACAACCTACAGTATTGCTGTGAACCAATACAATCAATAACAGGGGAAAGGGTTAAGTAGCCCTGGCTAAACGTTTTACTTGTTCCTAATCCAGTGGGGGCTTCTTATTAAATAAAAGATGTGTCTTCAGCACTTGTAAAGGAAGACCTGATCAAATGGACTCAGGAGGAGCATTTTGAAAATCATAGGTCAGACACTACTTTGCTGCACCTGGATGACCTCTCTCTTATTGATTGGAGCCCTGTATCTTTAAGTATTAGACCCCAGACAATGATCTCTACTGTTTGCTTACTTTAAAAATAAATCATGCAGAAACTTAGAACCTGTTTCTGTAGATTTCTATGAAAGCGCTTGATTCTTAAAACTTTTAAACACCTTGTTGGAATGATCTGAAAATGTGTATTTGGCTTCATCGTGGTACAAAACAAGTAGAGAGACATTTTTTTTATAACAAACCATTCCCTCAAAACAGCCGACAAGCCTGTCCACTCTCTGTTTAGAGATCTACTGTATGAGCATAACATTTTGTGATTGCTCCTTGATGGTACTTGCAGTGTTAGGACAACACCCTTCTAGTTAGATAAGTAGACAAATGTATTGCATATCCGTGCAAAGCATATTTGTGCAAAGCAGGCAAACGTTCATAAAGAGTTTACTGCAGTGTAACATTGTAAAATCAGTATGATAAGGTATAGAGTCAACAGAACAGAAACACAGATGCTGGTAAGAGTGGTAAAAGATCAATACTATGACTAGACACCTAGAAGCTGTGATAAATCCAAAGCTGAAAATACACTGCAAGGATGTCAGTGCTTATAATCAAAGTATATATTTTTTTAAAATTTTGGACGAATGGTAGATACTTATTGGGAACCTAGTAGCAGTATATTGGCTAAATTAGGTGTATCAATACTTATGGGCACCACTACATGCAACTGTCATCCCCAGATCAGACCTCAAAATGGGAATGACAGTTAGAACCCAGCTGGGTTGAACTTTAAATGCTAAGACAGTAACCGTAAAACACCTCCCATGTTACAGCATTAATCCCAAACAGCATCTCTGGGATAAGTAAAACAGTGCCTTCATCTGCTTCAGCTTTGCCCACATATCACTGAGCAGCTCCCTGTTTCTCTGCTGGAAGAATGCACTGGTACGCCTCCTGGAGAGCAGTGGCATCTATCTAAATACTGTTTGCATCATCGTGGAGTGGTTTTAAACTGCGGATTTCATTCACGTCCTCTTTAGCATTGTCAGTGGCACTGAATGGCATCATCTGTTTTTTGTTGAGTGATAATGCCATTTTGCTAATAACCATATATCCATTTATATTCTAGTACCCATTAAAAGGTTTTCAATGGGATTATGCGTTGTCATTTTTGCAATTCACCGTATTTCTGTCATTTACTATGCAGGAGGCAGTGTGGTCCAGTGGTTAAAGTCAAGGGCTTGTAACCAGAAGGTCACCAGAAGCTTCAAATCCCACCTCTGCCACTGACTGACCCGCTGTGTGAACCTAAGCAAGTCACTTAACCTTCTTGTGTTCCATCCTGCGGATGAGATGTTAAATCAATGTCCTATTGTAAGTGACTCTGCATGTAATGCACAGTTCACAGCCTACCTCTGTAAAGTGCTTTGTGATAGTGGTCCACTATGAAAGGTGCTATATAAAGATATTATTATTTGTGTGTTTTTTTTACAATCGTTTCACTATAAATATCTGTGCTTTACATGCTTTTATGTGCTTTACCGTGCTTTTACTACAGTTTATGCTTAACTATGCTTTTACTGTAGTATACAACAGCAAACATGTACAGTAAAAAGAACAATCTTAATGTGTTTACATAATACACTACACATTTTCACAAAGTAGCAGACCAATACAGCACAGTGCCCCCTAACATTATGCTGGGTTATTGTTTTGTTTTTCTGGTTTTATGTGCAAGTGCCTAACAGCTGAGCTATCAGATGAACAGCCTTTCCCACATAGCGCCAAGGCAATTTCTGTCTCCAGCTATGATGAATGTGCAGCTGTTTTAGATTAAGTAATTAAAGATTGTTGGTATAAAATAAGGCCAGCCTTAATTTGAAAATCGGCTAGCCAGAATTAATTTATACTGCCATTTGCTGGTATTTGAAATTGAAAATGATTCTGTGCAGGGTACTGTTTTCATCACTCATTTCTAGCACTTGTTTTAAACACTGTTACATTCACAACTTATCAGTTACAGCAGTTAGTAGGACTGTCAAGGATCAGTGTTTATGTGGATCTACTGTATAAGAAAGAACCCCTTTTTAAATATCTATAATTACAGTCTGTTTCTGGGAATGGAGGATGATTTAATAATTACTGGTAATTTAAATGAAGGAAATGTGCATTTTCTGCTTAATTGTGTTACAATGACTTTCTTACTAGTTTCTAGTGAGGTTTCATGGAAATGACTTACTATTTTTTAGTCAATCAATTTGACATTTTATTCCAATAGACATGATCTGTAATGTTATGCATGTAAAATGATGCTAATACAGTGGTTCCACAGTATGTTAGAATTTGAGCAAGCGGTATCTCATTGCAACAATGGGATGTTTTGTCAACTTATTGCCAATTGCTTTCTGTTCAGATGTAGCTTTGTGTTGTTTTAGTTCCACCACACCTTCATCAAACACTGAGGTAAGACTTTCTTCTTGCAGCACAACTTATTAAAACAAACACGATTTCAATACCTTACTGTGCTCGTTATGGCCTTTAAAGAAAACTTCATGACATGGTACAATTGATTTAAACTTATTTGCTTGCATTACAGATATGTTATGTCAATTGTACACATTTCCATAAGTGCCTTTCAAGTGCCTTTCTAGACGGGGATATTCCAACAAACATTAAAGTCATGTTGTTAGCTCTCAGAAACTAAGCAAGGTTGCTCCTGATCAGTACATGAATGGGAGACCCTCAAATAAATTCTGGTTTTGAAGTGCATGAAGTTGTGGCTCTGTAAGGGGCACTCTTTCTAATGAGCCTGAGATCTACCAATGCCCTAGCATGGTGTCAGACAGCACTGTATACTGTACATTAATACTAGCATGGCTACATTTCCCCTTAACTGTACAGCCAGCACTCGGATATCCGTTACCCAGATACACGTCAGTCATGTTTTACCGCTCTTGTATTAAGAATAAAATAAATCCCCATTATATATGTAACAAATGAACGCACTTACCTGTCACATGCGATTTCTGACTCCGTCACCAGTTTACTGAAACAAAGCTCATCTCTTCAATAAGTGGCACCAATTGGGGGGAGGCTAAAGGGGGCGATGCCCCCCCCCCCCCCCACAAGACTGCCCCCCCGTCCCACCCCAAGATTGAACTTTCTTTAATAAATATACTTTTTTTTTTTTTCACTGCCGGCGACGCATAACATGGTCCTCGGGCTCCTCTGTAGTTTGTCAGTTTGGTTAAAGTGTGTGACGTCATCAAAAATGATTCAGCACTGTTACATATAGAGCCAAGGTCAAATGTTATTCTCGCAGCTATTGAAATCTGTTTATATATATATATATATATATATATATATATATATATATTATATATGAGAGGAAGTGTTCACCATGAAAAGAACAGAGATGCAAAGTACCTTACATAGTTTTTTCAGAAGAAAAGTAGAAGGGAAAAATCTGAAAATGAGAGCAATGCTGACAGAGGCCTTTCCAGTAAGCCATCAAGCAGAAACAAGCACATGTCTCAAGACGGTGACTGCCTCGAAAGATTTAGCTACCGTTACCATTGTGGAGACTCCAACACATTCTGTACAAGTTACAGTGAATGATGTGAGTGAAAATAAAAGCGACTCTCCTGTGCAGCCAAGACAACAGGGCTTTCCTGTAGGCAAAAATGGACGTCGATTTTCAGTGCATTTCTACCATGTGCACGAGTGGATCGCATATTCTATCAAAGACGATGCTGTTTATTGCTTTTCTAAGTGGAAGGATATGCATGCTCTCTTCAGGTAACATACAGAACGCGACCATCATAAAAGCTCAATCATTGTATGGTCAGAGTATCAGGCCATATGTTCGGGTGAAAAAACGATTGCCAGTATGTGAGAACGTCTGTATCCTTTGCTTGACTGTTCTATCATCCAACTGGATCAAGGATTTTCAACACAAAACATCAACAGTGGCTGTAAATTTTGTAAGTAATATCTGCCAAGAAGAAATATTGTGTATAAAAACCGTGCGCTGTTTATTTACTATAGCACCAATGTTTTACAGGTTTACAGGTAATTTAGCCGTCCTGTTGTTAGTTAAGGGACATTTATAAGTTTAGTTAGTGCTCAAGGAAGAGCTAGGTTTTTGTTTTCATTTAATAGGGAAAAGTGTTTTTATTTTTCTACTTCACTGTATATATTGTGCACCACGTTTGTGTCCCTGCAAGGAAAAATTTTGGACACTAACTCAATCTCCCTCTCAACCTGTGAGGGCACGGTATAATAGGAACAGTGTGCCCTGGACTGGATGGTTTGACAGTTCATTCCAGGGTCAGTCGGAAGTTGGCCATCCAAAAAGGGCGGCGAAGCCACAATACTAGAAGTCAGCGCCTTACTGCGGTAGGCGATGTGTCAGTCATGGATTGGAGGAGACGTGATTGCACTCGCTACTAAAGGAGGCATGACTGAAGGTATATCAGGGTGTGTGGCCGAGCGATCTGTTCCTTTGTTATGGTTACGGACAGACCTGTAGAAGGAGTACAGTGATAAGGTAACCGTGAGTGCTGTATTTTGTTTGTGTTTATAACTGTTTATTTGTAATTATTAGACAGATAAACACCCGGGAGCTGTCGCTGTCAAGCCAGCATTAAAACCCGGATTACAATTACTGCACCAAGTCACTAATCACTGTGTATTCACCACCAGCACGGGAGCACCACGAAAGGACACAGAGTCGTGCCTGGACATTGCCTTTGTTTGTTATCGTTTCAGGACTGAAACCCAGTATTATTTCTCTGTGCAAACTACACATTGCTGTGTAGTTGCCAGCGCTATTATTGAACGGTGCAAAAACGGGAAAAATAAAAATAAAACTGTTTGCACCGTGAACTCTGTCTGTGTGTTATTGTTGGAGCACTGCACCGCATCTACACCTGCGCACTACAAACCACTTTGCGACACACATACACACACATATCCTGTTACATTGTTTAATTATTGCTTTGTTACTGTGGAGTTTTAACTGTTGTTTGTGGCTGAAGGACTAAAATACACGTAAACAGCTAGTAAAATGCAGTTCGGTTATGTTGGAGCTCATTTTTGCTGGATACAGTACATTGCAATGCAAGGATTGACAGGGGAAGAAAGCTGTATATTTTTTACTTTATAACTGTCTATTATGATCTTGCATAAATTGTTGCCTGTGGATTTTGCTTGAGGATACAGCACTCGATCACAAGTTTACTCATTTTGTTCAATAGTGTTTGTGTGGTGTTGTGTTGGGGTTTTGTTAATGTACTATTCGCGTGTGACATGTTGATGTATCGGTGCTTTGTTCATTAAACGTGTATAAGAAGTCATGTTTTACATTCTTGTGGTAAATATACTGTATATAAGATTAACCCAGCATGAGATGTTTCCTCTGATGAAACCCAATGAGCACCACTAAGTAACCAGATTTCAACTTTGCAGCACCCTGCCAACCCCCGCCCCCACCCAAGCTTTTGCTGAATTGGTACCACTGTCTTCAATGTTACAATGAATTTAATTATCTGTCACACCCCTCGTTTTCTTAGTGATCTTTAGTTGCTTTTGTGCATTTTCATTTGCAAGTGAACTGTGACATTAGGGCCTTATCGAGCACTATATTCTGCAATTTTGAATACTGACTTTGGATACTGTATTAATTCTGGAAACTGGTGTTGTTGTTTTTTTTCTGTGTTTTTTCTAGTTCTGTGCATGGGTAACATTTTGATTTCATTTTGCTGTTGGGTTGTTAATGGGGAATTGCACATACTGCTACAATACGTACCGGATTTAAAAGTATGTACTGTATTAAAGTCGACGTGTCCTATCTTATCATACGGTTCTGAATTCAGATACTTCTGTTGAAAATATAGTACTGTACCAGCAAATAGTTAAACATTCGACAGACTGCTGTAAATATCCTACCTTGACCCTGCTGAATCAGATCTTTCATGAACGATTATTTCAAATCAGATGAAATAATCAGATATGCGTCACATTCGTTTAACCGTCACTGAAGTAAAAATTTTATAGGGTCAGATATGTGAGTGCTGACTGTATTTCTCATATACAAGTGCAGTTCCTTCGGTGCTTCAGGTTAGTTCTACATGGTTAAATACATAGTTTATAAAACATCTCCAATAATTTATAGTTGAATTCTCCTTTATTTCTTACAATTGTATTCAGTGTATTCAGTTTCTTTGTGTACAGGGCTGTGCGAAAATGAACAAAATGGACAAATTCTTACATTACAACCAAATTAATACATAGGCCTTTGTCCCAAACCAACCTGGTGATAGCAATGAACAATAGTTTCCCTTTTCCAGTCACTCACTCTACCAGAAAGGGTTAGGCAGTGTGTGGGGGTAAAGGAAAGGGGCTTGCAAAGCTAACAACCCCATATAGTAATTAAACTATCAGCCTAAAGGCTCTCTAAATACACAAAGCTGACCGTGGTTTATTATACGCAGCTGTATATACACTACAGCATTGGCCGCTGCTAATCTGAATCTCATAATAACAGAAACTGGAGCTGCTGTCAAGGCAGCTCCCCTCCCCCCTGTTCCCCATATTCCTTCTATTATCGGCAGAGGTCGCATGGCATTTAGCATGGAGAGAAACAGCACATCTATACACTCCCCTAAACTGAACGCATGGATAAACACTTATGACAAAGCTGAGAGGGAGAGTGTACGCAGCGGGAAAATAGAAATACAGACAAAGGTGATTTTTTTAAAAAAGCAATAACCTCAGAAGCAGCATTTTACTGCACTGTGCAGTACGTGGAACTACCTCAACTACACGTTTGGTTATTGCTACTTTGTTAAGGCGCTTTTGAAAGACGGGAGTACTTTTTTTCTACAGCATACCTCCTTTGTTAACAGAACTAGCAGTAGAAATAAAACAGAAATATATACAATTATAAAGCACCCAGAGCATCACTCTGCTGCTCGTTGGTGTTGAAGTTAGACCGCGAACGGATGCGAGGAAAGGGTGTACTGACAGACTCAACCCCTTTTTTTTCTTTCTCTTACTCTGTTTCTTTTTTGTTCGGCTAAACAATAGAGAGAGAGAGAGAGAGAGAGAGAGAGAGAGAGAGAGAGAGAGAGAGAGAGAGAGAGAGAGAGAGAGAGAGAGAGTCACAGACACTGAAACTGCTTTCATGCCGTCAGTCTTGCGGACTCTGAAATGGACGTAAGATTTTATCCAGCAACCCCTGCTAGCGTGGGTTCGTTACCAACCGATCCAACTTGCCTGAGCTCTTTGGACTATTACCACTGCAATAAGGTAATTGGAAAATAATGCTTTTGTGTTTGAATTGCTTAGTCTCGTTATATGTCACTGTCTCATCCCCTCTGGCTGTATGTCATATTTGTATTGTATTTGTTGGGAGGGAAATGTAGCCCTTTTTTTCAAGCAATGTAGTTTAAAAATATGTAAATTAGTACTGTCTGTATTAAGTATGTCGGAACCCTAAGCAACAACACTAACTCATACCCTACAGAGACTGGTGTGCTTCTTCTGAAATTAGTCGTACTAGAATTCCTAAACTTTGTTACATCTCCGCGGAATTTCTCAAATCAAAAGGGCACAACCAATAGCTCAACAGCAACCCCTGCTAAGTTGTAACCACCTCCAAAACGAGGATCACTTTGTAGGTGGAACATAATTGTATAAATGCAAACTGAATAGTTCCCTGCTTGTAAAAAAAAAAAAAAAAAAAAGTCTTGCAATGAGGAGAAGAAAGGGCAGCTCTCACAAACAAAGTCATTCTCACGTGCATGCAGTTGCTATTTTGAAACCATCATAAATAATAGAGTGTCCACTACGGGTTGCTTGTAATGAAATACAAATTAGAATATGATATGTTTGAAAAAGAACAGCTTACAGTATATTTACGGGGGGGGAGGGGGGCGTTGATGAAAAACTTCAAAGTACCGGTATTGTTTATTTAATACATGTCTAGTTCATAATAAAATTACAAATTAAAATAAATAAACACATAAATAATAATTTTAAAAAGACTACGCAGAGCAATGTAGGTCAGCGTTACTATTTGGAGACGCGCTAACTCAGTCAAAGAGGCATTTCTATTGATTTCCCTAACAATTCCACTCGCTTCATACAGAAAAACGGTTCCCATTTGTTTTTTCTTTTCTTTTCCCCCCAGCATTAGCATATTGAAGTAGTGGATTCGTTGGAAGAAACCCATGCTCGTTGTATTTCAAACTTGCATTGTGATCATCAGCGTGTTTTCAATTTTTAAGACAGTTAGCACATTTTAGCTAAAACACCAGTTCTTTTTTTTCAGCATCAAGCTGTAAGTTCGGAATCCAGCACTGTGGCTTTTTAACATGATCAGATCTGTTGCTTTCTCAACAATGATTAAGAGAGATTCAAAGACAGACAGTAATGATCATGAAGGACTTCATCCCTTCCCTAATCCTTCCTTTTGTATCTTGCGGGTATAATGAAAATGCCCATATGTATACGGATAACCAATACAAGTAAATATCCTCAAGTGATTTTAATATAGGTACAGAATAACTACATTGGTTGCAGTATTATTGACATGTTTAACTGTTAGCATATTGTTCGTCTAGCATTGAGTGATACACAAAGGAAAAGCTGTTGATGTTATTTCAACTACGTAATTAATTTGTATATGCACTATACCATATGCACGGTAATGCAAATAATAATTGTTTTACAACTTATAACACAACAACCCAATTTGTATTTGTGTTATTGGTGAAGTGCGTAGGTGCAGGATAGGATAGACAACTGGGTTTATGGGGCTTTTGCATTCTGGTCTAAGCAACAGCGCGCGGGGTACTGTACAGAGCACCTGCCTGAATCTACTTGTGTGACAGAAGCAGTGTTTAGTGTCGTAGGCTGCCTATCGCCCTCTCTATTTAGTTATTGGTAACAGTCCAGACTAGAGTAAGCTGCAGGGTAACACTATGTTTTTTTGGTTTGTTTGATTTTGGTGGCGTTATGTTGTGCCGTTAGCGATCTCAGATTCGTCCATGCCCCGCAGAACTTGGCAGGTGCCGTGTGTCTGCTGGGTTCGTGAAACCTGCCCTCCACCAATATCGCTAAAAAGTAAAAAAAAAAAAAAAAAAAAAAAATGAAAGAAAAAAAACACCCGTCTGTGTTATCTCTATTGTGTAAACGAAATGAAAGCGACATACTGGAACCTAGATTTCTCTACGGCATGCTTCTGCTAGAGTTCTCTCTCTGTAAATTGGATTGGATTCCAGTGGGAATGTGTTCAGTATTGATGACTTTGTTACTATATGCACTGTACCTAGCAACCTGTTTTCATGTTATGCACTGTCAAAATAGCAAATGCAATTTAAATAAATGATAAGCTATTCTTCAATATAGTGCTGTATTAAATACATTGTTATATACTAAACATGGTACTAATGACGTCCCATATGCTAGTGCCAGGGCGAAATCACTATTGCTTTATGTTTTCATGAAATTAAAAGCATTTTTTCTTTCTACAGCATTCCTGCTTGTTCTCGTTTAATAAGGGTTAGTTTTACTGTGCAAATTGGGGTAATCCTGTAAGGAGAACTTGCAGTAATACTTCAAATTAACATTGAATTAATTCCAATTGAGATTGACAATTGTGAATTAATTAAAGGTCTGTACATGGGTAAGGTCAGTAATTGGGTTAAAAGACTGGAAGTTCAAAAGCGTTTACCATGTAACTTAGTTGCTGCCAAATTACCATTTACAAATGGCAACTACAATTTTCTGTGTCATTAGAAGTTTACCATTACAAAAATCCAGTCCGTTTTTCATAACATGTGTGTGTGTGTGTTGTATATATTTTCCTATCAAGATTACGATAGGTTTATTATAATCCCAAAAGGATCCATACAGTGCAGTCAAATATCAGAGATATAAGAAAAAGGATTTCATTTAGAAATGCAGTTTTCATAAAGTGCTTACTGCATGTTTTATAGACTCAAAACCCAGAATAGATTTATTAAGTACTGTATAATTGTCAAGTTTCTTGTTCATTAAATGCATTTAATGACAGGGTTTTTGGTTAATCTGCCAATTGTGTCATTTATATTGCTCTATGCATATGCAGTCTGCATTTTATATGAATGTGCTCGAGAATAATAGATTGCATAATCATGTAATAATTATTGATCAGTTACACTGAACAGCTCCATAATATTCAAACAGTAATGATTCTATGATGTTTCAATTAAAAATGAATACTGCACGTTGCATTTAATTTGGATAGTCTCTGATATGTTATCCATTTCAAACTGAAGACGTTACAGAAATGCTTAAACTTTTTTTTAAAATGTGTTATTTATTTATTTTTTCTTTTAAGCCAAGTAAAATATTGCCATTGATCTGAAAGGCCTAGTAATTTGAAGGTAATCCTTTACATTTCCCTTAACATGTATACATATTTATCTATACCGCACTATAAGAAACTTAACTTATGCTTTATTTATAGGTACAGTTTGTAACTCTTATAAGAAGTAAAATAGTTAGGATATTTGATGCAACTGGTTTTGGGACTTTCAAATATGGAGTAGTGGTTAGGGCTCTGGACTCTTGACCGGAGGGTTGTGGGTTCAATCCCCAGTGGGGGACACTGCTGTTGTACCCTTGAGCAAGGTACTTTACCTAGATTGCTCCAGTAAAAACCCAACTGTATAAATGGGTAATTGTATGTAAAAATAATGTGATATCTGTATAATGTGAAATAATGTATAATGTGATATCTTGTAACAATTGTAAGTCGCCCTGGATAAGGGCGTCTGCTAAGAAATAAATAATAATAATAATAAAATAATATATAGACTGTCAAACACCCATGGTACTTGCAAAGCAACAACACAAATAAATATCAGTTCTGAAACTTCTGATTGATAGTTGGATCAGTGCAGAAGGTTCCCAGCAGCTGGTTTGCTTTTACTGCAAAGAAATGACTGTAGTAAAAGATGCAATTATTTGAAGAATTCCTAGTTTTGGGTGGCATCAGCTTTTTATAACAATGCATTGAACTGTAACCACCTATAAAACATAACGCTCAGTAAAGGACAATACTCAGCACAGTCCCCGTAACTATTTAAATGTGCCGTATGTTGTGATTTATAAGTCATATATGACAGTTTTTTTATTATTCTGTATACATTATACTATTTCCTAGCACCAAAGATTATGACTGATTTATAAATGAAAATTACATTTAAATGAATACCTTGACTGAGGCGGCTCAATACTGTAGTCATTTAAGAAGTATTAGGTTGCGGTTTAGCATTTCAACATGGTATTTAATACATCCATTTTAAAGGGAAGGCTTTTCTTATAAACACTTGAATAAAAAACTTGATAGCTTTAAAAAGCTGCATTACACGTCTGTTAAATGTGTAATGTAGCAATTTACTATGCTTCCACTCAAACGGCTGTTTGTTGAAGAATTGCAATTGTCCTTTTTGTAAAATTGTTTTCAAATAGAATGCATTCAAATGTGCTTTCTTACACCAGTGCACTGTGGTTTTTTCATGAATTCAAACCCATAATTACTGTGATATTCAAAACAGCGTGGGTGGGCAGAGGATGTGTTGAAGGGAATATAAATGTTTAAATGTTAAGGGAGACAAATGTTTCAGTCCAACTGCAATATTTATATAAGTATCTTGGCTTTTTTTTCCTTTTTAAGAATTCCCTTGCTATTGTTTTTAAAGTTAAAATACATTGTAATCAACAAACAAACAAACAAAAAATGACAGACAAGTTTTACATAATAAATAAATATATAATGTATATGTATATGTATGCATATAGATAGATGTGATACTGTAGAATACCATCAAGAGTTTGACAAAGAGCACCTAATGTGAGCACACAAACAAAGAGGGAGTCTATAGTACTGTGTAAGTTGCATTGTAATGTACTGCATGTTTCTGTTATGCGTGCATTTTATATTACATTACATATACAAAATGTTTTGTTTTTTTCATGTGGGCATGCATCTGTCAGCTTACATTTTTGGGGGTATCCTATTTGTAGATCACAACTTAGGTAGGGGTAGTTTACAGATAGAGTGGAACTTGTGTAACCATTATGGGCAGATGATTTAGAAAGATGCATGGATGGTAATACAGTGGCATTAACAAAAAGACAAAGGGTGAAGGTATGGATGTAAGATAAAATACAATAGAATAAAAAAAGACTTCTTTTTGCAAGCCTGTTTTGTACTACACACAAGCTTGCACTATGCAAATTAAGTCATATTTTATCTGCATTGAATCAGCATTGCTAATGTATAAAATAAACTAGCATTAAAACCACAGTGTTTTGCATTTTACATGTTGGGGGTCATTTCTGGTTTTGCTACTTACTAATGCTGCAATTATTAAAGTGAACTTTTGCTAATGCCTGGTTCTGACATGATAATGATTAGTGTCAGAGAGCACCCCTTTGTGGAATTCATACTTATCATCAACCTTTTAAAAGTGATGGTGTTACCACTTTATATCTTCCTTTTGCCAGGGTTGGTATTAGATCAGAGAGAATTGCAGTGGAAAGTGAATGCTAGCCTTATACAGCACTAGCAATGACATTAGAACAGACAGCCTAAGAGAACAAGGGTAATAGTCTATTGTAGTCCATTTGTCAGAGTATTAGTGCATAGACTAGTTGTACGGTCAAGAATACATTTTAATATTGATGCATAAAAAGGCTTTTAAAATCCCTTTTGTAGGATTGCAACATTTGCTATTTCCATTTTGTTGAGATATAGTTAGCAATAATAAATATGAACCATGTCAAATGTTTTCATATACACAATCCAGCTACAATGCCCAGTAGTGTAGTTAAAACTACAAGTAATGATAATAATTGTAAAACAACTCAGTGATATTTAGTAAGCAATGGATCTATAAAACGTATATTCCCCGGTTCATATTAACAAGATGTGTTGAGCTCATTTTCATTTCCAGTGGGACCTTCAAGCAGGTTCAGATAATCAGGAGTTCCTCTTGTGAAATTGCCTAAGCGGGAGATTGTGCTTTAACTGCATGCAATACAACTGCTGAGTTAATCTTTTCAGTGGTAGTTTTATAAAGGTGAAGCAATTAGAGGTGCACAATTCATGTTGATTTTACAAGGAAAACAAACGAAACACTTTCAACCCTTTACTATTGGGGGCAAAGAGAACAACAACACTAAATTGGACATACAGAGATTTGTTTATGTCAAGGCATCACAATTAAACACTGTACATCAAAGAGTATGGTATGCTGTATTCTGCAACTTTAGCCAGCTCTCTTCCCAGCCCCCACATGTCATGTGTTAATGAGCGAGCCTTCTGCACGTTTAGCATACGTTGTGGGAATGTCTGTGCTGCGGGCCATTTCTTTAGGAATGGGAGTTTACAGTGTGCATGATGACTGGTGTATATCCCAGGGCTGCATCACATTAGTTAAATTAAGTAGCAAAACACTATATGTGAACACATTTTGAGGTTTAATTTTAGTCGCCCCATGAACTGTGAGGTAAACAGAGTTTTTTGGCAGTGATGTGTTCCAATTTTTGAGTGCGTGTTAACTGTATAACTAGGCATTGCTTTATTGTAGTCACTTCTGTAAGGTACTTATGTCAGAGTTCTTGTGCTACCAATTGATTCAATTCATTCATACTAAAGTAGAACAATAAAATGTCTTAGCTAGAGAATCGTGTATCAACCTGATATATGAGCATTCCTGTAAGGTTGTCCTGTAATAGTCGTTTGCAAGGGTCACGGATACTTTTACAGAGATTCAGAAACACAACAAAAATCATCCTTATAATATATTAATACACAGTTACGGCCGCCGAAGGAGATTTAAAAGTGTTTTTCTTGAGCAACCTTTACACCTGTATAGGATGGAGCTCTGGCTACCCTCCGGAGGGACCCCACCTGCTCTCTCACTACACATATCTGGACAGGCTCAGCTTGCAGGCGTGCTTTCCAAAAAGGATTGTCTGGATCTAATTGGAATCACATGCAACCATCAGTTTGAGCAACATATCTGAGACATTTACTGCATTACTGTCACCACAAAAGCTGCACTCTCTGCACCAATAGAGAAAATAAATATCACCTTTTATTACAGGGTGTCTGTGCTAGACCTAGTAACCAACATTATTTATGTAGTTATTTTGGTCACATTGAAGATAAAGCAATAATACATCTATAAATGTGTTATAGTTATCACAGTTCTGAACAATGCAGTGTTTTAGATAAAAGGCATTAGCTTTACTTTAGTAATGAGTCATTTAAATACCACAATAATAAAGAGTTTTCCCCTGCTAATAATTGTTATTTTATTAACACATGTTGATGTTTTAAAAAAGCATCCTTAACTAAATGTGCTATTATTAATGGTTTATTCCATTCTACATGATTGGACCCAGACAGCTGCACTAATAACACAACTGAATACAGCTTACACAGCTATAATAGAACAATAGACATCTATTGCTGCTGAGATTTGATTTATCCAAGTATTGTGTTTAGAGCGTGTTTGTGTTTAGTCAGCAGTAGAAGCTTTGCAGTGACAAGCAGACTTTAGCATATATCAAGCACAGATTGAAAGAATGGAAAAAGCTCATGAAACAGTATCTTCAGACTGGGTAAAAACATGTCCATAGAAGCTGGTAGGCCAAGAACTTGGTACCCTTGCAACCAACTGAATTTCTGGTTTGCAAAATGGCCACTAGAGGTACGCAGTTGTAATTTGTGTCCACTCGAATGCTGATTTCTATTTACTGACTCCTAGTTGACAGCCATCATGAATAATGTTATTTCTATTTCTGTGCTGTTAGGATGCCACACAAATGACTAATTTAATTTTAGTGCTGTTTTTATCCATGCTAATTTTTTAGCCGAGAAACTGCAGTCAGCTTTTTGCACTAGTTCCATTTCTGTGTATGCTGAGTGGGAGTTGACAAGTTTGCTGCCCCAATGCCCTTTTCATACAACAAACAATATAAAATATTACACACACATAAAAAAAAATGTTTTTGAAATATTCTTACTGCTTGGCATACTTGTTTTGTTTCTTGAGGATATTAAACACATGTAATGATTTGACCTTTCCTTTCCTTGCAACTGGTGAGATTACATTTTGGTTAAACATTGAGAGCTTAGTTTATTACACATTGAAAACAGAGATTAACACTTCTTTCATCTCCCTCTTATTTGCTGGTGAAGAGTAAGAAAGCACCGGCTCAGATTACAGCTCAGATAAAGCCCTGTCCTGAACTTGGCAGTAGAGAGGTAATGATAAACTAACACCATGATACGATACATATCACAATATGATACAATACCAGCTGACAGATGGGATACGTTGTATGACATGTAATAGGATGAAATGATCATCAATGATCGTAAACTAAGTTTCTATGGTAACTTGGATGTTGATGAGACAGACCCAACCCACTTCGCCTTTTGGATGATCTCATCTCCATACAGATATATACTTTTAAGCAATATTGCTCTCTCCGTTGCTGGCCTTAAAAAACAATAATAATCTAAATTAAAAGATCCTTTAGGAATAATCCATATCTGTAAATATGTTATAAAGCATACCATAAACAGTTATAACATGTTATAGTAATACAGTTTTATTAGAACATGACTAAGGCATTGTAATTACTTTCACACTGTAACATCACACTACCTTTACTCTGGTTATGTGTCATTAAAGGTTTTGTAATGAAGTTGTATCCCTTGTTATTTACCTTACAAGCTTTTAGTTACAAGTTAAAGTAACCCAGCTATTTAAACTCCTACCACTAAAATGCCTATTAGTTTTGTTTAACTGTCAGTAAGAAGATAAGTTTCAATTTGCTGGTAAAATACAAGGTTGGTTATTCATGTATGAGGAATAGTGAAAGGGTGAAACTGAAAAGAAGCCACATGAAATATAACACTTTCCTACATTTAACTAATTAGTCAGATTTATACCAAAGAAAAACCACCTTTGTGGATTGTGAGTACCAAATGCCAACAAGAAGTGTCAACTTCGGCTGATACAAAAAAACCTACAGAGAATCTAAAATGATGGCCCTTGTCTCATGTTTGCAGTGAGTGTGGATTAGATGTTAATTAAAAATTAAATTATATTTTAGCAACATTTTATTTGGAGATGGTCTCAAATGTACCAGGCCCTTATGGTAATTAAAAGCCTGTTGAGAAGGGATGAAGCGATGTGGTATATTTATTTCACCTACTGAATAAAAAGACCATCTACAGTAGCCTTATTTTTGTGTCTATGCAATTAAGTCAGCACCATCTAAGTACAATTGAAGTCCATCTTTAATATCCCATTGAGCTCTATGAAGAGCAGCCTCAATCTTTGGAGTTCGATTTCAATGGAAGGATACTTCTACATCACCAAGATGTGGATTTAGAAAGATATTTCTGTTGCTATACTCAGGTTATCTCAGGTGACTATCTGTTACCAGTGCTGCTGAACCCTGCTGGTGAAATGACCTCAATGCAATACGAGTGCTGTGTACTACCCATTTATATGGATCCAATCCTTTTACAGAGTGGTTGCTTTGGTGTAAGATCTGGAATAGGCTTTTCTTCAGTGGTCAAAGACATGTATTTCTGTGAGGCTGACAGGCAGTTAATCTCCCTGTTATAATTCTGCTATTGATCTATTGCAGGGGTCTCCAACCCTTGAACTGGAGAGCTACAGGGTCTTCTGGTTTTCGTTTCAACCGAGCTCTTGTTACTTAATTGAACCAATTAGTGGCTTAATTAGTCAAGAGTAACGTGTTCCAGATCTTTAGCCATTGATGACACAGACACTTGTAAAACCTTCGGGAAAGGGATTGGAAACCCCTGATCTACTGTATATGGGTCATGGTCATCTCAATTCTGAAGTTGCAATGCCAAAGTATCATAGGGGTCCGATGATATTGCCAACAGCAGAAGATAACTTTAAATGAGTTAATCTTGCTGTGCAGCACTCTCTTGGCAATCAGGTGTCACATTCTACAATATAGACAATACAGAATAAATTGTATGTAATCTGTTGAAGTCATGTTTTCCACCAGATGCCAAAAGGTTAAAGAAGTATAACTGACACATACCGTCCGCATGCCAGAATGTGCCCAAGACTGGATATTTTAGTGTGGTTTCTGTAGACAGTAACACAACTAGAGACCAAGCGCAAAACCATGGTCTCCTGACATGAGCTACATACAATATTATTTGTTTATTTTAGCAATGATGTTCTCCAGCTCTCAATAAAGCCTGGTTTACTCAGTTGATCAGGGGAAATACATATTGTGCTGCAGTAGTTGTCACTAGGGAAACCAACACATGGATACAGTATATCAGATGAATTAGTATTTTAATGGTGCACAATGATTATGTACTCATAAGTGTGCATCACTGTTCTGAATTCATGCAAACCAATGGATAGGGCTTTGTTATGTTGGCAATAAAAAAAAAATACATTAAAAATACATTCACAGTGTGAACTGGACTATAGGATAACATGTAACTGAAACTGAGTACTGTAAAAGGGACGGGCTGTTTTGTAGTAGTTGGAATTAATTTGCCTTCGTATTAATCAATATAGCCAAACTGAAAAGCACAATCACACCTTTGGTCTAACTGAAGCTGTGGTTTCCAGTTTAGTAGGATTTGATATGAAGATCGCGTCTCTTTACAAAGCAACAAGGAAAGCTGTGCACTAATTAGAGAGAGTGGCAGAGGGAAATTGCTACCTGTTGGCATGAGTGGGCTGCGTCTCTGCCTTGCTGCTGGTAAAATTAAGAATGGGACTCTGTTCCAGTAGGGCTTTACTTAATAAGAATGGGATTCCTGTGGTGTGCTGCTTGGACTCCAGTATAACCTGCAGCAAATGTTTCATGAAACCTAACACCACCTGCTGTGCTTATTACCCATGGGTATTATGGGTATTATGTTAACAGTTGTTTATATTTATTAACAATTTGAGTTGGTAAAATAATGTATTCATTGCAATTAGCCAATGGTGTAGTTATCCAATTTAACAGCACAATACCAATTTATTTTGGAATATGCTCTATTGTTTATTATTCATCCATCTCTGCTTATAAGCAAATGTGTAAGGTAATATTACAGTTTACTATTCTTATTGTATGGATTCACCAGGCATTTCTGAGATAATCAAAGTTCCATCAGTGTTTCAAAGTTAAAGAGTTGCTGGAACATTTCTTATCTTTAGAATTTACTACAATGCCTACTTTTTAACCACCTATATACCATATACTCTTTCTATAGCCTTGCTTTGCTGCCTGCGTGTGTGTTTTTTATACTGCTTTTGATCAGTTTTAATGAATGCATTTCCTTCCTTTGGAAGTGCATGTTCTCTGTTTTTTTTTTTATCATGTCAGTTACAGTATGAGTAATAACAGCAGTGATACCCATGTCTCACTTCTTCAATGTCTCAGAACACCAGCTTTGCACTCTTGCATTCCTTTGGTATCAGGTAAAGCAGTTTTCCTTGTCCTGAATAGAATTGCCTTTGTTGCATTGACATAGGTGTTCATATTGGTAAATGAAAAATATCAGTTAAATTAATGATAGTGATTGAAGATGTAATGATATTCATCTATCAAAAAAAACACAGAAGCAAATATTTTTATACCAGTAAAATAAATGTACTCCTCTCAAAATGTACCCTTGCTTCAAAATACTGCATTGCTAATTCAATATCTGACCCTGGCCACTTTACTTCTTTTACAGATGAATTGTCTGTGCAGTTGTAGATCAGCCTTTGCCCACTGATCTGGTCCCTGGGCTTCCACAAAACTTACTTGTTACTGTAGCAGTACATGTAGTACCCAAATGGTAACCACAGTATCTAGGGCTAACCTGCCTTAGTTGCAATTGCAATTTAAAACAAACCAAACCCAGGGAGCTATCATTTCATACCAAAAGACACCAAAGTGTATGTTGTTATGTTTGTTAGTTATTCATACAGGATTTAGATTCATCTTTGTGTAGTACATAAGAAGGGGCATAAGGGATATTTATAGAGCTCATGATGTGCTTGCTAAGAAATACTGATACAATACGACTGTCTGTTTGTAAGAATCTTTTGAAATACCATCTCATCCAGATGTGTTTAAGGTCAGTATTTTTAGCCGTGAAGCATGGTCCACATGGAGTTTCAGCAGTGGCATAATGTTCCCCATAGCACAGTAGACCAAAATCCACAGTGAACTCCAAGCTCCAACTACTCAATCTGACCACTTTCTAAACTCTAACATTCTCCAGTGGAGGGGGGAAAGCATTGAGACCAGATGTGTTCTAATTCTAGCTGAAATAAGCACATCAAAGACAGGCGTTTATTTTGTTTTAGCACACTTAGGATGGTTTAAATTTAAATGGGACAAAACTGACTCAGACAAGGCAGACCAAAGATAAACATCAGCCACCTTCTCATTCACTGCAGTTTAACCCTGTACCCCCCAGAAGGTACCAAAGGAAGATTGGAGCCTTACTGAGCAAAAGCATTGGGACACTTTACTGGACAGCAAACGTTTGGTCCTAAACTGGCAGTCTTTCCCCTAACGTTTCAATAAAAATGACTTTTAGCAGACTGTTTTAAAATATAAACATTAGTACAGTTTCTTCTCTTCCACTTTCAACTTAATTGGCACACCAAAATAATAAATGCATTACACTACTGTTCTAGAACTGACAATGTTACTCAGGCTCTGAATATCATTATTACAAAAAAAGTCACATAACAACATTGGACAAATTTCAGATGGAACAGAAAATATATATTTTTATTCTCACCATAATTGTGTACAGGAGTTGCTTTTGAGCATTGCCAGGAAGCGATTATCCAATAACCTTAAAATAAATGTTGTGTAAATTCAAAAAGCCATAAATGTCTGTAGAGCCACTTTTAATTTCTGTATTTCAAGTGAGTACTAAACAGAAAATACTTCCTACACAGTTGTGTTTTTTTCTTTATGGGCTGTGTACAGTTCTTCTGTTTCTGAATCACAGATTGACACTAGTATATTTATTCCAGTACCTTGCATACAAACCCCACACTGCCCCAGTTGTACAGTTGAAAGATTATTTTGATAACCTACTGTATAAAACTCTTCAGGGTAAAGTCCTATCTTCTGGACTTGGTCGATTGCTTAGATCAACTAGCATCTCAGTGTCTTTTAAAACAATACTATTATACAATGTATTATGGTGAAAATAACTGTATTATTCCTCTTCTTTAAAATGTCAGCGAGGTTACTCCAGTCTATGATGTTAAAAATGAGCACCTCCCTATAACCTCCCTATAATGGATTATTCTGACTTTTACAAGGTTTCATCATAAACTAACTAACTATCATCTCAATCTGATACAAATGGTCCTGGCTCTGCCCAAGTATAATAAAACAATAAAATGAAGAGAAATGGGCTGGCTGGTTATTGGGTCAGCAGCTTGTAAGTCTGCTGGCACCACTGAAGTAGGTCAGAGTGTTGAGGATGTTTAGAGCTGACAGATTCAGTCTAGCGCTTTTGTTTTCCCATAGTTTATACAGAATCCTTTAGAGATGTAGGTCCTATTTCCAAAGGGGTCCTGGCAAGACCTTGTCCAATGTTAAGGGTATAACTGGAATTGCATGTCAATGAAGAAATGGCGTGGGAATTTAATTGTTGCTTTGTTTTTATTTTCAATATTAATTTAGCTTCAGGTGCAAAATTTTCAGATAGATTACTCACTCAAAAAACTTCAGAAAACTGACAGGTACAATGCTTTTTTGACTGAAATCATCAGGAAGTGTATTTGGTATGTTTTTACATGGTGGGCTTCAATTATATGCATGTTTATTATTTTGAAAAGGGTGTCACTGTGGGAGGTCTTCATAAAACCCAGGGTTTTGGCTTAATATAAAGCCACAAGCATGAACATGTTAACTGAAATTGAACAAAATGGGTAATGTTCTGGACTTGCAGTACTCAGACCAAAAAAATGTATGCATCCCATAGTTGTATTAAAAAAATGGCAACATATAGCTCAGTTAAAATTCTGTATGAACAAACCAGCTTGGTTTCTCATTTACTATTTGCATTAAATACAGCACTAAGCTGGTATTTAAAAGTTTAAACACTTGGTCATTCATACCATGTGGAATGACTCATAGATTGAAAAAAAGATTCTGAAAACATGAACCCAACAAGATAAATGGTACAGCAATTCACTGTGTGGCAGAGCAAGCAGGAGGAGGGCTTGTGAAAGAAATGGATGTTTAAAAGTTCAGGTAATAGATGTTATTTATAACAAAAACTTTTCATGAAAAATTCCACTAACAGTGGAATTGCCTACTCCACAGCAAACGCATACCATTTGGCCACAGTAGAAAAATGGGCCTAGTGTATTTATCCTAGTTTTTATTTTTTTGGCACTTCTTTAAAGATGTAGGGATTTAAGGATATCGGTGCCATAATTACAATTTCATCCCAGCTGGGGTTATAAGTGGCTACTGCAGAAGATACAAAATACATGGATTTTCTATACTTAACACAAAACCTAGGAAAGCAAAACGTAAAGAACGTGGAACCATTCGCTATCTCTTGATCTTTAAAACTGTTGTTGAGTGCTGTTCTTTACAGGGACTGATAGCTCCGAGTTCGGCACGGTCACCTGATGCAATTAACCTAGTTTTCCTATCCTGCGGCCCAGGTTATATAAATGTTCAAAAGATGAGAACTCAGATTGAAACCAATGGCACTGCTCCCTAATCTTGTTTCATTGCTGCCCATTTATTATTATAATTTGTTCTGGTTGTGTTAGAGCTGCATTGCTGTTATTGCACCTGTGGTCTTTGAGAAAGGTGATAAATAAACAGTCCGACTAAGAAAAAAAAGTACAAAATAAATAGGAAAAATCCAGCTAGTGTGTGTATTACAAGGAAAAGAGACTCTGCAAGCCTGGGCAAACATGAACAGTTGTCTTAGCTTCATGAGGCATGTCCTGTGCAAATACAAATGGAGATGGCAGACTCCAGTTCTGGCTTAGGAGCCTCATTCTGAACACAGAGGAGCTTTCAAGGCTCAGTTTGCAGAGATCACTGCCATGGACTCCGTGTTTGCCAGGAAATGAGGAGAGAAATTAATAATGTCTGCCCAAAAATCTCATCAAACTTTTGAAACAAAGTTGAACCCATTCTCAGCAGAGATTCCACCACACTCAGAGTAGGACAGAATGCTGTATTGCATCTGTGGGACATTTCTTAGCTTGTATTTAAGCCACAGTGAAGTGCTGTTAAATTGTCCACATCAAGGACCCACAGACTCCCAGAGTAGTGCAAAAAACAGGTGCTCAAAATAATTCCCCTTTAAGGTGTTACTTTTAATTCTAACAATATTGTAACTGTTTGTTTTTAAAGTTGAAGCCAATTTTTGTATACTCACCCCTGGTCTCATTACATACTCAGATATAATAGAAATATGCCAAAGTTTGTATTGTATTTCCTCTTTGTGTATCTATTGAAGTTTTCTTTATTTTTGTCATGTATTATATGCCTGCAAAATATAGGAAGACAAGATGAAATTACACAAGTTATCAGTTACAATGGGCTGATAAAGAACTTTTAATAAAGAGACCATCCCAGATTGTACACTACTTACCCTTGCCAATAGCGATAAGGATTACAATGATGCTGCTGCGGTTTAAATAAAGAATCTTAAGAAAATGCATTGCAGAGTTGCACCACTTCTTAGCACCATATCTAGATACACAAATCTACAAAGTGTTTAAGCTTTTCAAAAGGTTTATGCCATTGACAGGAGTCTCATGTAATCACGTTTAGGTAGTGATTCTTTTTACAACCAACAGAGACAACTAAACGACCCCTAAGTGGTTTTGTGTGGGCATTATTTAATGACACACGTCCACTTTAAAAAAAGAATGTTTACTTCACGGACCATTAACTTAACACATACATCCTCTGCAAGACTTCACAACTCCTAGTCACAATACACACAGAGCAAGCAGTGTATACAGGAATTCAGTTCACTGTACAGTTCACTCTAGCAGTATCGGTCTTAAGAGAAGGCTTGATTGTGTGCGTTGGGAGTTCTCAGCTTTTGGATTTCAGAACTGCAAAAAGTTTAAGTGTGTCACCACCAGTTTGTCTGACCCAACTTTCCATGAACAGACTCAATGACAGATTCAAAAGCCTGTCTTTTTAAATCTTAATCAGTCCCATAGATGTGTGGAAATACTCGATTAGAAAACACAAAGACACTAAACACTCGTGCAAGCTACGTGGTAATGTGTACAGACTTTTTTACTAATTTCCACCCAGAATTTCACGCCTACACATGTTAGAAAATATCTATTTATACCCAGAAATAAACACAATAAATTGCAGGAAAATTTTAGATTAAAATAAAACTGCAAAGAGGTTTTGTTACATGCTATCCTGTTGAGAAACATTATATTTACCTGCCGCCTTCATGCTTCTGATACAATCGCTTAATTGCAGGCGCTTCAGAAACAATCGTTATTTGAATACAGCTGTTTCTATCGTCCTGGCAACTCGGTTTTGTAGAATTGCTAATAACAAAGCACACAATAGTGGAAAAACACTCCTACAGCCTGGGGCCGCATTTACTGACACTGACCACGTGAGCCTGCCTGGTGGTAAAATGCAGCAGAACAGAGTTTGATGGGCTTGCATGGTATTGAAAAGTTTAGCAAGCAAAATCCTATTGAGATATCCTAATCCAATTGTAAGAGCCAGCTGGTTTTGGATCCAACAGGCTGCCAGCAGATCTGTGTGGTTTTTAGACAGCTCCATCCTGCTATCTTTAATTTGATTGCTTGCCTACAGTCACATGTTAATGACCTAAACTAAGCAGAATGATACTAAACAGCATATTGTTAATTGGCATGTCATTGTAGTGAACATATCACACCCCCAATAGTCCCATTCATCTAGTATCGAGTCAGGAGGCTGGAGGAGAAATAACTCGGCAGTTCAGGTTCATTGAAACACAGCCAGCTTTATTAGGCAGCATCTCAGAGTCCTCTTTTACAAATACGGTTATGGTGCCATAGCCTTTCTCTATGTGGTGACTTGCAGTCCACTAACTAGCCCCAAACATGCCAGTTTGCTCAAGGCACATTTTATCATGTGAACAAACTATTTTATGATACAAATTTGCCAGGGTCAAGTATGTATTTGGATTGGATTAGCCAACCCATTCCAAACCCAATATTATCATTCTGTTATTATCACATTCTCCTGTTGACGCACCCCTCCATCATCACAGAATGTTATGTGGCAGTCTGTCTCTGGGGGTGCAATTTAATGAAAGGAGTAGTGCTGATACCTGTTTTGTCCCTTTGCCTATACTGTACCTAGCTTTTGAATGTAGCCGGAAAATGAAGCAGTTAAGCAGAGAGCATGCTGGGAGATGCTTTTTTTTTTTTTGGTTGATTCATACATTTAATAGAATCTGCTTTGCAATCCATTCTGTGGTTCTGTCATGCTGCCAACTTGGTGCCGTGGTGTGATCGATCTGCACTCTTTTGTGTGGACAGTTTCGAGATAATGGTGTTTTGTGTAGTGTGTTGACATTTTTGCACTGTCTGTTTGCATGTTTTATTTTAATACTAGACATCCGATACTGTAATCTGAGGTGTAAAATCGGGATCAAAATAGCAGTTCCTGCTCTTGCGGTAGAAGCTGATAAGCAGAGGCTGGTACATTAAGAAAAATATATAATAACTAGTAGGCCAGAAACAGAAACATTATTTTTCTTAATTGGCTTTAGTCCATACTACGACTACTACTACTACTACTACTACTACTACTACTAATAATAATAATAATAATAATAATAATAATAATGATTTTTAAAACGTCATATACTGTAAAGCATTACAGTATTTCTTCATATCAGTAATATTGCAGTAGATTCTGTTTTACAATCTACTGTACTGTGCTCTCCACGCATTTGACCTCATTGGAAAAATGTTTTCATAGCATAACAGTGATAATGCCATAGCTACAGATTGCAACCAACTTTTGTTGATACCAGTTTTATTTAATTAAACGATATTGGCAGGCATATACACTTCAATAGGTTTTTAATTAGATTTTGTGAAAACGAATTAGTGCAATTAGGCAAAAAGTACACACAGCATTCTTGGCAACACTGAGTGGTTATAACAGAACAGATTCACTCATTTGTTTTCTTAACAGAATGCTGGATAACAATCCTGCATCACTGCCTGCCAACTTCGTATGCAACAGAAATAATTCCGAACAGTGTGAAATGCATTAAAAAGGAGAGAGAACAATACCTGCTTTAAGTGAAATGCATATAACGTACAGTATGAGATACTGTGCTCTATTCACAAAGCTTTAACATTATTTATTTTGTTAAGTCTGTTTGGATGTCAGTTTTATCGCCGCAAACCTGTTTGTTTATTTAATAACCGTCTAGAATTTCGACAAGTTAGATGTAAACAATATTTCACTGGGCAGGGCGAGTGAGAGGGGGTGTGAGTTGGCCTAAGGTCCCACTCCCTTGTGAGAGGATGGGGCACTAGCCCCACCCAGTAGAGGGCAGCATTGCAGAGGAGGTGTAGGGGAGGCAGTGGAATAACAGCACAGAGACAACTGGAAGACAATATTCAATCCAAGTACTATGCAAAACGACTTTAAGATCAATATGGGAAGTCCCAGGGTCTTATTAAGGACATTGTGATTAAAATATTTGAAATAGCGTTAGTGATTGCGCTATACAGTGTGGGTTACATTGCTTTTTATTCTTGCTCATTTTTTGTTCAATAAATGTACTGACCTAGTTATGTTTAAAGAAATCAAACAAATGTATTAATTAGGTCATGCATTAAAACTGTAAGAAAATAGAATCACCATGTCCTGTTTCCTGAGAACATTGCACAAGCTATTTATATATCTAAATGCTGTACTGACTGTATTTGGTCTAAATAATATAAAACAGTATAGTACTGGCTCCCTGTTGTCTTAACAACTTCTGGTCAAATAAACTAAAGTGAGGGTGGTCTTGCCTGTTTGAAAATCTACAGAAATGATGGATGTGACGCAATAATGTATGCTACAGGAATATAACCCCCTCCCCCTCACTCATGACCAGCGAGAAACCGTGGTTTCTATGCAATACATGATCCATGACCATGGTCTTAAATGGATCCACTAATGGTAAATAGAGCAAGTATGTCCATTTTGTTTCTCTTAATCCTGTGTGGCTTTGTCTTTATGTCATTCCCATGGATCATGAGTTAACAAACAAATAGATGAACGCCGGAACAGGGGTGACCTGTCTCTTAATATTAATCCTTACATTGTGCAGCAAGTTTAGGGCTACTGAAGTCAGTATGAGATCTGCCGTTCATCGTTCATTTTCTAATGGAGCCTTCCTGAACAGGCTACACAAATATACCAAAGCGTTTCTTAAATGCTGGTGTGTTTTCTTTTGCTATTTTATAAAGCTGGAATCAAACTGGGATCTGTGGGAAGGTGGGGCTTAATACTGCAGCACAGTGTCATTTCCAACCAGCTGTGTGAGCACCATATTGTCTCGCAACTGAACAGAATAATTAGGCAATTTGAAACCCCTGCGCGTACAAGGCAACAGACCTATCAAACAGTAATTGTTTTGCATTTGTATTTCTAATGGAAAGGAGCTAAAGGGAATATCAGTTTTACTCATTCTGTTCTGAAGCACAATATGATATCTACTTTACAGTAGCACGCTGTAAAGATAAGACTAATGTACAGTTCAAGCAACCTGCACCCCCATTCTATAAAACAACACCTGAACAGATTGACACAGATACATTTACATTTTCTCACTCTGTCATAACAATATTGTTTTTTTTCCCATTTGCTGTAACACTTTTGCCTTGATTTCTAAAGGAATCCTTAAAAAAAAACTGCAATTGAAATCTGCCAAACCCACTTACGAACCAAGGCCGAGAAGCCTCCGTGGACCAATATCTTCACAGACGGCGTTCCTGAGATAAGAGCCTGCTTTGCAAACAAACACCACACTTCCCCACAGTGAAGTAACACATTTCTGAATTGAGAATCAAGTTGAAAATGATCCTGGCAGGGAATCCATATTGCTGTTGGCCAGTATTGTTAAAAGTGAGCAGGCTTAACCATAGAATTCTCATCAACAAACAAGTACACTGCCCTTGTGTATGTGTGTGCGTATGCAAGTGTGTTGGAAACTGCTATGCAACTGGAGTGTACCAATCTATGCCGTGCACAGGTTATTAACAACAAAGAGCCATCAATAGCTGTCATTGTTTTCGTAAGCAAACAGAGGCTCTGGGATTTGGAGGTTGACTGAAATGTCAATTGTTGCCTAGGCATCAAAACACATTGACAGAGAAAGAAAAATAAACGCCTTACAAAAAAACAAATGTAGCATCTAGAACAGATGTTGGGTATGCAAATCCAGTGGCAATGCAGTAACCAGACTGGCTAGCCATAGACACTACAAGCAGCTCCAGAATTAACATATTTAAGGTTTTTGAGAGGTTTTTTTTTACTTCTTTATTTAATTTGCACTACATACCTGTAATATATATATATATATATATATATATATATATAGTATAAATAGAAGAAGAAGAGAAGAAGAAATGTTCAGAGATTGTTAGTAGTCTGGAACAGCAACTAGGTGCATTGCTTTCATATCTGCTGAAAACGTATATTTTGTTTAGTATGCACCGTATCTGAACTATTTAATACATTTTCCTGTTTTTTGTGAAGCCCAATCTTTTTATTTTATTTTATTGCTGGCTATGCCCTGGGCCTATTTAATCACCCCATTTCCTGCCTGTGAATTGCTTTCAAAGATTTAATCAGTCCATTTATTTATTGGCCCAGTAACATTAAAACTGAAACCAAAGGTGGTGTTATAGCAGCAGTGTTTGGTTGCGGTAGCCTTGGAAACGGTTTGAATTAACTATAGTGAACCAATGGTTGTTTTTTTAATTTTTTTTTTTATTAAAAAATGTGCTGACCTTTACCATGCAGAATAATATACTGTGAAGAACAATCATGTTGGGTTTTAAATTTCTATTTTGTAAGTGCTGAGGACCAGGATTGCTGTTGCTACAAAATAACACAGAAGAGCTCTAAGGGTTAACTGAGAAGTTCACAGTCATCCACTTTACCAATAATGGTAATGCTCCTTGAGGTCTGTCTCTGTTGTTTGCCTTTAGGGAAACAGAGTGTACTTTTATTTCTCACTTTACAGCCTTCCTGATATGAATATCAGTGCACGCTGATTGTAAAACATGATGTTTAATGGTCTGAAAAGTACAGCCAGACCTAGATATGATCCAGCCACTTGATTGGAGCCTTACCCCAGGGCCTACCACAACCATAAACCATAGTTTCTACAAAAACTTTTTTGACCAGAAACAATAGAGCAAAATCTGGTTTTAATATTAATTTCACAGAACTAATTTGTATACCAAGTATTAACTACATCCAAATAACGATTTCCCCATTTTACTGCACCAGCTTATTTCCTACTATAACAAATATTGGATACTGATAAAAAAAAAAAGCCAATCTTATCCTATGGGATTCCCCTATTGGCCGTGCTCCTACACCACTGACTTACTGTAATCCTTTTTTTCTGTTATTGATTATGTGTGTAGGAGATGTATAAAGTCTATGTTGTAAATGAGGCAGATTCCATTTTCACTCCGCAGGGCTATATTTAAACCAATGAGGTAATGCTGGAAAAAGGGATACTTTTATATGCAGTGTATATATTTAGCTACAAACCAAAGTCATGCCAAAGTCCATGCTATAGCATAGCAGAGACAATGAATACATTCATTTTGGTTATAGAGATCTGGATACTTCAGTCTGTTCTATACATGTAGCTCACCAGTGGCAATACAGTGTTTTTATAACATATAAACATGTTCCTGGAATAATTGTAAAGAATCAATCCAGCATAATAATTCCATTTTATTGGGTTAATTTGTTTAAAATGACTGCATGCATTCCAATTCTGTCACCCTGACATCTTCAAAGGCCATGAAGTGGCACAAGCACAGCTACAATGACACAGTATGAATTAGATGAATGGAACCAGTGGTAGCATTTACTTTTTTTGAATACCAGTGGTATCATGCTGGTAATCCATTGCAGTACCACAGTGCCATATCAGCACCAGTTTGGTACATTTTGTGTCGACATTGCTGTGGTCCGCTAATGGTTCTGAGAGTTTCTTCAGGGTGGTGACACACTGGGATTGTATGTTCTAGCACGAATATGATATTTTTTACTTTATGTGGTGGCTAAATGATATCTAATAGCTAAATTATAAGTAAATAAGTTGTGTGTAGGCTGTCTCAAAGAATAAGAAATGGAATTTAGTCAAAAGGAATTTGGACAAACCCATAACTGTGATAGGTTGATTTCCTCTTTGTGATTTATAATATATGTACTGTTCAGTGATGTCTGTGCACCACAGTTGAACACATATTTTATAAGGGTTGCGATTTACATCTCAAATTGATGGTTGTTTTTTGTTTGTCATTCTAATGACTTGGTCCTCGTTTTTAAATTAAATTCAACACTTGACACAGTAAAATATATCATTAACCAAGCCATATTGCAAAGCAGCAATATAATGTAAAATGTGTAGATGCTTTGTGTCGGGGAGATATGACCGTATTTGCTCAAGGTTTATTATCGAACACCAAAACAAACAGCAGCTCAGTTAATAGCGCTGTTTGTTTGGCAAGGGCAAAGACAGCTGGCCCATCAGGAGGTAATGACAGAGACGTCCCCGGGTCAAAGTGTAACCCTTGCCTGCCCCTGAACTTCAACGCTTCTTTCCTGTATTAGTTCAGCATTCAACAGGCTCTGGTTGTGATTAAGGGCGTTCAATTCTGTTTCATTTCCTGACAGTTCAAATTTCAGAGGAAGTCGCTTCAAGTTACATTTTCATAATGTCTGCTCTGCCGCCCCCTACATGTTTATGATGTTTGTACTCTTCCTGTGGTGGTTCTTATTGCAATAGTTAAATACGTTGTTCATTAAGGAGCCTTGGCCTGAGTACAGAAGCTGCTCTTCAGTTGCAGTTGGCTGCCATACAATTCAGTTAGGTCAGTCAGAGTGTGTTTATGTTAGTAGGTGCCAGCACCATCTAGTGACCACCAACAGTGGATTTGAGTTTCCATTTCTGTTCGTAGCAGTAGATGGTGGTCCTGCTAACTAACATAAAGGCACTTTGGTTGATCTAGCCTGTGTTACATATATAACAGAAGAGCAGCTTTAAACTGTGTTACGTAATAAATCATAAAAAGAGGGGAGAGTAACAAATATGATGGCAATGTCATTTGAATCTACATGGTCTTTAAACTTGTTTTAATATGGAAACTTTATTGATATGTTTGGAACTAACCAGAAAACCATCCTGAATATTATTATTTATTTCTTAGCAGACGCCCTTATCCAGGGTGACTTACAATTGTTACAAGATAACCCATTATTTCACATTATACAGATATCACATTATTTTTACATACAATTACCCTTTTATACAGTTGGGTTTTTTACTGGAGCAATCTATGTAAAGTACCTTGCTTAAGGGTACAACAGCAGTGTCCCCCACCAGGGATTGAACCCACAATCCTCCGGTCAAGAGTCCAGAGCCCTAACCACTACTCCACACTGCTGCCCAACACTCTAATAGAGCGATGTGTTAAAGTAAAAACAATATGAATATAATATTTGTGTGTAAACTATTACCACCACTAGCTGTGAGCCACTTCCTGTCCTCTGAAATGATTTGTTCCACTGTTTTTAAGTCTCCATTTCTTTCCGGTGGACACAGCAGCATAACCAAATCTACATCACCAGCAGAGCATGTTAGTATGTTTTTCTTTTAAAAAGTATGTAAAATGCTGCAGCTGCTTGGATCAGTTACATTGACCCCAGTAATTATAGCTTTGAGAAGTTTATTATCTGTATTAAATCAGATGCTGTAACCATCATATAAAAATAAAATCAGTTCTAATAATTAGTGTTTATTTTTTATAAGCCATCGTGATGTTTGTAATAAGCCGTTTAACTAAACAAATGCCCTTTTTTCAAAAGGAGGTTATACTCTCAAATGTGTGGGATAATACATTGATTAAAGTGCAAAGGGTGCTCCCCTTGCTGATGGAAAATAGGCCCCCTACATCCAACCCTTTAATCCACTAACAGTGCATTTTGTAATAATACATCTCCCTTCTTGTGGGTTTGTTTTCGAAGATGTGAAACTGTGATGGTTTGTTTGTCAGCTTCCCTGAGGATTGAGCAAATAATGAGCCGCAGGCATTAGCTTTGAATAATTATTGTGTTTATTTAATTGCTGTTGCACTCATTTAAGGGGACAACATATTGTACTGAACTAGATTATAATTCCTGTTAATGATAGCTCTGGTGCAAAGCTATAATACCCTTTGCCATCATTACTAAACCCTGAATTCCAAATGGAAGAAACACCATTACAAACGCACTGCACTAGAAAGGTGGTACATTTTGGCTACCTTAACCTTCAGCCAATGTGACCAAACAGGTGATGTAAAAGCACATATACTCTCCAGTACTCGTGTGCAAAAGGGTTTTTCTTTTTTTTCTTTTTCTACTCTTTGCATTATTTTTATTTATTTTTTTTATCGCTGAAGACCCCAAGCACCTTTTCCCGGCCCCTCAGTCACTTCCTTTCCAGAACAAGGACAGGACATGCTGTGAGGACTGGGTGGCAGAACCCTTTTCCTCTTGGCAAGGAATGACTAGTAAATGATTTAACCCTGAACATGCTAACTGCCTATTAGAAGTATATTATTAATGAACTCTTGAGCTTCACTTGGTGACATTTATTTTTCACCAAAACTTTTTCAAAAGGAAGATCATGTGATGGTCTATCTGGATAAATAGGGAGTGCAGCTCCATTATGACAGCAGTCCAGCTGGCAGCCACTTTCTGGATTAACTTGTCTGTAATGCAATGTTTATAATATACTGTATGTACATAATATTCTATAGGGTGCTGTATGAGAGGTCAGACTGGCTCCCAGGGTTTACTGGACACTAACCTTGAGTGGGTGAAAATCGGCTTGTATCTTACACATCCTTGTATACTTTTTATAGTATACAGTATAGTTAAATTATGAAATCGATGGCTGTATCACATCAATATCAGGGCCTCACACTCTCTGTATAGGCGTTGGCTTCTGTCAGCCTTTATTTATTTTGTTACAGTATTTTCTTTCCCTTGTTTATTGACACGGAATGTCAGTTTGGCAGTACGAATACAGCACAGCAAAGAAAATGCAGTTCAAATGTAGGAGAGCTAAAAACAAATCTCAAAATAAGAGAGCATTGGCACTTCACCAGCTTCTTTCATGCTTCAGAAGAAAATCGATCCATTAACTTTTTCACACCACATTAAGACAATATTTCTCAGAATGAATTTACATGAAGCCATTAGTCCTTTGAAGAAATAGCAATGCTTCTTAAGGGAGATAGTTAACTGATGAAAACCATTCCTGCTTCAGTCTGCTACAGTAGACTCTCCTGCATGTTCACTGGGTGCACAGAGCCCTTTAGTGACTGCTTGCGAAAATGCTCTTCATTTTTATACCTTCTACTCATAATTGTGTTTTTATCTGTCTAATAAACCCTTTTAATCTTATACTTGCTACACACTTATGGATTTCTCCAAGCACTACAAACAGCTGCCTTTATTACGATTCAGCAGATCACTGGAAGAAATAAAACTGTAGCGTTAAAAATAGGATAATATCCAAATGTTGTATTTTTTTTAGAAAGGGAGTCTTCTTCTAAAAACAACATTGCGTAATCAAATATTTAAAGATGTTTGTAATCTTTGTTACATTGTTCAATCACTCATAAGATTTGACCTTTTTTTAATCTGGTAGCACTGTCTGTATCTGGGCAGCTATCACATAATGAAAGCCACAAATCCCTGTTTGGCATTTGTGTCCATGGACATGTGAGATATACGAATGTGGTAGTTGACCACTCTGGGGATATGTCACTGCACTCCCTAAACCTGAAAAAAAACAAACAAAATGTTTTGCTCTAATTAAAAAGATTTTCCTACTGAGGTTGTTACCATTTAAACATGTAAGTGGTAAACAGAAACTAAACATATCCTAAAGGCACAGTCATTTACTAAGGCTTAACAAAAAATGTCTTGATTCATTAGGATTTTGCATTGTTTTTCACATTTCTTAAAAATGTTCAATCTTGATGCATTGTAAACTGCTGTCATTTACTACTGTGTGTGAAACTCAGTGTATCATTTAAAATAAATACATAAGTAAAATATAAAGATGACTATAAACCATTTTTTTGAGAATGTATATGATAGTTTAAACTCTAAACAACTGTTTACAAAGAAAGATTAAACGTTGACCCTGTTAAACCCAGATTTACAGCCTTAGTTCCTACTATATCAGCTTTGAATGCTCAAACACCAGTAATGTGTTACTAATATTTCTGCAAGCCCTTGAAAGAAGCACAGACCTTTTTAAGAGGGTATGGTCTAGTGGTTGGGCTCAAGGACTGGGAAACAGGAGATCCTGGTTTTATAATGAATGCACCTGTACCAATACTTCCTGACTCACTGTGTGACATCAAGGGCAAATTATTTCACCTTACCCTGCTGTAAAACTGAATAAACATCAGATGGTGTTTCATTTAATCTATTGCTCTCTGCATATCCACTCAGCTGTGGACACTGTTACACTTGTGGCAGATTCTTCTGTATTAGTACAGCAAGATACAAAGTACTTAAACTCAATTATTTGACAAACATTTTGTGATAATAAGTCTTTCACTGAAGACACTGTTAAAGACTTGTCTAAACTTGTGTCACTTCTAAATCTATGTATTCAATAAAGGTTATTAATGTATATCTGTGTAAGATGTTAATGTACCCTTTGGTTATATTTCTTAGTCACAGGCACTATACTTTAAGACACTATACTTTAAGGTAGGCTGTGTGGTCCAGTGGTTAAAGAAAAGGGCTTGTAACCACGAAGTCCCTGGTTCAAACCCCATCTCAGCCAGTGACTCATTGTGTGACCCTGAGCAAGTCACTTAACCTCCTTGTGCTCTGTCTTTTGGGTGAGATGTAGTTGTAAGTGACTCTGCAGCTGATGCATAGTTCACACACCCTAGTCTCTGTAAGTCGTCTTGGATAAAGGTGTCTGCTAAATAAATAAATAATAATAACTATAGAGCCTTGAGAAGAAACAGGATAAGGGGAAAGCCCCTTGAGCTTTTAGAAAGAAAAAAAGGCTCTCATGGTAGTTAGATCTTTATCTTTGTAGTACTATAAAGTTTCTGGGTTCTCTTACAGAACATTTGAAAAATACCCTTGGGTACCCATTTAACACATTACCATTTGACAAAAAGTACTGATGTATACTTTATATATATATATATATATATATATATATATATATATATATATATATATATATGTTAAGACTGAGCATTTAGTAGTAGATGATTCTGTATAACCACTGTTATCTCGCTGCTGGTTTGCATGCTGATGAGTTTTGTGCAGGTTAACAATGTGTGAATTCCCAATCCCTAAGCAAAAATATTTCAACACTGACATTCATTTTATTAGCGTTTATTTAACCTAAGAGGATCAAATAACATTTTGACGTTTTTCTACAGAGCCTTCTGTTAGTCTGTTCCATGCCAATATTGCGTAAGAAACACGGTGTTCACTACTGTAGACTTATAAGCTGGAACTGACGCATGTAACATGAAAAGCTTACTAACCCATTCAAACTCAGCAACCATGGGGACACAAAATGCAATAACCAGTACTAGCATTTCTCAGTACTGAATTGAGTCTCGAGGAAATCCTAAATATGCTTTCGGCGTTTTAAGGTGAATAGTGCTTTAATTGAGGATTATCAGTTAATGGTGTTGGCTGGTGGTTTATCAGAGGATAAACCCCATCTGGGTCTGTCCTTGCCTCATTTGCATAATAGGATATTGGTTGAAATTGCAGAACTAAACAGCCGTGACAGCGTGCAACGGGCTTTCTGACTGTCACACATTGATTGAGTTATTAAACTAATCTGCTGTGATTAAAAATGCAAATTTCTCAGAATCATTTGTGAGTTTACATGTTTTTATTTTAACTGATTTAATTACACGGAAAATGAAGCAAGGACCTGTGAATGATTTTAAATTTTAAATTTTTTGCCAATTGCCACACTTTAATGAATATAAATGAATTCCAAGCAGCTAGGGAAGGCAATTAGATTGTGTTCATTTGAAGAAACTGTATGGCAAAATCAAGAAACCAGACTTGGAATTCATCTTAGTCGTACACTGCAGCGGTATAGATATACCATTTCCAGTGTATAAAGAACAGAGGTGCTTTTAAGGCTGGTGCAATCCTTGTGTTGATGTAAGCATTGAACTTCGGTCCCATGAGGAGGGCAGGCCTGGTCCAGACGCCTCAGTTATGTCTGCATCACTCCACAGGATTCCTAGAGCTGAACAGTAGATAATGCACCACACATTGAATCTAAATGAGCACCGAGTACAGTAAATACTGTATGTTATGTACCGCTGGTCACAGAATATGTATTTATAATATTTTTTGTACATAATGTCAGAGAGACAGAATAAATAAATGATATGGGACCCATACATTTCGAAAGAAGATGTAGGCACTGTATATTGATAATTAAATGTGTATCACCAATAGTTCTTTTGTTTTTGGTGATACACCTTTTCAATGCTAAAGTCTGTTTTCTCAAACAATTTAATAAGTCTTTCTAGTATTTACGAATTCATAAAATGGGCAATTCGTGTATTAGGAATCCAGTATACAGTAGATATCCGTCTGTACGGTTCAGGCTGTTACCTTCTTGAAGGGTCAGCTACCAGATGGGTATGCCCTCTAATCAGGTTCTATTGCTTAAGTATTGATTCCCACCATTGTGATACCATTGGTAAAATGTTGCCAGTGTGGTACCATTCTCCCAATGGCTCATATTATTATTATTATTATTATTATTTATTTCTTAGCAGACGCCCTTATCCAGGGCGACTTACAATTGTTACAAGATATCACATTATACATTATTTCACATTATACAGATATCACATTATTTTTACATACAATTACCCATTTATACAGTTGGGTTTTTACTGGAGCAATCTAGGTAAAGTACCTTGCTCAAGGGTACAACAGCAGTGTCCCCCACTGGGGATTGAACCCACAACCCTCCGGTCAAGAGTCCAGAGCCCTAACCACTACTCCACACTGCTGCCAGAGCCCCTTAGCAGTTAAGGCAGAACCATTGTCATTGAAGATCATTCAAGGATTATACAATTGTTTTCTTGTCTGAACATTTATTGTCTGAATCAGCGCTACTGCCACCATTCTAAACATAGCTTCTGGTGGCTAAGCAGATATCTTTAAATCTTCTGTTTTCATATATCTCACTCGATCCACGTCATGAGATATGAGGAACCACACGGACTGTTTGCAAAAAAATCACTACTGATTAAGAGAATGTTATGTCATTTTGGTGAAATGCAGCGGTTTCCACATAGAGTTCATAAGCAATCTGCATGTTTTATGAGTATATGCTCTATGCTATTCACTGCAGTTCAGGTACAATCTGTCAGTCTGATACAGACCCAGGTCTGGTATTTTTTGCCAGACATAACAGGACCTTGTCAGTTCTTTATAAATTGTTTTTTAGACAATGACACTGCTGTTCACAAGATTATTAAATCACACCAGGTGGTTTCCTGGTGAAATATTTTTAAACAAATAAAACCCACACGTGAATAGCAGGGCTGATTCTTTCAAATATTACATTGGGGTATTGGGTTCTTCAAATGCTAATTCCAGATGGGGATTGGCAACACTCGGGGTCTTTAGTTTGCTTGGTATTAAGAAGTAGGGAAGAAACATTTGCTTCAGTGTTTGCTTATTTAGTCAGATTCACACACTGCCTTTGTGCAACATAGTGAGGAATTGGTTCATTTTTAAAATACTGTCGGCCATAATAATGCATTTCAGTAACAACCACATAAACACTAACTGTTTTCCAAAGACTGACTCATCCTGTAAGTTAAAAATGTGAAACTGCACCCTTAATTTTTGTACATTGATATCATTGTTATTAAACATGTTTTCACATGAGTTTTGGCCACAAAATACAGTAGAGAGTCAGGTATTAATAACAATTACTGTACCTTTAATAATGTATAGAATAAAGTTAACATACACAAGTACCTATTGATGTTATATAGCTGGTAACCTATTCTATCACATTAAGCATACAAAATTACAAAGCTTTACAAATCATTAAATTAATGCAATTCAGTAAAACTTTAACATCTACAGTTAAGGTAATGAAATACTGTCATTAAATGTACCATATACCAAACTTTGAAAATAAAAGAATACAATTCAGCACAACCTTGACACATTACAGAACTTTAGGAATCATTAAACTTAAAAAATTCAGTAAAATCTTTCTATAGTTTGATACTTGCTGTTAAGGCATTGTATAATAACATGCAATTGAAATGAATAAAGTAAAAGTTCTCAATAACATAGACAGGATCTCCAGACCTTGCTGACGAAATAGAAGAAAAATCAAGAGCGAGGTCACTGTTTTAATTTGCTTAACTGCAACAATTTACAGCACACAATGCTCCAGCTAAGGGTTTGGTGGTCTGAATAATTCTGTAACTTTCATTTGCCTCAGTCCGCTGGTACTTTTTTTGGCAGCTAAATCTCGTTTTAGCAGCAGAAGCTGTGTGTGTAACACACCACACGTAATTCATCACGTGATTACAGATGCGTTCAGTTGATTAGACAGTACGGTTGATCAAAGATTGGATAATTGACTCTCTACTGTATTCAATTATTGTCAAGACAGGATTGCATACCAGTATAAATCCATATTGGTGATTGAGTTGGCAATAAATGTTGAAAGCATGTTTCATGTACAGTTTTCTTCTTCAGTTACAAGTATGAAACCATACCAAAAAAAAAAAATGGGTAGACTTAAAAAAAAAAAATCAGGAAACTTCGTTTAACTTTCGTTTTTAAAATATAGTTTGAAGTGGTGAGCTAGAGTGACAATATATTTACAAAGTAAACTCTGCACTGCATTTCTGTACCCAGTAATGAGGTCATTGATTTTAATTGGATCTAATGCGATTGCCAGCCAAGGTGCATTAGTCACAGTGTGAGGAGAGAGAGCTTTATAAAATAATATAACGTTTGAAATGAGCATGGAGTATATATCACTGGCTATGTCAGTGAGCTGCGAGCCTGGAAATGTGATAGCCATTTTAGACTTTTATCTCTTGATGTAAGTTGCAGGGAATTCATTATATTAAATACATAATATTTAACTTGAATAATGCCAGGGAGAAATACACGCAATACATTCTGTAGGTCTAACTACAATGTGTATCACAATTACACTTGGCAAAACTGTCGGCTTATGACCGATTCATCTTCAGGACTGCTTGCCAAAACGTCATGAAGCTTTGTACGGCCACCATTAGTTACAGTTACTTTTCCCACATGTTGTTACAGTTACAGTTACTTTTCCCACATGTTGTTGCAGTTACAGTTACTTTTCCCACATGTAGTGAGTGTAGGTCTTGGTACTGACACCTGAGTATTTAAAGATATGCTATGCTGCATGCTATCAATTTTGGCCCTCTATAAAGTTTGTCTTGTATCATTATTTATTCTTTTTTTAAGATAATTTTATGTTCTTGTTTAAAATCTTTATACAATGGCTTCATATTGCTGGCTGGTACATCAGTACTGTAATTTTCTCAACTGGGAAATCACCAGCTGTTTATCTTGTGTTGAATCACATAGTGCAAAAACTATATGCCCTACTTGCATTTCAATAACAACCACCAACAAAACAAAAAAAATCAGCATAAAATCATGGTGCTTTATGGGCCTTATTTTTCAAAAACAAGACACATTTTCTGATAGGAATAAATGTTAACATTATGAAAATGGACTTCTCCTTCATGCAAATAAGTTGTTTCTTGCTATGATACAGTGGAAATTGTTTGATTGATTTTAGAGCATTTGCCTTCGTGTTTACTTTAAAATAGGGACCTGCGTCTTCCTAAGGCATGCAGGTGGAATTTCCCATTTCCAAAGGCATTTTAACTTTGGCAACATTTATTGTCTGAAAGGTAAATACTGAAATGCAAGATTAAAACTTGATTTCCTTTTGAATTACCCTTATAAAACTTTGCCATGGTATTTTTGCATTGTAGTTTTACCATGCTTTTCCCATGGTTATTATACTATATATTTACCATAGTTTACCCTGGTTTGCCATGTTTTTTTTTAACCTGCTTTACCAATCTCTGTGCTTTATTACACTTTGCTATGCTGTTACTATAGGAAACTTTTATAGGGGTAATATCAACTGAACCCATTCAATACAATTAAACCATCAATGAACACACACAGGTACTGTACTGTAGGTGATATTAAAGTTTGAATGTACACAAAAACTATTGAGACATTAAGAGGCACATTTCCAAGCTCAGGTAATCATCATGAAACCTTTTTCTAACGAGGGTTTAGAAATACAGTAAATAAAACTCCAGCAAACATTTTATACACTGAGCCCATAGTAATCAGAACAGGAAGCTATAAAACATGGCAACTGTACCTGTTTCAGTGTGCCAAAGTCCTGATGAAGGCTGTTTATTACATTGAAAGTGTATGTGGTCTGTGTGAGAATGAGGTGCCGCAGGTTGGGTGTCAGAAGAGGAGAGTAAAGTGAAATTTAGCACCTATTTCTTTTCTCACCTGAGTTTCAGTTAGAATGGAAACACTGAAACACAGTTAACATAAAAAAAGTAGAAACAGTCCATTCACTAGATTTTGTTGATCTATTAAACTTCACTTCAAAACAGTATTCTTGGTTGATATTAACCTTGCACACTACACCTCTCAGGCCCTTTGGCTCTCACTTGTCAAGGCGTTTGTGACACACCACAAACGACATAAACAACTGACGATTCGTGTCCCTGCCACACGCCTTTCAAAGTGTTAATTTATATTTCCCTCTTCTACATTACAATTATGAAGTTGTGCAGAGATTTTGCATATCAGACATAATATGAACTTAGCCCTGGATTAAGCCTGTGGTATCTTTTTGATACATTAAAACAAGCTCCCAAATGGTTTAGACTAAAGCTGGGCCTTTTTTAAAACAAGAGAGAGGGGCTGGGGCAAAGCTGTGTGTCTGGATGAGATCAGTTTAGCTGAGGTTTACAGAGAAAGGGAGCTGTTTGAAATGCTGTAGAACTAGCCCAGAACATAAATGTCAAAGTTAAAATGGCAGGAAATGTGTCAGTGACAAGGAAAAAGCTGCCAGTGGTGTTCTAGAGAGGAGAGTAAAAATAGGGCATTGGGCAAGCCAGCAGGAAATCAGTGGACTGTGGCTTTGACTAGGAATGTCTTCTGGAGGCCAGAGATAAGAGATTTAACTCTTTCCTCTCTCCACTTTCCTGCTGTTTTTATATGTATGTACCAAGCCAGTGCAGCCCACATTGCTCAAAGGTCAGCGTGATTAATGCCTTGAGGAGACAATGCCCTCGCCACAGTCGTTGATCTAAGATGCACGCTACTTGCAAAAGGAATCTCAAAATCCACAGGTGCTGGTTTCTATCTATCAGTCTGTCAATGCAGTGTTGAATTAGAATGTTCATTTGTTTCAACGAACACAAAGTAATAGAATATTCTATGAAGAGAATTCCACATTCCTCTCGGCACTGTTTGTTCCATACTCACTCTCTATATTTTTCCATGATTGACATGCTGTTAATATCTCTTTCATTGCCCCCTGCTAGGAATAGTTGGCTCCCTGTGTAGTGTACTATATACTGGAGACCACTGAACCTGTGTGCAAAGCACAATCAACACACATGTAATAAATATGATTAAGATTAATAAGCACTAGTAGTTATTTCTTATGTTTTTCAACAGTGCTAACAACAGGAAACATTTATCACTAAACAGCCACCTGTCCCCTCCCCACAGATCTCAGATAGATGGCAATTTGTGATCACAAATTAAATAAATATGAATGAATAACATATATTGATTCTTCTCACTAAGATATTATATCTCTGGATCACGTGGGCTGGAAGTAGAGTCATCAGTATTGTCTAAACGAGTAAAAAAGGCATCACGTTGCATTCCTTACTACTCCCGCGCAGTCTTTCCATGCAAACCTTTCATTAAATTAAGCCAATGTGAAACGGACATATTACTTTTTTAGTAATTGCAAGTGAAATAAATCTAAATTGAAACTGTCTCAAAGGCAGATCAATACACAGTAAATACATTTCAGGTAAATAGGTACACTTTGCAAATTTCAGATGCCATCTATTCTCCAGCAGATATGAAAATAGTTACGTATGCTTTCAGTGCAGAACCTTCCCTAACTTCTTCATTTTAGAAATCAAACCAAATACAATCAGGGTGGCTGACAGCTGACACGTTTTTAGCCGGGGTGATGAAGAACCGAAACGAATGAAGATGATATGAAATGAAATGAAGTGAGGTGCCTCGTACTGATGTAAGAGAGTTACTTCAAAACTTGAACAGATTCACTCTTATGGAAAATGCTTTACATCAGTTATTAGATGAGCAAGTGGAATGTTGTTTCTTTAACTGAACCGTAGAGGGTAAAGCATGTGATGATTTTGAGTTAGTAACTGAGGTAACTATGAGGGACTAGACTTTGTCTAAGGCTTTCATCTGTGATATAGGCAGTACTCTTATACAAGTCTCCCCTAGTAAAAGCATAGCAAAGTGGAATAAAACACAGTGAAAGCATGGTAAAGCACAGGTAAACATTGTAAAGACCAGTGAGGTATGGTAAAAAAAACACCATGAGAATTACTGTGGTAAACGTTTATAAAGGTAGTCATTAGCCAACATGTTTGTCTACTTCACTTTCTTATAGTTGTACCACCAAATGTAGGATTGAGTGTTTGCATTTCTGGATAGTAACTTAACAAGTGAAATATTGTACTATTGATTAATATTGATATAAACGGTGTGGAGCTTTTTATTTTGCGTGTTCTGTGTTCTGTCTGCCTAGAATTATAAAATAGTATATCATGTAGTGTGTATAATGCTACTTTAGATAAAATAACTAATAGAGCCCAACACAATACAAATCTCAAATCTAAGAAATATTGTAAAAACTCTTTCCTCTGTATACTGTGCTGTAATTGAGGCTGACTAGCTGACTAGGATGAGCTCTCCCAGTGTTTGAGTGACTGGCCTTTCCTAACCCTTATTTAGAGCCCTGTGTTAATTTCATTTACCCCTGCCTCCTATGATGATATCACTTTGACCAGCTACAGGAAAGCAGCCTTTATTACATCAAAGCAGATAAATGAAAAGATGATAGGAGGATTTTTTACAGTGCCTGGTTAATCTGCCCCTGTGGCATGCCATTACCCGGCTAATAAGAGCTGTCTACAGGCAGTATTCGGAAATGGAGGCCCAGGCTTTAACTGGCCCTGACAGACTCATTAGGGAGCTGGCGTCGAGCTGCACAGAGCTGACACTCACACTTCTCTTTAAGTGTGGAACAAGACTGGTGCTGACCCCACCTATCACACATGTGGGAAGGCAATTTAAAAAAAAAAAAAACGTATTTCCATGAAATTGTATCGTCTGGATTATGGAAGAGGCCCATACTCACGATGAAAGCATAAAACCTATTGCTTTGAAGATATTTAAAACAGGATAGCCCTTTTAAACTCACACAGGTGCTCCCTGAGAGATGTTTTGGAATCCTCATCCGAAGGCAGCAAGTCAGTTGAAAATGTCAGTGGAAATGGCCTCACAGCATTGAGTAGATATTGGTCCACAGCACAAAAAACAAATTCAGTACTTGTGGAGGAAAATGGCTGACGTATTAGCCTACTGCAGCCACTGCATCTTGCCATTCACCTGCTTTGTAAAGTGATTTGAAATGAGCTCCCCTTATAATTTTTAAAGACCTGTATTTGGACTGTAAATTATGCTTTTAAATCTATGCGTAATTAACCAAATTATATCTGGTGTACTTTTAATAAACTGACAAAATAGAGGTATTTTGAAGCAATACATTATTCACACAGTTCTGTGGTTTATTTGACAGGGCTCAGTTCTGTTTTCGCATGCTGTATTGGTGTGCAGCTGAATTTTTTTTCTTCTACAAATAACTACAAATTACTTGTACAACACCCGCAGTCAAGTTACAGCACAATTGCAGTGGGTTAGTGTAAGTAAATACGAAATATAATGTGAAAGTAAGGTTAGTATCCTATCTGCTCTCCTCAAGCAAGCACTACTGGCTCTTTAAAGTTTAGAGCTATAAATGGTACTTTACACATGAGATCAGAGTTGACAGTGAGCCCATAGCCGCAGGAAACTCTAATTGTGTGCTTACAAAGATAATGTGTGCAGACTGGTCGCTTGTTTTCTGTGGGTCTCCCCCAACAGACACTAAAGCAAACAATACATTACCGGTAGTGTTGCTTTTCAATCTGAAAGTGGCGCTGTGTGTTGAAGAGAACAAAGGAAAAAAGTAACGTTGTGGGTTGGGTGAATGGTGGGCTCCATCCATTGGTAAAAAGTAACAATTTCACTAAATCAAATCCCTGATAGCAGTTTTAAGTTTGTTTTTAAGATACTTTACACCAAGCCAAATACGATGTAATATAATAATTAGGTATAACTTCTTCTTCTTCTTCTTCTTCTTCTTCTTCTTCTTCTTCTTCTTCTTCTTCTTCTCCTTCTTCTTCTTCTTCTTCATGATATGGCCATTCCAAACTGCATTCCAATATTGAACACTTAAAATGCATGTGCAAGTCCATATTCATGTGTCTCTGTAAAATACACCAGCATGCTCACTCTGATCCCTGACATCTCACTCCTGTTGTGTTTTGACCCTGACTGCTCCGTGTAAATCAAATGTATTAAAGAGCTATCTGTACAAAGGCTTTTATACTTCTTCTGAGAGTTACGCAAGTGAAAATATGAATCATTTAAAGTGGTTTACAATGCAACCGATGATCACTCTCACCAGTTCCTGTTTATACAGTTAAAAACGGGGATGCTTACTGGGGCTTTGCAATCTCAGTACTCATGTTATGTAATGCACTTACTCATTGGACAGGCCAACAGATGGCAGATTCTCTGGGCAACTGGCTGAGTCTATAAGGACTATATTTAGAGGTGATGAATAGTTCTTTGCAGGAGATACCTCCCAGGCACAGCACTACATCTCATACTCAGGTCATTCACTCGTAGTAAATGCAAATGTAGGAAAGGTCTGCATTTTAATGTGTAACAGTGACAATACTTAGCAGCAACTTGGCTTTAAGGTTAACATACATGCCTATGATATTCCATTGGAAAAGGTTTTTGGAAAAAGCAGGATAAAATCATCACAAGATTGAAACTGTGCTTATTTACCATGATAGACCAGTTGCTGCTGTTCCGCTGAGCTTTATAGTTTTTCCTGCTGTGTACAGAACCCCTTGTGTGTTTGAAATACTGTATGTGTTAACTCGGGGTGGTAAGGAGATTGTAGACAGCTGGATCCTCAAGAACAGGCATGGAATGGAACCTGCTCTTTACGTACTACATGAATCAGCAGCCTTATGTATTGAGCAGAGCACAAGAGAGGTTTCATTAAGTAAGGGTTGTTGTCTATTCAGTTGCAGTCTGCCTGCTTCAGCTCTCAATACCCTGTTGCCTGGGCTGTACTCAGGTCTCCAGTGCTATTTAGTGGATGACTGCTTATGGGCTGGCCCCACAGTGGAATTGTCATTGACAATTTATATTGGGCACGCTTACTTCACCTTAAGTTGTAATGCTACGGTCATCCACTCAAAGAAGGGTGTGTGGGAGAGTGTGTGTTGGTGGGGAGGGGGTAATCATGCATTGATACAGAGGCTTCTTTTAGCCACTGGGAAGGTATGCAGCCTCATAAATCACCAGTCCATTGTAGATAATTCTGTCCTCTGTTTACACGTTTTCCATCAGTTTTTGTTGATGTTCAAGTCAACAGCAATAGTAATTTACAGTGTCATTCAACACAAAACACCTGCTTTGAAATCCCATGTTACAGCCAGGCAGGAACACCCTTTAAATGCTGGAGAAAAGCAGTCATCTCAGCCTTCAAATTCAGCACTGATAAACTGATGTCTGCCACATTTACTTGGTGCATCAGGCCAAATGTAGCAGCACAGTTTTAAGGATATCTTTCTGGCATGTACCATTCACTTGCAAAGCCTTATGTGAAGATGGCTTTAAGGAGTGTATTGCTGTTACATCTGCAAGATACTGTTATTTTAAACCAATGAACATGTTATCAAAAAATAATTCTACATGACTGATAGTTTTACCTCAGTATGTATGCTCGAATGCATAAGGTTATGGATTCAGAGTGGATCTTACGGCATCACAAGGTCCACTCAGCAAGCGAAGATTTCTGCAATTCCATCACGCTGCACTTTCGGAGTAAATTGGTTGTTTCCATGCGACCTCATTAATATGAGCAGTGGATTGTATGAGACACAACAAGAAGTAGCCATATTAAGCTATTATCACTCACACTGTTCTAATTCCCCACTCTGTGAGAAGGTAGACGCCTCCCGTAGTGTAGCTCAGAAAGCCTGTTTGTGTGTTAGTGACAGCCAGGGAGGGCGTTTGTGTTGCTATCTCTATTTCAATGTCCATGTTCTCCTTTGCTAATCCTCCAGACATGCTCAGCCCAGTGCATGTTGTGGCTGCCAATGGCTGCCACTGTGGAGATGTATACTTGATGTATTGATCAGCCAGTGTACTAACAGCCTTTTTTGTGGGAAATCATTTGTGCTGTGCCACTCACTGGTGTTATGAGATCTTTCAAATTCTATCAGATCCCTTGACAGCCTACCTCCTTCTGGCATGTTAGAATACCCATCTCCACCGCAGAGCTACATAACACACGGGATGCAAGACAGGTAAAACCTTGCTGGCAAACCGCTTTCGTCTATAAGCAGAATACAATATCCTTTATTATTTCAACTAACACAGGATGGGATTCATAGCCTCCAGGAATTAAATAAAGAGGGAGTAAATTGCTCTTAAAGCTCAGCTGTCACTTTCCAACTTGTGATTCGGCCATCTTATTCACAGCCGTAGTGCTTTTGTTGTTGGTGAAAAACAACATGAATTTAAAATTGTGCATGAGATGACAGATAGATATCATTGATAGACAGAGAGTAAGAAAACAAAATGAAACAGATTTAGAAAAAAAAAAGATTCCGATACTGCACGGATAAGAGAAAGACACGTGCAGTATCAGGAAGGGAAACAGAGAGAGATATAACAAGATGATGTTCATGCAAGTGTAGAGCAATTATCTATGAGTCTGTAATGAACAGAATTACTGTTATGCATTCTTTATGAAATAAACTACATTTTCTTTTCGGATCAAAGCACACACAGTAAAAGACTGTATTGTATTAAGGCAAGTAATATAAAAGGTTCAAGCTTATTTTAAGCTATAACCTTTCTAAAGCAGCCAATGCTGTACAGTGTTAATTAAACATTCTAGATACCTGATATACCTTAACACATAAACACAAGAGGACTGTGTATTTAAACTGGGTTGCAGTTGAAACTGCCTCAAAACTAGGATTTGCCCGTGGGATGTTACAATATCAAAATCCAACTTTCTCAATCCTGAATATTATTACCACCGTAAATACACTAGAATTTCACACAAACCGAAGTTGTAACTGATCAACTTCATCTGTAATTATAAACAGACCCATTCTAATTAGGATTGAGACATCATTTAATAAATTGCACCTTGGTATACTTGCATTGAATTGACCTTATTATTGCGTCAAGCAACCAGAAAGGATTGTGTTTACCCTGAATTCAGGCCGTACAATTACTCTACCTCATGCCCAGAAGCAGAGCCAAAGAGCAAGCAGACAGCAGTGTGAAAGCAGGAGGAAAGCTGAACTGCTTCCCAACAAGCAGCCCCAGGGCCACGCTTAGGCCCTGTAGCTTCTTTGTAGATGAACCCAAAGCCCTTTTAAATCGACTGATTGGACGGCCTCCTTAACAGCTCCAACATATCATTCGTTACAGCAGCAAAGGGAATGCATTTACATCTGGGGATATATCAGAGGCTTATTCTACCAAACAAACTGAGTTAGTGTTGTGAGGCTTTGAATTGAACACAATGTTTAGAATGGGTCCTGTGAAGCACGGTGGCCCCCTGACCTGGGTGTAAGGAAATCTGTCTTGGCCTATAAGCTGGGGTTTGTAAACTATATGAACATAATATAGATCTTTTATTTAACATGATGTAATCAAATAAACTACAAAATGATATCGCAAAAGTATTTCTGAAGCCATAATAGTGGTACAACAGTATTTCATGTCGAAATGTCACATTTTTCAATTTTTGAAATTGTATGGAAAACTACTTGTAATTCAATATGTTAACGTAACATTATTCAGTAGGTTTCATTCGACTTTATGAAGCAAAATGAGTTAATTCTATAGGGTGATGCAAAACTTTTGGCTATAGCTGTACATTTTTTAGCTTTTGAAAATATATAACTACCAGGGAGAAAATAAACAATTGTTTCCATAGGGAGCTGTGACAGAGGAACACACTTTGTTAGAAACACCAACAGTAGTAGGATGCCTGGATGTTCTCAGTGCTCCCCAATATCTTGCACCACAGATTTCCTGTATAATTACATCAAAATGTTTGGTGCATCTCCCCCAATAACCTTTGCGGTAATATAATACCCACTGTGTGTATAACACGCATGACTGAGCAGCTTGGGTTACTTGTTACTTTTGTATAACATTCACCTCTTACAATGTACGTGCCCTGTATATAACCCAAGCAGACATTCTCTTTAGAATTGTTATTGAGGTGCAGATTCCCGTTGTGGATATGTGTAAGTGTGTTTCCATTGAGTTATTAAATGGCATGTGTTGCCTGTTGGTCTAAGCCTGAGTGATAGTGAGAAGGGCTGGCAGACAGTGCTGGATGGAATTACAGATGTCTTACATGTGTTAACTGAGTGGCAATCCTTCAACGCCTGAGGAAATCCCGCTAGTAAATTCTCGTGTGGATCAACCCAAATACAATTTCCATAAGTAATTATATCACTTTGTACCGCGGCAAGATTTGCTGTGTGATGAAATGGGAATTGGAGGTGGGCCAGAATCAGACAGCAGTCTTAAACACACCCTATATCCTGGAATTCATGTAGCAGCTTTTTTTTCGGAATAACGTGAGTACCGAAGAGCCTGTCTGGTCCTTTATTACAAGCCCTGACCTCTCATTGCGTGTTTGCTGTGTCAAAGATGCCGGAAAAAGGCTTTTTGAAGAAAAAGATGTGTTGGATGCAGTTTGCAAATGGATTTCTTATTTGGTTTGTAATTGTCCACTTGGCCTTTTGAACTGGCCACTTGGCATGAGTCTGCTGCGGCGTTTCTAAACGTACTCTTCTGTAATATTACACCCTGTACATGCATTTAAATGTGTACTATTTGATGGATAATTAATTGCTATTATGATCATAGAAATGTGTGCGTTTGAGAGCTCCTTCATTTCTATCCATTTTAATTTGTAACCTTACATCATGGATTAAGCATTAAGCATAATGTTATCAAGATACATTTGATAAAATGAAAATATATATAAATACACTCAGTACATACATACAAACATACATACATGTCTCTCTCTCTCTCTCTCTCTCTCTCTCTCTCTCTCTCTCTCTACTTATAAGCAACAGAAAGTCAAAATGAAGGACAGTTGGTATATATAAAATATCTTAAGAAATTATCAGAATTATAGCTGCTTTTAAGAGTCATCTACTGTTCCTATACATTCTACACTTTGGGAGGCTAACTGACTGGGGTCAAAAGCCATTCAAACAAAGAAAGGCTTGATTTCTATTTAACAGTAAGAAGGGAAGAGTGTTCTACATTATAATAAAGGAGTCATTATTTTAAGAAATGATAATGGAGCCATTTTGGTTAACCCGTGAAAGCAACAAAATACCAGTGATGGATCACATGCAGAAAATGGCCAGTACGCAGCCAGAGTGTAAGCATCCCAGGGGTGTCTTACTGGCAAAGACATCTGCTCAGTGCCAGCACTAAGTGCAAGGGCTATTAAATATAGTGCTGTGGAGAGCTTGTTGATCGAGTCAGGCTAATGTATCATGGTTCCCGTGCACCACTTACTGTGGCAAACCTAGTGTGCAGATTGTAGTGATGGTAGTTTTAAATGGATATTCTAGAATGAATCAACACTTTTGAACGAGAACCTGTGTGTCACAGTAGACCACGCAAGAAATTTGGGGAAACTGAATGTAAAAATCAATGCAAGGATGTTTTGTGCAAGGCATGCATCCTTATCCTTGTACCATCCTTGCATTGTCACCTGCTTGACCGATGCAATCGTGGTATTTTATGGGTATGGGTGGTTGTTCTTTCTCTGTGTGTAGCACAGCGCGGGTCAGCTGCTTGTGGGTATCTTGAAAATACATTTACTGGAAGAACCAAAATACATCTCCATCATTTCATTAATGCTAATTACCACAAGCATGTGACTGACTAGAACCAAGCAGCAGAGAGGCTATTCATTGGATAGCTGAAACTTTCTCACCTCAGTCAGATGTGACCCCCTGCACAGCACACTCTTCAGATGTTTCTTGTGTTTGCATATCTACCTTAGTATATTTCAACTGTCTAGTTCCATGGACTTTTGTTTAAAAGCTTATTCTATTGGACTTCAAAGAAGAAGCACATTTTAGTGGCTTTCAATGGTCAAGAGGACAACGCAGCACCAGCTGTCTCCAAAAGCATTTCATAAGATCCTATACAGTAGGTGATGAATGGGTCAGTTGTAGACAGTATTAACATAATATAAATCATGTTTTGGTCAAATTAGAGGAGAAAATACTGTAACATAATTTTACTGTAACCACTCCAGTGTGAAATGTTTTTAGAATGTTTGTCACTTAATTGATATCCGAGCACAGGAAGAGACATATAGCAAAAAAAAAAGAGAAGAAATAAGTATATAAATATATTCACGAATCAGACATTCGATTGGCTGAGATGGACTTGCTGGTGTATAATATAAGCAAATGCAGGCCTAGACTGGCACACTTACAATCCATGCCCCTGCACTGACAAAAACTGTGGGCTTTAGTCTTTCTTTCTTGGTTGAATGCAGGGTTGTTTGCTAGAAATGCTTCAGCTGTGGTTGGACTAAAATATTGGCTAGTAGAGATACAGAAAATGGCAATTGTCCGCAGAGTGGGGCTGTTAAGCTCTTACACACAATTTAACTTTCACAAGATAAAAATACATAGAAGCATGCTTATAAGACTAAAAGGTCCAGCTAAAGGCAGTTTACTGAACAATATATACACATTAACTGTACATGAATTATTAAACATGGTCATTGCAGCTACAGATACACAGTGATAGGGAGTTTAAAATAGTAACAGTAATAAAGGTTTTTTTTTTTTTTTTAAACGCACCTTTAAGACAACATTTGAATTGGTCTTGTAAACAATACAGAACAGAGACACGAGGTGGAAGTTAACCTGATGGTTAGGCATTAACGGATCTTACAAGCATAGGATCCTGTGACTATAAAGTCAAGACCCCAGTCTCATATTTTTTTTTCATTCGGTGCTCATGAAAACCAAGCGCCCGAAAGCACTGGAGACTGAAGCCCTCTCTTTCTCTTTCTCTTTCCACAGAACAGATACAGCACAGGCGAGCGCGGTGTTAGGCTCCTCCACGGCACGCTGCCAATGTGCCCCAACCCTGGCGGGAAAAGACTGCCCTCTACCAGGGTGAGAAAGTAGTTAAGTTCCCATGCCTATTAGCCATGGAGCCTTAAAGCACCACTGGATTGTGCCAAACTGGTGGTTTTGTGGTTGTGAACTAGCCTGAGACCGCCAAGCTTAGTGCACTCCAGCTCTTCCCCCAATCTAAATGCTGTTCTCGATTTTAGATAGAGCTCCCCTTAACAATGCTGCTCCAGACAGCTTCCCACCAAGAGTCTAATGTTAATTGTTCTTCTTACCCACATAAACCAACACTGGTGACATCACATAAGTTCTGGAAATCCCACCTCCTGTCTGGTTGCTTGGTTTATTATCAGTAATATCTTTAAACACATATCTCTAGATCTGTCATATAAAAACAAACAAGGGCTAGACAGCCCTAGACAAGGGACAAGGTAAGGGCTTGGGTAAGAACCGTTGAAGACATTGTTTTATGAATTACTTTCTAGGGTTGAATTCGACACACAACTGATTTTTTACCTTTTTCGACATATTTAGTTGTGTTTTTTAAGTTGCTTCAGCAAGCTTAGACTGACATACCATCTACAGTATGCCCTCCCATTGAGCCTTTCTTTCTGATTGAATTCAGGGAAATTTCCTAGAGAGGATTCAACTGTCGCTTTGAAACTGACCAGTATATTTCCTAGAAATTAAATGCCAAATTTGCTAAAATATATAGCTTTCAGTAACTTGCGGTAGGTTCACACACCAGCTGAATCGCTCTGCTGCATTATATGTATTTATTCTTCAAGCCTGGTCTAAGAGGTTCTGTCGTAACAGGTGCACCCCTATATCTACAATGAAATCCAACATGGGTTTGTAAACTTACTGACAGTAAAACTCCAGCCTGAATCCGCTTTTTCATTATTGCTTATAACTTCAAACCCAAGATTTCACCGAATTGCGAATTGAAAAGTAAAATGGAAACACACAGTACATTCAACACAATTATCTACCTGACAACCTGTTGAAAAGTTGTTTATTTTGTATAACTGCAAGCTGCAAAAACACGACACCTCTGTATCTTCTTTTGTTTTTAGCTTGTTTTTTGGCTGCAGTGTTACTCAGCCGTTGAACTGTTTTATAATCACATGCCAGAAACACAAAGCTTTCTAAAAAGATAACAATAAACATGTCTGCTACCTTTACTGTAATGATTTATATTTGACACTGTTTCATATAACTGAACTGCACACTTTTATTCTGTGAAGAAAGCAACAGAACTGTAGATTGCATTAAGATAACCAATTATATGCTAGAGGAAACCAGACCTTTTTTCCATTGCTGTTATCAGATGCTGTGGTGAGCACAGGCAATGCACAGTAACTCGTAGCCCTATTACATTCTCTCTGGCTCTTATCGCTGTATCTGTGTTTACCATATTCAGTTAAAAGTGGGTTCTTTTCTGCATCCGCTCTCCTGCCAAAATAACCTCAATCGACTCATGCAGCTTTGCAAAGGTGTTCACAGTTGCTGCTTGAATGACTGCAGTATAAGAATCAAGAGGTTTAATTATAAGCAGACTTTGTTTGTTTTTGCATAAGTCCTAAAATATGTCAGTCTAGTTGCAATTCTCCACATATTTTCTTCCCAGCAAACCTGACAAAGTAGTTTGAGACATGCAAATCTGCCGAGTGCCCAGCCTGATATTTAACAGGAAGTGTCTTCTCAGTATGGTTTAGAGGCACATTCTTGTACCTTGTGGCTGGCAGTTTGTGCAGAAGGTGTAACTTAATATGGGGGAGTCACCTCAAGCCCATTCACACTGTTTTGTGCTGTAATCTTTACAACATTTTCAATATCAGCTAATGCTGCATTCTTCACACATTGTTGCTACTATTTTTTTAAAAAACTTAATTGTGATCAGTATTATTATTATTTACAAGGAACAGGCTCTATTTTTTTTATTTATTGCTTAGCAGACACCCTTATCCTGGGTGACTTACAATTGTTACAAGATATCACATTATTTTTACATACAATTACCCATTTATACAGTTGGGTTTTTACTGGAGCAATCTAGGTAAAGTACTTTGCTCAAGGGTACAGCAGCAGTGTCCCCCAACTGGGATTGAACCCACGACCACCCAGTCAAGAGTCCAGAGCCCTAACCACTACTCCACACTGCTGCCCACTATTATAAGGGGATGACGGGGTAGTGATATGCTTTTAGGACAAAAGACATACAAATATTTCAGCAACAATAAGCTGGCAGAAATCACTAAACTCACTTTGACAGAGGAACTTACTTAATGATTGCCAAATGCGATTGTGTTGAGCCTCAAAATAAATGTTGACAGAATGGAAGACTGTCAGATAATTTACGAATATGATATATAAATAGACAAGCTTTGTGTAATGTAGGTTTGTAGAGTGTAGATGGACCTGGCAGCAGGTTGTCCCAGTGTGATATTGGAATGTTATACAGACTGGTTTCATGGTGCAGATGGAGATACTGTAATAGTAGAGGGCTGGCCCAGAGGGAGAAGACTTGTTTTATACTGACCAGACTGAAAACATCAGAATACAATAAGAAAACTATTGTAATTTTTTTGATGATCTCCAGACTGATATAGGAACCGCTCAACAACTGGTCGATTGTGGTCTATGGGGGTGTTAGCATGTTTTTTCCAGTGAACAGCTCAAACTGCAAAATGCACCTTTAAAACCTCAATTTTAACAGCTTAGAAATGTGCTTCCGGTCAAAATTGAAGCCCAGAATGAATAGCTAAAAATCAAGAAACCAAGGGAAAGAAACTACCTTATATTTGTGTGACATCAATATTTCATGAGTACCATTTTGCACAGAACCACTGAGGAGTGACTATTACTTCTGCTACATAAGATTGTTTTTTATAAAACAGAGTTAGTAGCTTTTAAAGTCATAAGGAAATAATGAATTAATATACAGGCAAAATCTGAGCCAGACAAAAAGAATATTGGGCCTAGCTCTCCAGTTTAAAGACATTTGTTATGCTATGTGATAGGTTGAGAGTGCAGCACACCGAATAAACAAAAAATGAATAGCAATATTTTGGCTCCCAAAAAGATAGCTAATATGAAGTAGAAATAATATTACAGAAACCACCTGAACCCTCATACTGCGAGTTGTGTATTTGTGTATGTTGTAGTATACTGCAAGCCCCATACTGCTTTTGGGCCATCCTTCAACAAGGTTAAACGCTGATACCTCTATCTCAGAAGAACATTGGAACCGTCTTGTTTACAGCACCCTGAAGTGAGGAAAAAGATCTAGCGCAGCCCATAAGTCACTGTGTGTTGGGGAGATCTATCCACGTAAATCGTGCCCAGTCATTTTATCTGTGGTTTTCATTTTTACTTTTTATACCAACAAATGCAAAGCTGGCGAGGAAATGGCTCTGAAAGACCTACTCTCTATCAGCGCATCTTAAATACTGCATGAGTCCCAGATTCACTTAGTACTGTATTACTTCCACTCTGTGGGTATATTATTGTAAAAATGCGGCTTGTTTATCACAAGGCATGACCTAGTTCTTGCCAGCTTCTGCCATCACGACAACGTGTGTAATCTCAAACTGCAGTCCCCTCTGAACAATTACAATGCAGAGCAATCCAAATGGAGATGTTTGTAGAAAACAACATGTGTGTAATTAAGGCCTAATGAGCCCTTGTCTGTGAGGAATGTGCAATTAGATTTGGAATAGAAAAAATCTGCTTGAATGCCAGGGATGCTTAAAAGGAGCGTGGATGAAAGATATTGTTGCTGTGAATACAGAATAATGGGAATGCTAATAGTGCACATGCCTGGATAGGAGGTGGGGATAGGGGGATATATGTGATTGGGGTTGTCAGGCATGTTTCTTGCTTCTCTAAAGCACCTGTGTTCGAAACCAAGGACCTACTACTATGTTTGGAGGCTGTAAACTGTTACCTACAGTCTTCTCAGTCAATAATGTTCAGCTCAAAATCGTTTTTTTTTTTTATTATTTTTTTTTTTTCAGCAACTCTGAGTAAGTACTTCTCATTAAAAACAGTAACCCACGTGGGTCGATAGGAAGTTTAAATAGGTTTACCCTGGCTAAAGTGTTTCATTTTAAAAGTTGTACTGTGTTTAATGTCTTTGTTTTTCGAGTTAGTGTGGCATCTCATTCTTTCCTCTTCCGTTGAACAACTTCTTCACACTTTCTTACCTCAAAAGTAGCAACAGGTGTCTGCCGACATATAAAATTGGAATAGCACTACCAGTGACTTTGAATCTGAAAAGTAAAAATAAAAAACACAACAAAAGCTACTTCATTAAACATGACCCTGTAGACTGTGTTTGTCTGTGTGCCGTAGATATACATAGGATCGTTTTCTGCTTAACACTGACCGTTACTGAAAAACACAAAGTTAAGTTAAGTAGATTTTAATCAATTTCATGGAATTAGGAGCCAGGGTATAGTGGTCGCCTTGTCAAGAGGCCATTTTGTGACAGGCAGGGTATACTGTGTCGGGTGGTGATCAAATAAATGTCATATTTGATGTATTCTAATGTCACAACGTGACTTGGTGTGAAACATTCTTACTGAGGATAGTTTGATCTGAAACCAACATGTTACCGAAATCTTTTTATTCACCCGCAACTGATAAAAAATATATTTGTGAATATTATTTATGATTTTGTAAGAACATCAAAAGAAGGCGTAACATATATTTTTATCAGATTTTACCAGCAATGTGCAATATTCTTCACTTTAATTTGAATTTTTATTAAAAAAAAAAAAAACAGTTTTGCAAGTTCGTTTTGGAGTTTATTCGCTAACCTTTAAAAACATTTATAGACATAGTTCTATAAATAAATAGTTTTTTGTGAACAGAGTTGTACATTACGTTTTGCATTAAAAAAAAATTTCACAAAAAATGCCCTTAGTTCACGCAAAGTATGTAAATTGTATTTATTTGTTTGTTTGTTTGTTTGTTTGTTTGTTTGTTTGTTTGTTTGTTTGTTTGCTAGCCCCTAGTTATCGCCCCAGAATGTCCAATGATGTTCCATCACCACAGCAATTCCTATTTTTCCTGAGCCGGGACTCGATGCATTGTTTGTGCCTCAAAGGAAAGCTTAGAGGGTAGTGTATGGTGGCACAGTGCTGGGAGTGAGCTGCTTGTGTATCTGAAACTGGAATCTCAATGTGAGCATGCCGCAGTGAAACCACACTTGTCGTGGCTTCAGCTTTATGCAAACAGAGCTATTTATATCTTTAGCTCTCTGCTTTTATTTTTGCAAAAACCAAGTGTGCTCTTTGGTGTAAAAATATGCGTCAGTTGCGAACAAACGGCTCTTTGTTATCACTGCAATGTTTTTCTTTCTTTCTTTCTATTTTCATAGCTGTCATACCTACTTTAGATATGATTCCTATTAAACATGTCAACTGCCCCTCTGTGTTCCTCTCTGCAGTTTTTATTCATGCTTTTAATTTACATCGACTTGATAACATACAGTATAGTACATCTAAGTTATTTCGGTTTACTCTGTGCTTGCTTTCTGTAGTAGATACCTAAAGCTGTATTCTCAAGCACATTTATCGGGTGCTTGACTTTCAGTTAAAAACAGTGTTTTAGCAAGACGCGGCTAAATGCAAATACTGCATGTCCAGTGCGTATGTGTGACTGAAGAAATTGAAGAACAAGACTTTCCCGTGTTTAACAGATTGGATTTTGGTTAGCCAAGTCTACATTTTTTAACAGGCCTGCACTGAAGATGTGTAAAACAATAAACATGCAATATAAATATAGAACAAAAAACAATTCCCGTTGAGAAATGAAGAACCCCGGGCTCTAAATGGTTAATGCTCATGTGTTCCGTTTCTAGCTCACGAACCCAAATCCCTTAAATCTTTTGAACAGCCGAGCAGGGATTTGACACACGTGATTATTGTTATATCTTTCACGTTCCACTCTTCCGAAAGGTAAAGTACAGTAGGTCTTCAATTCTTTGGTGTCTCGTTTCTCTTTCCTGTCTGTGTGTTGGGAAATCAGAAAGCCCTCGTCAGATATAGATTGTGTCAGATTGAACTGACTTACTTCTATAAAAAAACCTTGGCTGATCTAGCTTAGGTAACATATATCTATGGCAGGCAACTGAAGAGCAGCTCCTGGAAGTGAAAGCAACACAGACTTAACAGAGACTTCTCAATACATGAAATGGCTGTTAGCTGTTTACACTGTACATTTCACGAATTCCCATTGGCATTTATTTTACTACGATAGGGAATTGTGTAGAATTTTAATTAAGACTCTTGAAGTTGTTAGTGATAGATTACATGGGGGACACGACTTGCAATGCTGTAGTATCTGGTTTTCATTTAGGTTACATCATTTAGTGTGAACCACCCCTGTGGACATGACCACCCTGCATTCCTGGAAGTGAGAGGCTTCTGATTGGCCTAGTACACTGACGGACAAGAAGTCTCAAGGTGGCATCAATGATTATATGAATATGTCTCTTTCGCAGAAGCAACTGGCAGACCTACATGATCCAATTAGTGTAACTGTGTTGATGTAATGGCCGTAAAAAGGTTTGAGCGATGTGTTAATGTTAAATATTTATCTAGGGGACTTAACTCAATGTTTTCTTTGACATACAGGTGCAAAACAGAGGTTGCTGAGAACAAAATAGCATTTAACAAACATGAGCCCAACTCTGAACTTTATAAAATGTACTACTGAGACCTCGGCTAACACAGAGAATTAAAAAAGGCAGTTTAATACAGTTAAACAGTGACGGAATGACTATGTATTCAGAAATATCACAACGTGTTGGGTTATTTCAAAGTCGTTTTTTTTTTATGTGAATCACGACCATTTTGTAAAAACAAAAACGTTAGAATGTATATTTTTTATAGCCTGTCTACATCACATTTTTATAACTTTTTTTTTTGTTCATGTGAAAATAAAAACGAATTACAATCAAGCATTACTGTGATGTAGCCAATTACACCCCTTTTCATCTGTTTAAAAGATTGGAGCTGTTGCTTTGCCTAAATTGAAATGCTTAACAGATGCATGCAATATGTGAATAAGGCTGTTTATCTAAATTCCCTATGCAAATGAGGCTGTTTCATTTGGCACAGTGTATGCTGTTCATCCCTAGACACTCTGATAGCCCTTCTCCACTGGCACATCCGACCGTGAGGGTTTATGCCTGAATTTCTGACGATTTGAAACAAATGGAAATAAACCGCGGGTACACTCAAAAACACACAATTCTACCACATTTCTCATCATTGACCTTTATTATATTAATATAAAGAAAAATACAGAAAATAAAACAATTCTAAAGTTATTTTCAAAAATATAGTCAAACAAAATACTGGACAGGTGTACCATACATACAACTACGGCTCTCGTTGCACTCACATAAATACCTTTCTCACTGTGTTACAGATTTGTTCTGTAAGTGTCCCAGCAATGTTCTAGAACAGTGACTTAACTGGTACGTCTTTAGGGGTTTCCTCTAGTAGTATATAGATTGTAAAAATTAAAAAGGAATACAAATCTTCATTTAGATAGATACAAATCAGATGTATTTATAGCCTACATTTTGCATACGTAACTTGCATGCTTGGCTTTTCATTTGCATGTACTTACAGTATTTTCACTGCTTATTCATTGTGTATTAGCTTTTATTCTCCTAGAGTGAACCAATCAGAGAGCATCCCAGTAAGGATATTGTGCAGTAAAGTCCCAGGAACCAACACGCCTATTAAAATGAAAGCACAAAGTAAACTTCTGAAGTGAATAGATTAATCAAAGTGTTTCATTAAAATGAACCCTGACTTGTAATAACCCATGCTCACCACTAGAGGCTACTGGCTGTGTCAATTTCAATCCCTTGCCTATTGTCCAAATGGTACCAAGGTTTTCTATTTAGGTGCTTGTGATCTTAGTATTCTTGAGGGACCTCAGCAGTTTTTCTGTGCTTTCTCAAGCAGAGGCAAGACTGGCAATTGTTCTAAATTGTGTGGTGGTTTCGTAAGGTTTACAGTATTTGGGGCTGCATTGCTTCCAACCCAAGACCACCGTGCATGAATGGCATGAATTATCCTGATGGGGCACCTAGCTCACAACCTAGCTTCTTTGAAATGAATTCTGTTGATCTCATCCCGCTGTTTGTCCACAATGAAGCACTGCAATAGTAAATGGAATAAAACTGTACCTGTTCCCCGGGTTACCAAGGAGTATTAAACATTTCAAGTCCAGTATTGCAGCTTGAGCATAATTATCCTACCATAATATACAGTGTTGCCTGCTTTTCTGTGGTAGCTTTAGTTTAGTTCATATATTTAGACTTTACATTGTTGTTTTCTTTGAATGGTGTTGTATAGACTAAAACATACAGGGGCTTTTGGGATTGGGAAACCTGACTTGAAATGAGCCCAGCATGTCACAGCTGTCCTCAACACCTATATGCTACACTCTCTCACACACATACACCAGAACTGATTCCCCGTCATGTTTTCTCACCCCAGGCTGCAAGTTTGGTCGCTGCTGTTCTGTTTGTCAGTGTGTGAAAGTGTTAGAACTGCTCAGTCCTCTTGCCTTGTTTCACCTTCAAGTGCTGTAAAGCAGACCCTGGCATGATTACTGCTCCAGCTTAACTAGCCTTAGCGGCTGCTCATGTGAAAGACATGGTACCGTCGCCCCCAGCGCGGCCCTGTTGGGAAAACTACTGTTCATTATCTGACCTGACCAACCTAATTAGATCTCATTCTAATGAACTGTAATTACTGACATCTATAAGAGCATTTGAGGTTGAAAGAATGAGACAAAAGTAATTGGATTCATGCTTTTAGTCTAGTATTTTTCTTTTTTTTTTACCCAATCCACTGATTGTCATTTTTGTTTTTTTTTCTGTTTTCAGTTTGATGGTGACAACATGTACTTGAATGAAAATAACCAGGAGTTTCTTTCTCCCAACCAGGTGAGTGATATAACTTCCAAACAGTCTTTTAAAACAGATTAGTGAACAATGTTGTAGAATAATAATACAAAATCATTCTTGAAACCCGCATTCACAATTGTGTCTCAGTACTTTTTGAAGGGCTGCTGTATTGCATGCTGTAAACCAGTAATGTAGCTGCCATAACACTTTTAATGGGGTTCAGAGTCACCATGGGCGGTCAGGTTAGTATACAAGGTGTTTAAATTATTCTGTGGGGATACAAGTCCACAACGTCATTTCTTTTGAGACAGCAGTAATCTGTAATTATACGAAAAATCTGCTGTATCAGAGTGTATCAGATCCGCTGTCTTGCCTACCATGACTGAAACTGACCTGCAACAGAAATAGGTGGGTTAGTTTACATTTGCTTAAAGGTTAAAACTTTAGGATTAGTCACATTTAGATGCCTAAAAATAATGGGAATGTTTTTAACCAGTTAGGAAAATACATCATAAGAAGCCCTCCATCAGTTTTTCATAAATTACTGCAAAATGTGTATGACCATGTATGTATTAATTGTATATGGAAAAGACAGTGAAGAAATATAGGCTCCACTACTTTACTACTGTCTAAACACAAAGTCTAATACCTGTTTTTGGCCTGCATATTTTTTTTACAACATTTAGACAAAATTTGAAACTCTGAAGTACCCCTAAACAGGAAAATGCCACTTTTATATGCAGTATTGCCTAATGTGTGTGTTACATTGAAAGAGTATTCAGAACTCAGTAACGGTGGTTCCATTAATTACACCAGAGCTTGTCGTATTGTCAGTACAGGCAGCATTCCTTCCATGCACGGCCACATAGCATCTATCTCAGAGCCCTGGAATATCAGCCGTTAGGGCGCTAAAAAGAATAGAGTATTGATATTTTAAATAAGTAATGGATCATTAGAGGAAGTAGGCATTTGAAAAATATGTGTATTGCAAAACTAAGATTTCTCTTAACATTTCCACTTAAATTAACAGAGCCCTTTTCCTTCAGGGGGGTCTGCCCCTTAATTTCTTTTCCAATTGTTTCCTCATTCAGATACAGATAGAGAAAGAAACAATCCAATAAATAACGATATAACCCCAGGATAAAAGCCACTTCATTTATAACATGTGCATCCCTGACATCTCTTTGCTTTAATAATAAGGCAAATTAATGAATCGCAGACAATTTTGCTCGCATTCTGTCCTAGACTTTTTAAGCAAGTGAAAAAATAACAGAATCAGGCAGTTAAGATCTGTGTTACAAGAAAAGCCGGCAACATCCTATACACACCTTTCATTATGTATGCACTTTAAATGCATTTTAAAGGGACCAGGCAATTACTGTGTAATTGCTGTTTAATTACTTAGCATTTCATCACACTTATAATGTGCCATTTCTGCTTAAACATTATCTTTGTCCATTGAAAGAGGTGAAACTATATGTACTGCTACCCTTAAGTTATTAAAACAAATGTGTACCGTGTGCATATCTTCAATCCTCCCCCTCTCTTGTACACCCAGGGACAGTATAGAAAGCTTGCGGTTTGCTTGTGGTCTCTCGACATGCCAGAGCAATGCAGCTAAACCTTTTCAACAGCAATGGCCTTGACAGAAAAACTCAAAGGGAGATCTCAGACTAAACTTGTAAAAAAAGGTTGACTGAGTTTGGCATGTTAATAGGGATGACTGCTTCAATCTATCTGTTTGACTGTCTCCATGTGTGTACATTTGAACTCTTGTATGGTTTGGGGGATCTAGTGGGAACACAGATACAGTACATGTTTCCATACATGCTACGCCTAAAAGTTTGGAAGTAACAAATGATGTTGAGAACGACTGAATTTCTTGGTATCACTGAATAGATAATCAGCACCTCTTTATTTTATTAAGGCTCGCTGTGTGACGGGTGCTGTGGAGCCCACATTATATCCATTTACTACCAATGCAGAATGTCTGCATGTGATATTTGTTATTCATTTTAATGTAACACTTTGTCCAAAGCACTATAGTTTACTATTGTTTTCTGTATGGAATAATATATATTACAATAGTACTCTATAGTGTTTTGGCCACTACAACTGTAGTATTTTTTTTTATTTTTTTATATGGGTTAAGCTTTAGACTACATTGCCTTACTCAATAGGCTGTTATATTTATAATCTGAAAAGGATGTCAGCATTGACCTTGTCTTTTTATTAAGTTCTTGGCATTCTGATACATAGCTAGTCTTCCTGGGACCTTGCCAATGTGTTTGTTCAGCCTTTTGATGTAATGAATGTCTTGCTTCGGAGTATTAGTGTATTTATAAAGGATCCTATCTCTCTCTGTCCACTCCTATGGTTATAAGCTTATAATGTCCCTGTTTCTGATCTAGGGAGTTCAAAAGCATCTTGCACTGTCACGTCATAGTGACTGAATGAGGGCAAGGTATGCGTTAAAGTGAAACGGGACAAATGTGGAAGGGGAGCTGGCATGAGTGACAACTGATGTGATTTATTTAAGTGTCAGCACTTGCTTAATATGTAAACCGATCTGAGATCACAAAGGAAGTGTAAACTTGAAGCAGAAAAGGCTAGTTCATTAGTGCAATGACTGGCTTGAGAATAGGTACCACTACAACACGTGAAGATATGGAAATGCATCCCTCTGCTGTACTTGAATGGAGAGCAATATGGGTATCACCTAAATCAATGGTCACTGGCATCTTAAAATGTGCCTAATAAATCATCCTTTTAATTACACACTGATACAGTTGGAAAGCTATGCTGCCAGACTGACAAAGACAACTGCCAAAGTAGCATACAAATAGACTTCTTTACTGCACTTCACAGGGAAATAATAACTAAATAAGTAAAAACAAGGTTGAATTAAGTGTACCTCAGTTTGAACATGTTGGGGGGAAGTTGTTGTTAGTGTGTTCTTTTCTTTCTGCTGCATCAGTGATAGATGAAGTTTAAGTTTGTGTAAATTACTGTTGCATTGTAAAGAAGGTTATCAGATCCTGACACAGTAGAGAGGGTAATATCACTCTAAATTATGCAGTCCAGAGCAGTTTTTGCATAGTTATGCATGACCAAAGCAACTAAAACAAAAGACTACCTTTTTGCTTTACCTCAAAAGTGTAATAATTCAGTAATAACTTAGAATATGTAATAATTTTTGGTTTGCATTATATGTCAAAGTTCAGGTTAGACTTCAAATTAATTAAAAACATTAAAAAATCTTTCAAATATTTGGACTGCATTTCGTTCCACTCCAGTGTGCAGCAATAATGACCATTTAGCACTGTTGTACTGCAGTGCACATCCTTTTTTTTAAGTTGAATCCAAGTGTCATTCGGCTGGGAAGGTTGTATTTATTATTTGATAAAGCCCCATGTAACTCAGTGTGGTGTACAATAGACGGTTTGTGTGGCACTGCAGTGGTGCCATTTCAAATTAGTCACGAAGGACAGCTGTGTCTTTACAAAATACATTAGTACACCACTCAGAACTCATAGCTCCCGGGGTTAAACACAAATTATATAATTTCTGTCATCCAATCAAATCAGATTCACCCTTTGACCCCAGAAATGAGTCAAATGTCTAATGAAATATGACATCTCACAAAGACCCTGATTTTAATCTGAGCTGACATCTGATCAAATGAAGGTGACCTTTTGACCTTGGAGATGAGTGAAATATGTACAGTGGCTGAGCGAGGGAGAGAGATCACAATGGGATGTTGTTCAGGGGGGCTATTGTTGTTTTATCTCCTGGAAGAAAAGCTCTTGTTGGAAGAAAAAGGCTTTTAGAAAAACAGGAATGGATAAAGTGTGTGACATTTTGACTGCTGGCTGATGATGCAGTTTTTAAATCCATCTAATATATATAAAGCGACAAAGAGGCAGAGCCCTTGGACTGAACCGCAAGATGGACTTGTAGAAGATTTTTTACAAATGTGTTTTGAAGAAACTGACACCAGAACTAAATTAAAATCTGCTGAACCGGCATTCTACTGTAGGACTTCCTTTGGGACAAATGATACTCGTGTGTTACCCTGGATACCGATGTATCAGAGGTTCCACCCCAATTCAGACCTGGAGAAGCAGGTCTCATCAATAGGGTTATGAACCCCCAAGTGTATTCAGTGTTTTGGCCACTACTGTATAAAACTTCAGTATTTTTTTTATATGGGTTAAGCTCTAGGCCACATTGCCTTACTCCATAGGTTGTTATATTTATACTCTGAAAAGGATGTCGGCATTGACCTTGTCATTTCATTAAGTTCTTGGCATTCTGATACTTAGCCAGTCTTCCTGGGACCTTGCCAATGTGTTCGTTCAGCCTTTTGATGTCATTAATGGCTTGCTTAGGAGTGACCATTTCAATAGATACCAGATTTCTTTAAGCAGTGTCTTAAAGTCTGCAGTGGCTTTATAATTATTTACAAGTGTTGGGACTTTTCAGATCCTTTGTTGCAAATTGGAGAAAAAAATGTAACCGATACCAAAATTAAAATGTTCATACTAGAGAGTATTGTAACATGCTGTGTGTGCGATAACACATACAGTGTGAGTTCCGTTTGAAGCGCCTGAGAAAATGTATTCAAGCTGTTCATCCATAACTATTAAACACTCAATAGTGGTGAATTCAGAAATACTAAAAGAAACTCAAATTAAATGACAAATGTTTTGACTAGTCTTTTTCAATGTCTTTAAACATAAGCTATTCAAAACGCAAGCTATAAAGTTTTGATGCAGACGGGCTCTGGGGCACATTGCAAAAACTATCCAACGACTTCCAGTTACAAAACAACATTGCCCCGGGCAGCAAACCTGCTAACCCACTCCAAACATACCCTTATCTAAACTCCCCAGCCCCTTCCCTTGAGCCACAAAAATAACCCAAACCCCTGCCAAACAGCCTGTTCCTGACTCCCACTGACATGAATAGGGTGCACTGAACCACCACATGCCCTGTCCGCACAGAACTGTGATGAACTTACCATTAATTACATCAAAAGGATGAGTTAGCATATGAGACCGCACATTCAATCCTTACATGAGGGATCCACCATACCCTACTAGGATAGGATTTTATTTCATTAAATAATGTAGTAATACAGTTGACAGAAAGGGCTTGGTAAGCAAGCATGTCCAGTGAAGTCCTGCCCTGTGCTCGTGTGGGAGGTAAAGTTTGAGCTGATTGGTCAATATTTGCCCCCGTCCTCACAATTAACGTGAGACCTTTAATGTGTATTGTCTGGCCTATAAGATAAATTATGGAAGCGTCTATTCTTTGTGGCTAATGTCAAGCAGATGAAAATAGATGAAGCACCAGAAACCATGTAAGATAAACTCATGTTTGAATCATCCATAACACTGAGTGTGGAAATTACAGATAACTAACTTTGACTTAGATTCAAGTCAGGGTGTGACTATAAATCATAATATGTCAACTGCTCAGAGAGAGAGATAAGTGCGTATTAGGTTCAAAACAAATGAGTTGCTCTCCCTTAAACTGATGTTTGAATGCATGGGTTGTCTGCAGTGTTTTCTTTTTGTACAGCTCTACAGCGACTCTCTAAACGAGATGCTGTTAAATTGTCTCACTTTGGTACATTAGTGCAGCTAGGATTAAAGGATTTCATTTCAAATTGGCACACATTTTCAAATATGTTACTGCTTTTTGGTTATTGCATTTCCTGGTATTAAAAAGCGCATAATGCATTACGATACAATATAAAGTTCAGTTTACCACTATTATATTTTTACATAAGCCATACATGTCTGTCTGCTGTAGTCATTTGTCTTACTGTCTTACATTTTGGATTGTAATGAGGCCGGTAAAAATAAATAGTAAGGGTGCACTTAGGTGTGTGAACCAGCAATTTCTTCCCCCTGAAACAGAGTTTGTTCATTTGTAATAGAAAATATGTAACAAACACCTGGGATAGTTAATTGATCAAATATATATATATATATATATATATATATATATATATATATATATATATATATATATATATATATATATATATATATATATAATATTATGCAAATAAGGGGTGTTTAGTATTCCTTTAAAGAAATACTGTTACTAAACAAGAAAATGTACTGCATGCTGTTCTAGTGTTGTTACCCAAGAGACTGGTATCAATTTGAATTTGACATTTAAAGCGATCATCGCTAGCATTAGTGCCGAACAGGAAGTGAGCGGTAGAGTGGAAGCTGATTATCTATGCTGTCTTCAAAATGGTGGACACTGCTATTGTCCAATAATAATTTGTCTTCTCCAGCAAATCATTCTTTAATAGCGACCTGAAAGACGCTTTTAAGTGTCTTAGCAAACCCCAAGATGTATATGTGTTTGATATTATATTTTATGTTTTTAACAACAGACAAAATGTCTACTGTATGATCTTGTGATGTTTCACGCAAACACTTTTTATACACTGAATGAACATTAAAGAGAAAATATATCTCGAGCTGCACAAGTCAATTTCACTAAGTCACAGAGCACAAATTGAGCATTATGCTGATTGCTTCAGCAGGCATTCCAATTCAGGTTGCATGGTCTGAATTTCACCAACTGTATCTTGCCTCCAAAATGTTCCCTTGTACAAACCTTCACTTGTACACAATCTACCATGAGTCTTGGTTATTCCAGAACCCATTCTTTAGAATGCTGCTTGTCACATCTGTATTCCTGTGCAGTAAACACAAGCTGAGGTCAGTCCATAGGAGATGAAATTCAAGAACACGCAGTGAAACAGTAGCCGTAGCTTTTGACCAGAAAGGATTATATATATTTTTTTCTCTTCTTAACTAAAGATAAAAATGATTCATTGAAAAGACAAAGTTAACCAGAATGTTCTTGCTTTGTTCTTATAATAGCACCGTGCAAAGAAGCATATGAATTATTTACTTATTTAGAAATATTTAACCAGTGAAAGTCCTTGAGATTTACATCTCATCTTCAAGGTCGACCTGGAAGACAGCAGCAGTTGCATTGTAATAAAACACATACGGTATGACATCTAAAGAAAGCATTCAGGAGCCTCAGCAATCTAAACGTTGCTATTTTACTCACAAATAATGCAAATACCACTAGGTCTGTCTTAATAAGCTTTGCCAACAGTACTTTATTGCATACTGTACATAGGCAACTGCCCACTCACTTGTCTCCAGGGCTATAATAAACTATGGGAAGGTTAGTCTTTTATTATTATTATTATTATTATTATTATTTATTTATTTATTTATTTATTTATTTCTTAGCAGACGCCCTTATCCAGGGCGACTTACAATCGTTTTAGTTTCCTATAACACTATAGTTGGGAGCCATAGTTAAGTGCTGGTGGAATGGCATTATGTGGCAAATGGCAGCCACGACTACACCGCTTTACAGCTGGTTCCACGGTAAAGAGATGCCTTATAAAGGCGGAGCACTGTAATACTCAGTAGAGGAGTTATTGAGTCACTGTATGGAGCAGAAAGCACAGTATTGGGCCATTTGCCTATGTTAGGGTGTGATGTGGTTTTGTCTCCACCTCCCTGAAACGTTATTGCAATACAGTATAGAATAAGTTCTTTGCACCATGCTGATGCAGAATTTAATTTTAGTTCAACACAGTGAAAGTACAGTTGTTTTAGCACTTTTTTAGCTACTGGGATTTGATGTAAGAATCTGTTATTTTGGCAGCCATATTTTAGGCCCTGTGCAAATCGCAGAAACTTTCTTTAAAATTCACGGTAGTGTCACAGGTAAGGTATTGTATTTCGCGGAATGTGCACAGAACTATTTTATAAATTATGTGTACAGGTTATTATTATTTTAAACATCAAATATAAAGATAAAAGCACTGACATCATCAAAATCACAATCAAAGTTATTCAAGCATTTTACAATAGCTTGTGAATCTGTGTTATAATTAACAGCCTGTAGGTAAAGTGTATCTGCAAGGACATCTTTCAGTTCTAGTACATCAGGTGCATGTTCACCATTTAGGTCTTGCAAAACAAATACAATGTGTAACCCATACTGATCTCATGGGCATCAGTCAGCTTGTCAGTGACCAATGACAAGCAACCAGACTGTTTTACCAATTCCATAATCTTCTGCTTGTGATACTCGGCAACTTCAGGTAAGTATTCATCTCTCAGCTGGGCTGATGAAGGAATCGCTCCACCATTTGCTGAACACTCTGAAGAATTTACGTAATTTGATTGTCCAATTTTCAAGAGGGATATTTCCGCCTTTCTCTTAAGGTGAATACTTGAATCTAAATGCTTATCAACAGCCGATTCTCTGTATTTTATTTCTTAAGAATATTGTAAAATTGGGCTCATTTCACAATTTCTGCACAGCCTGTGAAATCGCGATTTATACAGGGCCTTAGCCATATCGTTCATTTAGACAAATCTTGACCAAGCACAAGCTTCTATTGTACCAAGTAAAATCCTGGCTCACATAAACAGCCTGCTAGGAATAGTAAATCTAACAATACAATTGTATTGTAAGCACTATGTAGTAACTCCATTCCCAATGGAGATGGACAAGGAGCCACTTCACACAATGCTCCAAATGTTTACAACAGACAAATTAGTTTCCTTCCAACAATTATGAGGGAAATTGAATCTCAGGAAATGTTCGTGTTATCGTCCATTAGACCAAACAATAAGAATATCCTTGAAGGTTTACAAAAACATCTGTCTTCAAAGAACAGTCCCGAAAAATTAATCTCCCCTACCTCAGTCAATGCAGAGGCACAGTAAATCAAACTAAAGCCAATCGAGTTTTCAATTGCTGTTTAACAGTCAGGATTTTTTTTTTTTTTCGAAACTGAATTTTAAAGTGTTTCATTTTTCATTTTAAATTAAAGATTTAATTACTATTATTTTTTTAAACCCTGTGATAATTATATCAACAATATACCTGATAATTATTATTATTTGTTTATTTAGCAGACGCCTTTATCCAAGGCGACTTACAGAGACTACGGTGTGTGAACTATGCATCAGCTGCAGAGTCACTTACAATTACGTCTCACCCGAAAGACGGAGCACAAGGAGGTTAAGTGACTTGCTCAGGGTCACACAATGAGTCAGTGGCTGAAGTGGGATTTGAACCGGGGACCTCCTGGTTACAAGCCCTTTTCTTTAACCACTGGACCACACAGCCTCCTATAATTAGTTAGCGAGGGTGCTTGAGAAGTCGCAAAATTATATATATATTTAAAATTATATATATATTTAAAATTATATATATATATATATATATATATATCAGATATAATACAACTGATACAAACTATCTGACACAGAGTCTTTCAGGGTTTGCTATATTTAAATGTATGCAATTGATTTGGTGCTCACTATCTTTTTACAGGGTGTCATTGCAATGCTAATCCAAATAGCAGCAAATCTCAATTCCATTGATCTCTCACAGACCTTTAACCATATTATTAAGCATTTAGTCGAAATAAGAGGGTCAATGAATCACCTTTGAGGGAAACACCAGCAGGAGAAGATCATGGATAGAAGTACAAGAGCCTGCCGTAGACATATGGAATCATGTATTTGGTAATATGTGGTAAGGGGACGGTTTAAGAAATAACAAAATGAAACGTGAAGATGGTACAGCTCTGTACAAATAAATTCTGTTGGCACTATAAAAAATGAGCAAATGGCAAGACCTTTTTTTGCAGTTTATTTGTTAAAAGTGTTTGTTTGCAAGATAAATGGCTGTTCTGGTGAAGAAGATGACAGGCTACACGAAGATGATATTGAATTGATTTCTGAAATGTTGCAGAACTGACTGTTTGATATATATCGCAAGACATGAATCATAAAAATTCTATTAAAAACCTCTTGAATGGCTGACACCGGAATATTATTTGTGATGATTAATTTGACTCAGTCATTATGAACGGAGTCAAGTCAGATTGCTTCTGACAAAATTGCTTTTCATTCCCCATTGAATACCTCCAGTATGCATTTTGAGAGTACAAAATCATATTTCTCTACACATCTCTGTCTTGGGGTGCTTTAAGATGATAATAGAGAAATACTGCTAAAAAAACTGTATACAAATTCCTCGTGATATTTATCGTGTCATAATGCTTTCTTTCTTTCTTTCTTTCTTTCTTTCTTTCTTTCTTTGATCAACAAGTCTTTTTTTATATTTTTCAAACAATTGTATATATCTGAAAACCAATAAAAGCTGATTCGGTTACTTTTAGGTGTAATAAAAGCATTTAGAAAAAAAATGTTTTCAAAATATTTGTTCTGGTAAAGTTTAAATAAATTAAGTTAGTATTTATGAGAAAACATGCAGGAAAATAAGCAGTTAAGCCACATTGAAGACTATCTATACCATACTTTACAAGAAAAATATACTCTTCATGAATTCACTGTTTTTAATATCTCAGATAGTGAATAAGGCAGCACTGTTCTCTGTACTTTGCATCTGTTTATTCGAATTGCCTGTGGTGCCTTTGTATTTTTCTCATGCCAGTAGTATCTTGGTGTAATTGAGAATTGCTGTTTTCTCTGTGTCTTAGAACTACTCTGGCCAGGGAGGAGGCGATGAAGACTATGAAATCCCTCCTATAACCCCTCCAAACCTTCCAGAGCACTCTCTACTCCACTTGATGGATCCCGAGTCTGGCTACCACTCCCTGTGTCACTCCCTCCCACCCAACGGCTTGCTGAACCCATACTCCTACCCAGAGCTGCCAGCCATCATGATGGGGCTGGGGCAGGACGGACATCTGCTCTCCAGCCAAATGCCCTCTGTAAGTCACAATCTGCTTTCTGTTTGTGTACACATACACTGTAGTGCCTAGAACCCTTTTCTCACAAACATGAAACCTTATCTAACCCATTCCTGATCTCACTCACGTGGCTGAGCTGTTTCAAATATGCTACGCCATAGTATAAGAAGTACAGCAATGACCTAAAGTTTTGCATCACCCGATAGAATTAATTCATTTTGCTTCATAAAGACGAATGAAACCTGCTGAATAATGTTACGTTAACATATTGATGTCTCAATCCTAAAATTCTAGGTGATGCAAAACTTTTGGCCATAGCTGTAGTATATTATAACTGTATACTGCACAACTCATATGCAACGCTCCTATATACAACATTCAGCAACTCCCAAATCTGTAAATAATTTATTCTCATTAAATTATGGTAACCTTTACAAAGGCCATGAATCCACTTGAAGAATAAAGCACACCAACAAAAACTTGAAATAAGAAAAAAAAAATTCAATAAGAAGTTTTTTTTTTTATCTTGTATGCAAGCCTTTGCCAAAAATATAATTAAGGTGTGCAATAATTTTTCCATGTCTTTATTTGTGACCTTATTGTAGTATCCTTACTATATACAGATGACATGTTTTGTTCCTGAATTACATTTGTCTTTTTCATTACTAGTCTGAGGAAGCAATCATTGTGCCCATTTTTCAGTTATTTCAAAGCAATATAAGAATACCAAAAACAATTCTGTTTAGACCTGGCCCTAATACACTAAGAGAGTGTCTGTGTGTTGTTCTCTAAACCTCCCCAGACACACTGTAGAACCCTGCACCAAGTTTAATCCTTTGCATGCATTGAAGTCACATCAGAGTAGAGCTAGGGCCAAAAGTTTGGCATCATCTATAATTTTAGACATAATTTAAACAAAAAACTATATCAACATAATTTTGATTATTTATTTAACATCATATAATCAAATAAACTACTCATTATTCAGCAGGTTTAATTTGATTTTATGAATCAAAATGAGTTAATTCTATAGGGTAATGCAAAACTTTTGTCCATAGCTATCCATTAGACACCATCTGCCCTGCGCCCTGTTTTTATCAGGCTGGTACATCACACACGCCCTGGAAGTGAAAGAGCCTTGGAAGGCTCAAAGTGATGAAAGAAAATGTCAATTTTAAGGGTAACTTTAAACATAGATTTGTGTCTTTTCTTGGAGATGAGTGGGTTGATTCGGGGGCTCATCTGTACTGACTCAGTCCATGTTAGCTCAATTCAATTCCAGATATGACTATCAGGCAGTAGAAATGGTTCGGACCAAGGCTACATTTTTGTTTGAAAAGACAGTAGAACCACATAAGGTGTACTCTGGTTTTGTTTGACCAACATTGAGTATTAATGGAACTGCATTTCCATACATTTGCAGCTATGAGCACAGACTGCCTTTGATACATTTAATTCAACCACTGTTACTGTTTGTTAACAGTGGTTGAAAGAGTATTCATTGTAGGGGCAACCTTTCCCAGGGTCCTGGTGTGGTCTGTGAAAATTAAAGATCAGGGAAAACGCCAGGAAGCTCGGTCCTGCCTTGCTTATACAGGTTAAGAAAACAAAACTGTGTCTAATACTCAAAACTAGTCATGCTTTGGCTGGGACAAATATTCAAAAATTCAAACAAGCACTGCTTGAAATGTATTCTGTGGCAAAAATGACTGTGTTCTATATCTATAAATGTATCTAATATATATCATGCAAAGGAAAGCAATGCATCACTGAGGTATGATATAAATAACACATTCTATCCTTTCTTTCATAGTTCATTTGATGGGGGTGTTTATTTTACTGCTGAAATATTTATTTTACTGTAACAGGAGTTATAATTTTAATGTAGTACGAATTATACTTTTTCCAGCTAATTCAAAATGAAATAAATATTTTGTTTACATTTTGAAAGAATATTTGAACATGTAAAAACCAATTGTTTATCCCAGCAGCACCAATACATTTCCCCTTGTAAATGAGGTGTAGACATCCTTGCAAATATGATATTGCAGTATAAATCTCAAATAAATGAATCACAATTGTTGGTGTGCAGCTTTTGATTGAGGTAAGTGTTTATCACTGGAAGAACAGTGGATTTTGTGTTGGTAAAAGGTCTAGCAAATACTTTAAGTGATGGGTTTCCTTTGCAGAAAAAATACATAAAAAAAAACTCAGGATGTACAATAAGCGTCCATTAAGGCAGATTAAAAAACAATTCTGTTGCAAACAGATGCTTTGATGAAAACACATTTTGGAAATGTCCTGCGTGGATCAAAACTAAAAGCACACAATTAAATGCATTAGCAGAGTATTTATATATTTGAGGAGGCGATATTAAAACTAATTATTAAAAGGCCACTGTTTTCACGGAATTGCCTTTTAGTTTCCTGTTTGCCGTGTTTTTGGATCTGCTTAGTTAAATAAATAAAAAAAAACAGGCAGAAAATGTGTCCCTTCAGCTCCGCACGGACCCCACTAATGCAAAGGAAATTGCCTTTTTTTCAGACTTGCGACTATTTAGATTGAAACACATAATTACCAGCCTGTTCCTAATAGAAGGCCATTTCGAATCCATTAGGGCCTGTTGCACTTATTGTTTTGTGGTTTTCATCTCTTGTGGGATAAACATGATACCTGACTGCTCTAATGTACACAGCTTGCAGTGGAACCTGTTCAGCAATCTTCTGTTCCCTATGCTATATTCCTAAATGCCATGACATATCCCTGGGGGCTGGAAGGCATTTGATATTGCATATGCATAATCAGGAAGAACATATTAAATAGATTAAAGCACATGCTTTAACCTTAACTTATAATCTTAATACGATCTGGTTCCCGGCAACATTATGTGTGGCAGAGTGTGTTATATGGTTGTTCTAAAGTTAAATATTAATACTGGAGGAAGCTATCCATATATGCTCTCTTCTGTAAAGAAGATATGTGTTGATGAACGGAAAATACTCTGTATTAAAGAGCTGCACAAGATTACATTAAGATTACAGATCTGTTATATAAAGGGAAAGCCTACATATGACGTAATAAATTAATAAGAGCTCAAGGTAAATACCCCATTCTGATTTTGAAATAAATAACTACACAAGCATGGGGGCTATGAGCGGTAGAATCCATGTTGGCTTTCCTTGTGCCGAATTTCATTATTTCTAGTGCAGTCCCTCCTGTACATTACCGATGTAACTGCAAAGAAATACACAGTGCCTAATGTAGCGCCGTTAAGAGAATGCTGTGATTTATAGACTATGTGGTTGTAGATTTATACATTTTGTTTGAAATTGAGTTAAGGATTGTGGAAAATGACAAAAACGCAGCATATTTTTTAATTTATTTTTTTGTTAAAAGCTAAAACTTGTTAAAATGATCATTTTTCTGGTGCTTGATGAGAGAGAGAAAAAAAAAGCAACTCTTTTTTTTGTGTAATAGGCCAGTAAAATCTCTCTCCGAAAGAGAACTCTGTTTTTTAAACAGCTTTCTTTTCACCTTTGCAATTATTTATTTTCAAATAGTCCTTCAGGGTAATGTTCCATTTTCTTATTTCACACCCCCTTTTCTCATAAATGAACCGGCATCGCTATAAATCATAGCACAAACAGAGACTTGCACAAACCCTGAAAGGTCTAAAGATTTATGTAACACATTCATGTTTTCCACTTTCTCATTTTAGTACTCCTCTGGTAAAGCCAGGCTAATAAAAGCTGCTATTAATATTTCTTGTTGCTTAGCAACCAGAGGCAGCGTGTAATAGCTTTCTCTGGAAAAATAGATGACCGATAAGGAAAAATTCAATTCTTTTATTATCTCTAGGGAAAATGGAGCCTTATTTCTCCCGCAATATGATATAAAAATGTGTAGCTAGATATTGAGAAAATATTTTAAAGAAATGGAAGTTATTTTCAATTTCATTATGTCAAAGGGACTTTTCATTCCTCTTGTAGAACCTATCTTCTTTTTTAATAACGTCAATTAGCTTTAAGATTAGGCAAATAAAAGGATAAGATATTGGATAAAAACATTTTTTTTAATCATGTACGGCAGTCGGTGGTAGGCAATAACATGTAAGCTGATGAGATCAGAATATTGCGTGATTGGAGAGAAAGTGTGTATTGTTGTAAGTATTTTACAGTGATGGAAGTCAACGATCCATCTCCCCGTGTTTACCAATAAACTCCATGTCTTTCATGCCAGTTTTTTATGGCTGCATTTTGTATATCTTAAGTGAGAGTTATGTAGTTATGGGGTGATTGGCAAGTGTATAGTATCGATACTGTATGTATTGTTTGTGGTAGAGAAAAGGACAACCCTCCCAGGATAATATATAATAATATAGTATTTACTGTATATGTTATAGGAAACTAGTATTTTTTTACATGGGTTAGCAGAACACAGGTCCATTGCTGTTAGCAGAAACCATTTCATGTGGCTGCTATCCGCCTCTTCCTTGTATGAACTGTACTGGGAAACCTCTACAATCTATATTATATCTGTGTTCCTGGCACTGTGTGTTAGATCCCAACAAGATTAAATCCCAGGAAAATCCAAATACAAGCCCGACTCTAAGAGACAAGATGTATGGTTCCCAGGGACAATGTTATGATGATAGAGGATTGTATACTACATTTTGCCAAAGGCTTTTTTTCTGCTTATCACTCGATAAACCCCTCTCTGTACTGGATTGTACAGATTCACAGACTGTTCTTTCACTAAAGCTGATTCAGCCCTCCAACTGGCCTAGGAGTTTTGGCTTTGAACCTCGCCACATGTCAGCGTTGAAGATCAAATAGTACAGCAGAGGTTTCGGAGTCAGTAGTGTTTTTAATGATGTGATCTTTGCTTACATACTGTCAGTTAATCAATAATGGAATACTGAGGGCTTTCTGTGGTCTTAAACTTTGACAGACGAAACAAATTCAAGCAGAAAGTACATTACAGTATGTGTTTACTATGCTTTTATCAGTAAGCTTTTATAAGAGAACCAACACACACAAATATAATTTGATTCCAAAATTCCTGTCTTGTATTAACTGCAATATATTATAAGTTAGTGCCAGCTGCCTATACCTGTTTCTCTGGGGCATATGAACCCCAGAGTTAGTTCATTCTGGGCTGCTACTGTGTGAAGAGCCCGACTATGCGTTTGTATATGACTATGTGTGTTTTGCTGTTTTATGCCAGGTAAACAGCTTCGCTGTCCTGCACGTTAGTCAGTGAACCTGTATAAATGTATAGTAAGTGCTTGGAAGAGCTAGGTGTTTATTTAGTTTTGTTTGTCTTTGATTATTTTGTTACTCCCCTGTAGTCAGACTGACCCCTCTAGAGGAAGGGAGGTGAAGTACAGGACATAAGGCTCTCTGCATTCTCAGGTTTACATTATAGCCATGACTGACTTTATTACAACATATATATATATATATTGTTTTTAAAATAACCTGCCAAAAGGTTACGACACAAATGATTTTGTACAAGAAACGAATACCAGGCGCAACCAGTGATTAGCTGTCAGAATGCAGGAGTCTTGTAAACTGTTTATTATCAAGCAATGTTACTTTATTATTGAACAGAGAAGATTAGTTCAGAGATCGTAGATCCCACCAAAGTTTTCGTACACTGTATTGTATGTGCTCTGTGCGCTGCCATTGCTGGTAGTGTCACGTGAGCTGTTCAGTGTGTTGATGTGTAAATAAATCCTGTTCGCCTGCTAGGGGCCGTATCAACCGTCTCACTCTACTGCCTGTCAATCAGCAGCGAATGCACGCATCCGCACGCATCCGATGGCTACCCTGTCTCAAGCATTAATACCCTGTATCTTTCTAAACAAGGGAGTTCCCTAATAAAAGCTGAGTCTCAAACAATAATTGTGTGAATATAGTAATTGTCACAGCTGTATAGAATGGTATTTAAAACAGGATTAATTAATCCAACTTTTTACATATCCGCCCTTACTCTGGTCCCACCGCAGTTGGATACTCTGATTGTCAGTATGATGAAATATTACCTCACAAAGAAGTATTTACTGGAACAGAATAATCTTAATGTCAAAAACAAGCTGCCAAATCCATCTTCTGTTGCCTTAAGCACTACTAGATTTTAATTGCACACCTGCCCTTGAACAAAATAGGCATTAAAGAAAATTGTACTGGTTCCATATAAATCAGAAGTATGTTACAGGTAAAATGTTATTTTTTAAATGGGATTTTTCATCTAACAGGGATAAACTATATGCCTGGCAATGGCATTTTTGACTTCAAAGAATAATGGGACACCTTTTTCTTGCAAATGAGCAATGGGACATATTTTTCCATTTTACAAAGGCGAAAACCATCTTGCTTTATTTTTGTGAAGGTTAATAGGTTAGTATAAATAGAAGGCAGCGAAGTGGAATATTTAAGGAATGAACATTAAAAACAAATCAGTATTCATTTATTTTAATGAATATTCATGACGTGCTCATTTAAATTACCTTTGGCAACTGTTGTTAAGACTAATGAATAATTTAAAACAGCATGGCCGAAGAGATTTGAACACTGTATTTGCTGGTTGCCAGGGATTAGAAGCAGAGAATAAACAATTAAATCTGGATAACTTAATTTAAAGGAAAAGAATGGGGCTCCCACTTTAGTGAAGAACCTGGTATGCGATTCTTAACGGTGAATAATACAAAAAATGCTAAAACTGAAGCTGATCCGTGCTAATTAATACAAAGTAGGTTGTATAATATTGAGTGTACATATGATTAGATTATTCCCCTGGATGTCTACACACAGCTTCCTCACAACAATGTTTACGCTACAAAAGCGCAAGGCCTGGTTGCCGTGGCGATCCTTTGTAACCAGATAGGATTTACCTACTGTATGGCTCATGAAGCTGTTGAGGGATTTGTCTTTAGTCTCACACATGCTGGTTGTAACAATATTTAGATTGTTATATTGGAATCAAAGCAGTTATACAGTATTTACTCTCTATGTGTGACAGGGTGAGGAGTCCCCTGTCATTGGTGTATATGGTGTCTGTTTTGGTGGCAGTTTGGCAGAGTTAGGGTTAAACCCCTATCCTTGCAGCAAAATAATGTCTCTGATTTTTTCCATTCCGGACATGTGAGAATGTGGTGTCAACTGGGAAATGATTGATTTGCCAATCAACAATTCGATCAATTATGAAATTAACTATTGGTTATAAAAGGTGGCAGTACTGTATAGGAGGGGAAGTAAGGGTATGAGCATTCCAGATATGACTTGGGATGGATTTCCAAAGGCAAGGAGCATAACAACTAAAGGCCCTTGCCTTACATTTGAAAATGTAAACAAACTGAACTAGCAATTGAATGGGGGGTTCTGATAGCTCAATGTAGGACAGATGTACTAAGCAGACAGTGAAATTCAATTCCAGTTTAAATTCAAATTGAACTTGTGAGAAACCGCAGCTTTAAGTTAGTGAGTGTATGCTAATGAATTACCCACTCTGAACTTAATTCACTGCTACATAACTGGAAGCGGTACTACAATGAAGTTCTGGATATAATATAGTTGTCCAGGATATAAAGCCTCCTGTTGTATGTATTGTGTTGTCGGTCAAAGGAACTGTTTATAGGTCAAAATCTCATTCAACAAATCCTGTGAAATTACAATCATAAATAGATACCAAAAACCATACCATACCAGATACCATACCAGATCTGACAAACTCAACACAAAACTGACACATAAAATCATCAATATACCAGCTCACACAAGCGTTGTGTGTTAGGTACAGCCTCGCCTGACCATTCAAGAGCCCTCTAATTAAGTGATGCTGCTTGGTGGAAGGACGCTGTTGCAGCGTTTTAATAGGAAAAATGCAATACTATTCACGTTCCTGTGCTTCTGGTCTCCTTAAGTTGCTGGGGGAATTATTGCAAATTACATTGGTGGATTTTATGATGTTTTCACCCTGGTGTTAAATTGCGACAGAAACATAACATTGGAATTCATAGAGCGTGTCAGTACTTATGGGCCTGAAATTCTCACCTATAATTTATTTGTATAAGAGCAATTGTATGTACAACATCAAAAGCCATGTTAATATACAAGATATGTTCAACATAAGTGTCTTCAAGTATGTTTAATCGGCATACATGTTCCAAATGGGTCTTTAATATTCAAATGTAGTAATTTGAAAGATGTCTCAAATCTCAGTTGTACATGTAGTTCATGTGAATATACAGTGGTTGTAGAGTTAGATTGTTATATATTTAATCACACTGACTATTTTGGAATAGCAACATATTCTCCTATCAGAAGAAGGTTTTCTTGATCAGTTACAAGGGCTGAAGAAGCTGAATTTCCCGCTTAAACAAAGCTCAGGGCTCAGGATTTTGCTCTGGAGGAGGCAGCGTATGCCTACCTAAAACATGTTTGCTGTTCCTTTGAGGGATCAGCGTTCTGAGTCCTCAACACAGCAATAATTAAAGCTGTCATGGCTGGGAGCCTGCAGGGATAATGTTCTATTATTATAGTCATTTGTTTCAATTAAACGCTCTGTGATTTTACAATAGCAACTGTGAACCTGTGTGAGTAAGCTATTGCTCTCAACAAGATGTCTCCAATTCGAAAAGTAAATACCTCTGTTTTATTGGGCTTCTGTGGACTGTGGAAACTGGTTCACACAAAAAGCAGTTCTGGGTTCATTTAGTGAAGATATTGGTAGGCAACTGGATCAGGCTGGCATGTGGCAAATCTACATGTTTTACTTGAAAGGGTCCAGCTCATTTGAATTGCAAATGTAGTAACAGGTGTATGGGAGGACAGACTTATCAGTAGCGGTGATCATATTTTGCATGTGCATTTTGTAAGTACTGGTGAGAAAAGCTGTGATTTTTGTTTCCTCAATCTGGCTGTACGGTATTGTCTTTTTTTGCTATTAAATATCAATGGAATAGTTCAGAGTGGTGTGACCATTATTTTAATGTTAGTAACTGGAAAATAATGTATCCATCATAGTATAGCATTATAGCCATCATAGTATAGCATTACTGATCTTACTGCTTCAAAAAGCTGTCAGTTGCAAAGTGCTCCAGGCTATTGTAACTGAGGCGAAAAACGTTTCCGTGCTAAGGTCAACAGAGTCCTAGAAATGGAAGTGAGACGTGCAAGAGCCCTAGAACAAATGATGCCCTATGAATTGAGAATAACAATGTTAAGGCCTTAGTTATTTACCCAAAAGTCTTTGACTGTGTAGAAAATAGACTGTTTCAATATGTTATACCTGTTTTGTTTTATTTAAAAGAAAGAAAAAAAATCACAAACCAGTAGTCTTAATGTTTCGGCTAGTTACACTGTTTCTACAGTTTTATTGGACCTTGTTAAGAATGACTGATCAATGACATATATGAACTGAATGAAGTGGGGTGCACAGATTACTTGGGCTACATATGACAATACTGCTTCACAATTACTGCAATCTTCATACCATGCTTATTGTGCGGCCAAATCGTGCAGCTTTTTGTATTTTGTAATATATTGTGGGAATTCATTTAACAAAAAAGCCTTTTGTATAAGTATTACTGTAGCTATAACATGAAATATAATCAGAGTAACAGATGCTGGCATTGCAGGAGGCTGAAAATAAGCTTTCTTCGACATACACCATTGTGACATGAAAGTACGTGAAAGTGCAGCTTTAGCAGCACAACTAAACCAAGTTGCCTAGACAAGAGCTTCCAGTTCCATGATGACAACTTAAAGAATTAGCATACAGTACCTACGGCAACCTTTATGATACCCTTTCAGAATGTTTAGACAGCAGGCACATCATACACTTTATCTTAAACCAATATATATATATATATATATATATATATATATATATATATATATATATATATACACACACAGTAAAGTAAGCTTGATTTTTGTATTTTTTTTCTAGCTGTAAAAGTAATGTGTCTGAATAAAAATATGATGCTAAATACAAAATAAATAGGCCAATTGAAAACAATTTCAAAGAATGTGTGGCATGCATATATTATAAAAAATGGTAAGGAATGCAAGGCACTGCTTAACATCAGAAGAAAGGAACAGTCTTTGTGGACAATGACCTCACAAGAAGGACAACACGTTATTCATCCATTCTCTATCTCTTTCAGTCAGAAAGACCAGCTACCTGTATCCCTGAAAACAGCTCATTATTTGAAAAATGTCCCTTTTCAGTCACACCTGGTCTTATATTTTTAAAGCAGTTTCTCTCATCTGTATTTGTGTTGTTTATGAAAAACATAGCGCGCTCAGATTAAAGGGTGAATGTTCCACCCTGAGGCTGTTGCTATGGAAATAGCCAGGCTCTTGCAATGATAGCCCATTCATGTTTGATTAATTGGTTTTTCAATGCTTCTTGGGTTGTAGAGTCCCTTAAAGGGCAAACTCCACACAAAATGGAAGATTTATGGAAAATGTTCTTCAGCCACTTCAAAATGGTTTGAGCAGTGTTATTTTTAATTAATATGTAAATGGTGTTGTCATTTTATTTTATTTTATTGTATTGGTTCTTTTTTTCTTTTTTGTTTTGTTTTTTCCATGGCTGATGATATGAAATGCGGAAGGAACGCCTTTGTGAAAAAACCTTTTGTACTCAACCTTAGAAAAAAAACAAAACTAATCTGTCATAAGTGTACTAGGAATAACAACAACTTTCAGCTTACATATGATATACTATATTTTATCCAGGCAACCCACTGGGGCCAATTAAAATGGTTTTACTGGCAGGGCTGCATTAAAGATGCTTTACCACTGTTTATTAAGATCTGATCTGCTGGGACCTTCTGACTTGATCTTGTTAGCACAATGTTAATCTAATTAGAGTTTTTACTTATTATTAATGTTTCACTAGAGTAATGAGTCTGGGAGAGACAAACTTTGTGATATGTGCTGAAGAGGCAAGTAAGGCTTGCTTCTGTGGACATGACGATTGTGAGCAGGCTTTTTGAATTTAGAACCTCATATCAGAACCTCACTTTAGTCACAAAAGTTACCAGGTTGTTTGTCCATAAATATAGCCAACAGTTCCACCAAAAATTACACAACCGAGCAGATAACCTACCAATTTGAGTAGGAATGTGATATGTACACAAGCCGAGTCAATTGATATGCTTATCAAATACGTACAGTACAGTTATCTCTTTGGGTATAAAACTCTTGTGAGTGAGCTAGACTAGAGAGCTGTCGCCCTTGGTGTAAAATACTTCTAAAATTGAGAAGAAAACATGCAAGTGTTTGTTGACAATATACATTTTGTTTCACCCCCAGTCTCCTTTCCCCTGGTAAAATAACATCTCTATATGTTGTTGCTTGTGTCAGAAAAAGACTGTTTGGCTGATTTACAATGAACATAATGAGGAGATATTCTTGCATGGTGGTGCTTGAAAGTCCTCTAGCTGTATGTCACACATTCTGTGATGATGCCCTTCCGTGGTGTGGAGGTCATGGTGGCCAGTTATGAGATGGAATATTAAGCAGCTGTACTTGGTAAGAGGTGGGGAAACTGGATCAAATTCTAAGGGACTGGATTTGTAGGGGAGTCTTCAACTCTGTCTGCCCACCCTCCTGGCGACAGGGTGAGGAAAGGAGATAAAAAAAAAAAACAATTTGGGAATAAAAAATGTAAAAAGTGCATCTTCTTTTCTCACCCAGATCCAGGAGATGGCTCACCATGACGGCTCTCATTATGACTCCAGTCACCACATCCCTCTGATAAACAGATCACCTAGGACACTGTCACATCACCACATGACCGCTCTGAGCCAATCCCAGCTGAACTCTCAGGTTGGCCTGCGAAATTCTGTTGGCCACGGTTCCCCCTCACCTCCAGGAAGTAAATCGGCCACACCCTCCCCTTCCAGCTCCGCCCAGGAAGAGGAAGCAGATTCCCATTCCAAGGTACTGGTGGAACCTTCACTTATATTTGACGATGGGGAAATACTGTAGCAAGACAATTAGACACGCCCAGAGCAGAACTAGGCAATTATACCTGCAACAGTAGGATAGTTCAGCGACCCAAGGCAATAGCAACACTGCAAAAGGTCTATTGTCTTGAATGCCCACTGAGGAGAGTATTATTGCTACCGTAAACTGTAAGGTGTACCATGTTTTAAAGAACACAATCGGTATTGATTCTGTAATGCACATATCCACTTTATATATCTACAAATGGGCCAGTAAAAATAAATCATATCTGTTGATCAGAGGCTATGGGTTCAGATTCTCTCAAGGTTTTTGCTTTTTAGTATTCATGTGTGATTGTGAATATTAAAAAGTGCAAATCAAACTGCTCTCTGCAAAATGTCGAAAAGATCGAAAAATGTATTTTCTTTTGTGATAGGGACATTCTGAGCTTGTTTTTTTAAAAAGATGTGTACATCCGAAACACAATGGGCTTGATTGTGTGCATCGCTTTGAAATCAAGCCATTTGTTTTAACCGCCTTAGGTTTTTTGTTTACTTGAAAAAGTCAAGTTTTTGCTTGTTTTATAGTTATAACTGTTACCTTTCAATTGATATACAATCATCGACAATATAGAAGCCAGTTAATATTTATTTTGCAAAACTGTTTAATTACAAGGTGAGAAAGGAATATATGGCATAACTGAGGATAGAAGCTACTGGTTACAGTCTGATTGCTTTGCCAGTTCAGCTATCAGATCATGTTTTTCAAAGTCACCATCAGTACATTTTATTTCTCTGTAACTGCTATGAACACAGTGATTTTAAATGGCAAAATATTAATAAAGATGCTGATATCATGGGCTTTAAATAACAGCAAACTAATTCAAGCTATTTTTACACAGGATTTTAAGTGTTTAGACCATCTTAAATTTGATATAAGCACCATCCTTTTTTAAACAGAATAAAATTGCCTGATCCTAGTTTGTATTATAATCAGCCTGTCGACTAGTGAAGACATTTCTCAGTAGTCTTCACCAACCAAGGGAGTCTTCAAAATAATAAGACCACCTTAAGAAATAATGAATACATCATTAAGAATTCAACACCATCTTAAAATCATTTACCACCGTTGTAAATGTCTGTATGAGTTATATAAATGGCAGCCTTTGTATGAGAGAAATAAATAAGCTTTACCACTGCATGTAAATAGCAACCTAACTGCACATTTAGCTACATTATTACCTTCTGTTTGCATGCTGTGACTGCTTGTCAACTAATTAAAGCCCCTCCCATCAGTCAGGCTTGCGTTTTATGAAGGTAATCTGTTTTTAAGCATTGCCCAAAATAAGAAATGAACTTCTGTGTACAAAACAGTGAATTTGCTCTAATGTATGAGTTTCATTTGTTTATGTCCTGTATGATTTAGATGTTGTATAAATCTCGCCAAAGCATTACATAATAATGATCAGTTTGCAAAATATTCCACCTCCACATTCTGGCCCTAGCTGATTGTAAAGGATCCCTATTTAAGTACCTGCAATGCGGTGAGCTAAAATCCTCTATTCCTACCCTTAAACACTGGATAGGGCTATATGCACACTGACACCTAGTGTTCAGTCTGTGTCAGAGCTGTTATTTTGAAACAACTTCGTGTTGATCTGTTTTATAAAATTAAAGGTTACAAGAAAGCATTACCTCATCTCTCATTAGCCACTCATTGTTTTACTGTGAATAAAACTGTTTTCCAGACTTTGTTATTTTCAGTTTGACCTGAAGCAGTGTAGTGGGTTTTTTGTTCTTGTTTTTTTTTAATATTTTGATTTACTGATAATCTGTTGCAGGAACACTGTAGGAGTAATATTTTAAACATGAACTTTAATTATGTAAAATAATAATCATCAGTATGAGCAGGACGTGTTCGCATTGATCATTAATTTAAATACATTTTTATGTAAATTAATACAATTAGGCTCAAAAACTCAATCCATTATGCTAGAAAACAAACCAACCTGTCTTCTAAATATTTTATATTGAAAATGTATGTTTGTTGCTGGTATAAATTCACTCACAAAAGAGCAGGAGCTTTACAATTAACGCATATGTTCTCTATGCAATCGGACAGTGAATAGGAAACTGTGGGGCCAGTAGGGGTTCCACAGGCAGAGACCCCAGTGAAAGCATCACAGTGTTGAGACAGGATAAACGGTCTTCACCTGCTTGCATAGACTGGAACACAAAAAGACCGATAGCCAAACAGTGTTTGTGAGAATGTTGTTATGCTGCAAGGTGAAAAATCATTTTAAAGCCTAACATATTTTTCTCTTCTCAGCCACTCCTTTTAGAGACATAATCGCAAGCTGCTTTCAGTCTATACAATAGGTCGATTGTGTTATCAAAATCCTTTTTTGTGGTAAAATCTGCTGCATTGCATTTTATACAGTGTGACGTTTTCTATCACCAACGTTATTTTCCCTTATAAACAGGAGGTTTTGCCTTCTGCGTAAGTTGTCATGGTTGTCAAGTTGAATCAGAACTTTTCATGGGTTGGCGTGGCATTCTAAACTGCAAATTGGTGTCTTGGTGGAAAGAGAATGCATTGTAAGGATGAGGGCAAGACAATATCTATTTTTGATGAGTGACGCTGCGAAGGAGATGCCAGCTGTATGCCCCATTAAAACACGTTACAGATTTGGTATTCTTTGGAGAGAGACATGGGGAATCACAATTAAGCACACAAATTGGAAAGGCTGTCAGTCCCAATGGTGATGCACAGCCTTAAAGTTTAGGATACTTTGCAACCCTCGTACTGGGTTGTCACTATTGGTAGAAGAAACAATGCTGTCTGTCTCAACACTGTGTTACTGGATTTATGTAATTCTTCCAAAATATTCTTGGCATGCTGTCAGCCATTAGTTCTGTTGCACAGCTAATAGATGTGAATGCACATTAAAAAACTAGGACACTAGTTTCTTTTTTAGCAGCTCTGTAAAATGGAGCTACTTTGGAAATTAGCCAAACAGTCTTCTTTCTACATGTGTGCACTTTGACAGGCCCACATTTAAATCTGTGGGATGTACCTGAACTACAGGGTAAATTGCCAGGCGTGCCACTATATCTTATTAACTGTTTTCTTTTACCCTCTTAAATAATGGAATGTTTTTTTCTTTTTATAATCTAGCGGCACTTGAGAATTGAAACAGATTTAAAAGCGCATAGCAACTCATGTAGCACTGATGTGAATGGAAAGTAAAAGTCAGCAAAATCCGAATTGCATTAAGCAGTCGATTTTACACTAAATATTTGATTTTATTTTTCTGGGAATGGATTGCGTGCCAGTTTAGATCTGCATCGCGCCAAAAGAAATAACAAAACTCACCGCTGCAAACAATTCACCAAAAAAACATGCACTGCACCTCATAGTCTACAATATTACATTTGTACAGGACAGCACCGTGCACTATGGCTGTCTTAATGTCCTGACTGAAAGAACAACCGCATTCAAAATAAAGTCTGCCAAGCAAAACATATCATACAAAATCTATATTGAATCCTGTTTTAAATATGGAATTAATGTTGATTAGTTACATCAAGTCCATACCTAATTGTATTTAAACTACTGATACAATTTCCATACTAAGACCAAATGCATTTCAAAATAAATGTATGCATTTTTAAATTCTGTAAGCATTATAAAGACCATGTATGTGGTTCTGTTGTAGCATTAAGAAGATGTATTTGTTGAAATCCCACTTCACAGCACAAGCCCACTGAGATACAGTATCCTGTTCACAATAGGATCCCTGGGGAGGAGTGGCGGAGCAGACAAAAGACATTAGATTACATTAAATTGCTGTCGTCCTCATTTGATTTCTATTCATCTAATCAAGTCCAAGAAAAAAAAGGGTCTTGTTCTTAACATTATATTGTGTTTAATATTTAAAATAAGCACTGTGTGCCAGCTCCCTGAGTATATACACTGCTCAGCGTCAGAGTCTTAAGTTCCCTTTGTTGTGCAGAACACAAAATGAATGTTTATTAAGCTGAAGGAAGCCTCTGTCTACCTGTCGATGGCACACAGGCAAGGGGCTGTGTAAGATAGAACACTGATCCTGTGTGACCTCCAGTGCACATGCAATTGGGGTTACCGTCATTACTTTGTTTACAGTGCTCCTGTTTTTAGTTCAGTTTTGTCCTTGGAGAAGACATCCCACACGTAATCAGAAAAACATGGTATCAGTGGGACATTTACCATCAGTAACTGTCATCAGCAAGCAGGGATTATAACAGTGGGCAGTTCATGATGGCCAACCATGTGTTGTCTATTGTCTTGCCAGCCATAGACACCTTCAATAGGCAGGTGTCTGTCTTAAGCAGGCACAAATATTTGACTCCTTTGAGTTCATTCAGGGTTTGCCGTATCTGATTTACTTGTTTATTTGATGTAAACAAGTGAAATGTGGTTTCTATCACTGTTGCACTGAGGCCTCCATTGAGCCCCATTGTGTTGCCACGGTTCCCGAGGGAGATAGGGTTAAGCTCTTATGAAAGTGGCACTGCCTGTGTAAAGATGAACCCCGCAGTGGATTGAGTCCATCAAGGATCACAGCCTCAGAAGCGTTAAATGGAGTGAATATAAACTGCTGGTCCGTGAGAGAAAGTGTTCAAATCTCCATTAGACTTCTCAAACCCAGCGTTCTCGTTGCTCAACAGTCAATTATCTCCCCGCATCCTGAATCCGCCATCAGAGGAACTAATAGTTGAGCATTTGCACAGCCTCACTGTTGTTTCAATGCCTTCCTGGCTTCCTTGTGGAGTAATCTCCCTGAGGCAGCTGTCAGCTACAATTCACTCGCATTTATACAGATCAAACTGTTTTCTTTCCAGATTTTATATGTAATTTTCTGTTTTACATTGATCCAACTTTTTGTTTTAATATTAATTGTTTATTGATTTAAAATGAATAAACTTGGTAAATAATAAAAAAAAAATTGTCATAATAGTAATGATAGGATTGATTAATATTATGATTAATTAATTAAATCATGAAATATGTGCATTGTAACAGTGGCCTACACTAAACAGTTGTACAATATTTGATGTTTATATTTGGGAACATGCTTCATGTTCTTTATACATTTACTAGTAACTTTATAAATCACCCAGCTGTTCAATAAATTAACCAACATTTCCTGTTTAAAGAACTTAATCATGAAGTACACAATTATACTAAAACAAAACATCATTATGACGATCTGCCTATTTATTTACTTTTATCCAGAACCTCAAAACATTCAATAAAAAAATATTAGGTAAACTAGTGAATTATCCAAAATGTTTGTCTTCTTGATTTAGGATCTATAGTTTTTACCTTGTTTCTTTTTAATATCACTGATAAAAACACTATTTCCTTTCCTTTTTTGTAGGTGACTGGCGAGAAGAGACCCTCCTCAGACATGGTGAAGAAACCAAAGCCCCAGAAGAAGAAGAAGAAGAAGGACCCCAATGAGCCGCAGAAGCCGGTCTCAGCCTACGCTCTCTTCTTCAGGGACACCCAGGCAGCCATCAAGGGCCAGAACCCCAATGCAACCTTTGGGGACGTCTCCAAAATAGTGGCCTCCATGTGGGACACCCTGGGGGAGGAACAAAAGCAGGTAAGGAACTATTTTTGTTGTCTGGGAAAGATAAATGGGATACAACTCCTTAGTTGTCACACTCCCAAACAGCACCCCAAACCTCAAAAAATGAGACTGACGTGTGTGACCTTTTCAAGACCTTCTTGCCAAGTGGATTTGGAAAAGGCACACACAAAAGGCGATTTGTTTATTGCTTTAATACAGTAATAGTCACTTGAGGCCTATTCATATAGGAAGAGACCACGACGGCCGTGCCTGAAAAGGAAAACAATAGACAGACAGCCAAGCACATTGAATCAGGAAACAATGTGTTTTGCACTGTTCAGAACACGTAAGTTTTATTTAATTTTTTTTTTGGCCAAAGAGCAAACAAGTTAAAAATATTTTTTACTGGCCCCATGCGAGTTGAATAGGTGTAACAAGTAAGTTTCAGACCCTTGAGAAATGTATTTGAATGCAGATCATACCCCTACCCCTTCCATACTGAATACATTTTTATTAAAATAATGTATTTAGTCAATTATTAGTATTACTACTTATCAGTCAGGTATGCGTTCTGAGCTTGCAGTGGTGGCCTGCCCCTTTCTTAATAACCTTGCAGGGAATCAGTTGTCTACATCCTGCACTGCTCTGGCTCTTAGGACTACTACAAACAAGCCATCCCCCTTGTTTGATTGTTACAGAACCAAACACATCCTCAATAATAGAATTGAAAGGATGTTGCACTGTATCTATCTATCAGGCACAATGGTATGCATTAATAGGGTTTTTTTGGGGGGGTGGGGCATTATAAAGGAATACTGAATCATCTCAGTTGCTCCTCCTCAGCTTCTTATTAGTTGCCTGAGATTGAAATCCCCAGCTGACAGTACCAGTAATTGTGTTGTGCTAATGCTAGAGATGGCCTTTAAGTGTATAACTTGCTATCTGTTGTGTGCACAATATGCTAGGAGCTACTAGTGCAGGTTTTGGTTATGCATCCTTGCATGGCTACTGAGGGGCAATTTCCTTGTACTTCTTTTACCCAATTGGTTCCATCAAGCTGTACAAGCCCGAGGCCCCAGCTATGAATCTGAGTCATGTTATACGTGCCAGCTGGATAGATACCTAATTATTGTGTAAATATCTAACCACCAGAATTGCCTGTTCCACCAGTGAACACTGGTACATGCAAAACGGCTGTAAATAATGCTTAACCACAACAGGTTTTTTTTTTTAATTTGGCACACTAGATGGAGAAAGTTTTGAATACTGATGACATGTTAAAAGTGGTTGAAGCAGTTAAAATAGTTCCGTCAGAAAGGAGAGCCTAAAAAACGAGTTGAATTCCATATTGAAAAAAAACAAGCTTAAGATCTGTAGTTGGTTGATGGTTATAAAAAGACACACTGAGTACATTTTCTCTTGTTTCTGTACCGGTATCCGATTCTTTCCCACCACTAATGATACTATAAATAAAAAGTAAATAAATAAATGCAGAAATGAACTCCCTGTCAGCATGTTGCTGCCGCATTAATTCTGCACTTTAATTTTCAAAGTGAGCTTTTCCAATCTGCTTTATTGCTTGGTCGTGACTGTGTGTTTTGCAGTTAATTTTGCTCTTCACAATGAATCTTCATTTTGTTCCTGACACCCTTGTATGTGAATTCCTCATTTCCTGTCTCTTTATTTCTATCTGTTGCCTGGTGATTTGATCATGCTGAGGAATACAAGATTAGCAATCTCCTTGTCCTTGGATTCGTCTCAAGGACACCTGTTCAGGAAGTGCTGTTATTGTTTTTATTTCTTAACCACTAAAGTGCCAGGAAGCTCCATTATAGCAGCAACATACTGTATTTGTTTCCATCTTAATCAAGATTTCTCGCTTTGTAATTTAAATTAATCTGGGTATATTTTTCCCCATAAAAAGGCTTTGGAATGACAACCAATTAAATCCAAATACATTTAAAAATGGGAAGGTTTAATGTTAAATTACATATTGTATACAATAATAATATATAGAATATCCAATTGGGTGCTTTACGATATGACATGAAAATCAATTTCAATCTTACATCACCCAAAGCTACATTTTTTCCTTTGAAAAAGGGAGAATCCACATAACTGACCAGTCTTCAAAGTAGCCACAAATTCTGTTCAGAAGTGGGGATATCTTGTAGAAGGCTATTGAATTACGCAATACTAAGAGTCAATAGTGAGATGGCTGGTGCATGATGGGAGCTGTAGTTCTAAAGAAGATACAAGCAAATATTCTCCAAAACTACTTCAGAGGAAAAGTACATCGCTAAACTGATTCTAAACTCAACCTTGTTTAAAAAAAAGAACAGAAAAAAAATCCATGACAAGTGACTGTCCAGGAGTGCTCAGGTCAGCTTATATTCGTATTCATTCATTCATTCCAGGGCTAAACAGAACAGTTCATTTCCAATGTAGAGCTTCATAATTAATGATGTTCTTCCGGGACTGGCTTGATGGGTCGTGCAGACTTTGTCATATTTACTTAAAGAGCTGTCTGTAGCTCATTTCTTCAAGTGGTACGAAATGGAAATGATTAGTGAAGGATGTCCTATTGAGATGAGCAGCACCAACATCGTATTGAAGGAATTCAGACCTTAAAACCTGGCCTCTGTTAACTCTTCTCACTCTAGCTTTATAGAGTAGAAGAAAGATCATGTATCCTACTTGAAACTTGAGACAAAAAAAATGTATGAAAACTGTATATGATAGCAGGCTTAAAGACAATGGTATTTAGGTCAACTACTGTTTAGGTTGTTCATCGTCTCTTTCTCAGAAAAGTTCAGTTTGTTTTTTAGCCTCTGGTGGGTACTCTGTGCTTATAAATTCCACTCCTTGAGACCACAAGCTACATTCAAAGCCTTGTTCTCTAGTGGTTAAACAGGCCCTGTTTCTATTTTTGTAGAAAGTTCACCTTTTCTCACACATATGTTTATTCATGCATTGCCGGTGGCTGCTAAATCAACTCATTAAAATGCTTTTTTTCATTATTAAACTCAAACCTTCAATATAATGCTGCAAAGTCATAAAACAAAAACTGCTGCATCAGTTATGTAAGAAACACAGGCCATGATGGACTAGAGAGGTAGAGATGAGGTTAAGAAATCATTTCTCAGAAGCTTACCTAGCACATTCCGGATCCTCTATTTCTCTGATGCATAAGACCTTATCTCACACGTATGTCGCACATTAACACATTCTCGATATCTTGTAACAGCAGCATTTCACAAAGTTTGAACTTAAAATGTCAGGTTTTTTGTCTAGAATTCACTATTGAACCAATAATATCTACAACTGTTAATAAGCTAAAATTGGCACTAATAGCTACATGCTAATATCATGCATATCTAAGAATGAAAATGATCTAAGCCCCTATATCTTACTGTGACAGTATTATTGGAAGTGTGTCTGTGCTTTTTGTACAGAAAGTGGAGATTCATCATCTCTACAGGAGGAGCTCAGGGAGCAATTCGACTGTCCTGATCAACAGGGATGGTCATTGCTGTTTAGGGAGGATAACTTGATTTTAATGACGGTTACTAAAATATAACCTATGAAAATGTCTTCTATATTCTTCAGCTTAACTTTCGATATGGGTTTGGTTCTAAGAGAGAAAATCTGTCAAAGCTCATTAGGTCAGACTGCAGTCTCCAGGCTGTGCTTTAAAATAATCTACTTTACTCAAGTTCCTAATTTTAGTGTACTTTAAAAGAGAAAAAAAAACATGTGCAGTTCAAAGATTAACTTTCTGTTAAATAATTTATTTTAAAATACAAATACACAGCTATCGTACATAGCTATTGTTTCCCAACTCTCCAGGTTTCCACATGTTTTGAACTCTGTATTGAATTACTTATTTCAAACTTAGCTGTTTTATTCCAGTTGTCATAGTTTCCAAATATAACTATTTTGTTTAATATAGGGTACCTTTTCATTGCTCTTTCGTAGTTCCTATCCAGATCTGAGAATAAAGATGTACTGACAGAACAGACCATTCACAGCATAACAATTACACAAGAGCATGAACAGCCTGAAACTACACCACTATTTTGGTTCTAACCCATTAAAAAAGAAGGCTTTGAAAACTATGGGAATGTCAACAGAATTAAAAAGGAAAGATTTTTAGTTAAATAATTTATAAGGAGGTCAATCTTATATTTAATGGTACATTATATTATACTGTAATGTTGTAGCTTAGACTTTGCTTTAAATCTATCTATCTATATTTGTCTTTATCTTCTTGATGTGAGCTTATTCTTAGGTGTTACTAACAAAGTCCTTGTCTAGCGTTGCATTGTAACATATTTGCCCAGAGGCATCATGTCTGTATAGCCTGAGGGAAATTTTGTCAGGAATCAGTGTGAAAGTATTCTACAATGATATCTTATTAATTAAAGTAACTCAAGTGAATTAAGTCTTTTAAAAGCCATGCATAAATGCAGTGAATTGAATTACTCCCTGCAGACGATAGACTGGGGATATGCATGCCACTATGAAGTTGTACTTCTATATAGAGAACCTCTTATTCATTTGTGTTAAAACTTGCTAAGGCCATGTTATTGAGAGTGTCAGAATATAGGGGTACATGAAGGCATCCTGTGTGTCGGCCCGTCCATCTGTAGTTCAGTAAACTCTTGAGTTGTAACAACTTGTTTTGACAGAAATACATGATAGTGTTTACTGGCTGGTTATGGCTTTCTATGGTCTATATTCAATGAACGTAAATATTTAAAATAAGACCATTTTAACATACAGCAATGCACCAAAGAGTAATATGCACGGTTAGCTTTTTGATTAGTATAACCTTGGCATACCTTACTGTAATGATCTAAACTGTGTCAGCCTTTAGATCCGCCTCCATTTAGATCAATTTAATAGAACATGTTATATGTCTCTAGTGTCATTTTAGAAAAGGAATACTCGAGGTCTACAAGAGCTTTCCATCACAACCCTTTTAACACATGCAAAAGAATAAATCCACGCTTCACATTACTAATTCATGTACTAGGTTAAATAATGAAGAAACCCCTTGATTGTTTCTCAGGGTCGCTGAAGTCAAACAGCTCCTCTGTCTAATCGGTCATCATATTTTCCACAGAAAAGCAGGTATTAACCTTCCGACTTTTGGTTTGTAAACAGAATGTAAATGATGATGCTGCAGCTGGCTGATCAGAGTGCTGCTGCTCCATCATGAGTCACTGCTTTCCTTAAGAGTTATGTAACCCTTTTCCATTGGCTCATCTGAGGCTGGTGCCCTCACGGTACGGGTGCTTTTCCACTGGTTATTAGTCGAGCCAAGAACCAAACTGTGAAAATCTGGCCTCGGAGCCGAGCAGGGCCAGGGGCGGGGTTAATGATTTCCACCATTATGTTGTATTAGTCACTACACTGGAAGCTCTTAATACCGCATCATCTGCATGCAACACATTCATTGCGTGTGACTTCAGTTGCACGGCTCAGGCTCTGTAGTGGAAACACAGCCAGGCTCCTCCTGAGCCGCGTCACTCTGGCTCGGTGTGGCTTAGCCATGGATCGGTTGTACAGTGGAAAAGAGGTAATGGAGACAAGTGTCTGTCTAGTACATAGGGACCCACCATGTTACGACATGGTCAATCAGGGTCTATATATAATACAAAGAATACGGTATAGCGTGCTTTACAATACAATCTAATAACCACTCTACAAGAGGTCAGATGTATCACATCGGTATCAGGGTCTACTGCGTATTATACAGTTAGATTACACACTATTTGTCAGCGAAAGGGAGCAGAAAAGCAGCAGTTAAAGAGCTCCATTTTCTAGTCACACGTAATCCCCTATTCTCGCTCATTACTACTGTATCTCGGACCCCCTAAGGGCAGGACTGTTCTAATTCTTCAAACATACTTCCCTCAAGAGCACCTGTAACCCAGCACCCCTCTGTCATTTTTCACAAGCCTGTGTAATTGTTCAGTGCATGTCAGCAGGGTTTAGAGTTATTGTCTACTTTAATTAACTGGTTATCAAACAAGAACATTTCATTAAGCTACAATTACCAGCTAATTCAGCTGGGAGACCCGATGTCAGGATTACGACCACAACATATGCTCCTTACAGCACAGTTATTTTTAATACATCCAGACCCCTAGACTCCGACGTCTCCAATTGCTAATGAATCTACTATCTTTGGAATAATTAGAAATCCTTAGGCATGGTAATTTATTTAAAAATATCCGTCGTTCCGTGAATCATTAGCTGCGTTAAATGAATTTGAAATTAAAACTGCTGGGAGTTCTTTGGAGTTCATTAAAAGGCAGCACGCTTCTATCAATATTTAAGTGGAGAGATTTAAGGTCACAAGTTTGATTTGAAAATATTAATACTTTGTTTTAAGTTGGCGCTAGAGAAATTAAATGACAAAAGGACATGGCAGAGAAATCTTCTAGTGTCCCCCAGAGATTGAAGATACTGGTACATTCACCATTCACTTCAGGCAAGGCGTTTTCACAGAGGGTTTTATGGGGGTGTGCAGAGAATGTTAAACTATATGGTTTCAATTAAAGGGCAGTTATAGTATGTAATAATGCATTTGACCTACATAAAAACATGAAAGGTGAATGCATTTCTTTTTTGCCTGTGACATTAAAACGTATGATAGCAATCTTTATTTATCATTTGCAGGGGATAATTTTTGTTTATTTTTTTATTTTTGCTTTTTTATAAAAATAAAATGATTCATTGGATGGTCCTAATGAGAAGTGGACAGTTAACAAAGGCAGTCTTATACAGTGCAAACCAGCTAATGAGCAAATGTATATTGATTGATTCATGCTCTATTGGGCTTACTATCTGAAATATGGAGAATGATCCTTTACAAAATCTCTGATGTTTCTAGTTAGTTATGTGACTCCCGTCCTAAATTCTTACAGTATGTTACGGATTGCCACTCATGTCTTGCTATTAGGTAGCACCACTTATATGATTGCTATATGATTGTAATTCAGATTGCAGATGTCTTTTTCCTTTGTTTTCGTTAAAGTTATTTAAAAACCTAATATAAAGACAATTAGGCAAGCATTTGTATTTGCAGAATATCTGCAGGCTCCCCAGTTTAGTTCAGGTTGCAATGGCTGTGACTCGATATTAATCAATACTGCTTTCTTCTATTTCACAGGCATACAAGAGAAAAACAGAGGCCGCAAAGAAGGAGTACCTGAAGGCACTTGCCGCGTACAGAGCCAGCCTGGTTTCCAAGGTAACGGGCTATGTCTTTGATATACAAGGGTCAGCGTGGATATGGCTATGATAAGTTGAATCGAGAATTCCTACCGGTCTCAGGGGGAGGTCCAGCCCAATAAGGAATGTGCTACAACAAGACCATATAGAATCAGAATCTCCAGACCAGTGAGAAAAGAATATGTGGCAACAAATATAAATTAACTTGTATGGGGTAGATTTTAGGCTACTTTCACATGAGAAAAAAAAAGATAGTACTGTTAACAACTGGAGGTTACCTGCTGATGTGGTGTGTTTGATTACAGAGTATCAAGGTAGTAATTTGGCTCATAGCTGAATTTATAAATTGTATTGTATGTCACTACCAGTACTGATGCTAAGATAGTACAAAGTATACAACCAATAATGCTTTGTATTAGAATGGTCCCCAATACTACTAGTACAAGCCATTCAAATTGTATGCATAATATTAGTGAGTGCTGCTAGGCATTTAGGGGGTACATTGGATTAGAAATACACTGTATTGCAGCTCAGTTTGTTACAAATTGACATGGGATCAAACAAAGTGCTGTAGAGGTAAATTGATAGACAGAACACATACTGGTGGAAATGATAGATTTCCAGAAAATGATGTGTTTTGATGTCTCTGAAACCCCTGTCTGATTTAAATGAACCCTGTTCTTATGCTTATTCGTATTCCTATTCTTATTGAAGCTGATTATAAGGATGAGAACATGTAGATAGCAACATAGACTTTATACAGTACCGGTACTTATAGTCCTATTTGGTAGGTTGTTCCCCAAGTTACAAGAATATGATTTATAGTCATATCCTTTCTGGTTCACAAAATATGAAGCTGCTTTTTCCTCCGTCATAGGTGGAATAACAAAAACTATTTATTCAGCTGAGTTGAAATCTAGCAGGTCAGAGTTAATATGGTGTTTCACCAGTAAATGTGGCAGGGTACGGAAAGAGATCGAACAGACTGCTGGCAAAAACAGGTCTTGGCTCTACTAAGCCAGGACTGGAGGAACACTATTTTCAATCGTCCATTTCTGGATTCATTGTTTAAGTTTTACTCGTAAACATAAATATTAAATTGAGACACGAGACGGCAGTTTATGGTGCCAACAAGACAAAGGACTGTATCACTGTTGTTTCCCTGTATACAATCGTTGTGGGGTTTCATTTTGACTGTGATCTAGAAAGTAACTTGATTATATGTTGTTTACCTCTTACAGTCATTATTGTTTTTTTATTTAATACAGTAGGCTTTGTTAGGGATACAAACCTATACAACACATCTAAAGTGTTGGTTTGATCAACTGTTTCATCAGCAATCAAACGCTTGTTTTTAAGAAAAGTTCAAAGAAATGAATGTGCAGAAAAGATGACTTGCTCAGAATGCAACTGATGTATCAAATGCACACTGTACTGTAGCGATAACTGTAGTTAAAACTGTAAAGGCTATTTGATCAAGATTTAATCTGTATTTTAAGTGGGCTTTGTTTCTATTTGTTTTTACCCATACAGTTTTTGCCTTTGTTAATTTAACATAACAGTTAAATAATAAAAATCTTACATTGTTCCCCATCAAAAATTGAAAAAATATCTTGGCAAGTCGGGCTAATCACACCTGCAGACAAACAGCCCTCTTTATTTATGACTGTAATATTTGTATGCATTCTTTTTTCCTTGCCGTCATTCATCCTGTGTTTTAATAATCCAAACTGTTTTACAGCACAACGTAGCTCACTTAAATTTACTACATCCCAAAAACAAGAGGCATGATTGCAGACAGAATGGTTTATTCATCAGACCGTTCCCACGGCAGGATTTATTAGGAATGAATCTCATCTGTCATTCTGTGTAATTAAATATTCTGTCAAATCTGTAATTTTAATGGATGATTAATGTTTCTGCAAATCATCGGGCATTGAGTCTTGTAAAGTAGAGAGAGAGAACTGTGAAATAGGTAGACCTTTAGGAGTCGGCACAATTAATTAAAATTTCTGAAAAACAGATGTTATGGGGAAAACCATTTTTCTTTCTGTTTTAATAAAACCGAGATGACAAGCATTCAGATCAGCTGAGCAGACTCTTGTGAAGCAAAGGAGATTGTGAGACGCACAAGTCTGATTGCTTGAAAGGAGAAAAACACACGTCAGCTACCTCGCTGGGATAAACTGGCTGTGTTAATGAAATTAAAGAGGATGTGCCAGTGCTGTAAAATGCTCAAAAAAATCAACCACTAATTAGAAGTCTCCTGTTGTTTCGGATTCAGTAACATTAACAGGGATTTTCCTTTCAACAAAAAAGGATTTAAAAACTAGAGGAAATGCATTGAAGGATTCCCCTAAACCCAGTCACTATCTCATTGCTGGGTTGAAGACAGTCCATAAAATTCTTACATTTGAGAAACCCATTGTGTAACTGAAACACCCAACTGATAGATGCAGCTATATAACGTATTTTACAAAAATACATGTTAGGAGTACCATTTGCTATTATAACTTGCACCCTCTTTATAAAGTGCTTGGCTTGAGCTGCCTTGTGTTGCATCTATTGTGCAGCACACACCCCTTGTATATTATCCCACCATCGAGTATACTGCGCACATTGTATAAAACCTGCAGCCTGTATGTAACATGAATACAAATGAGAATGCATGTCCTAGAATTATGCAATGTGTGTGTATGTGCACGCCTGCAAAGATGTGTTTGCTATATATGTGTTAACGCTATTCCCTCACCAAAGAAAACCCAAGCGTTGAAAGCCATTTTGTTTACACTGCCAGGTTACATTCAGCTTTTCAGGTTATTGTCACAGTGATTTCTTTTGGCATACAATTTATTTTCATCCCAAATAGTCTAATTTCCCTCTTGAACCCGCAAATATGCACTCATAAATTTATCCATCTGCCCAGCTATCCATCGATCATATTGGTGGCTTTGTGCAGTTCATACAAATGAGGGACATTACTGAATAACCAACACTGATAGATCATGTTAGCAGTTCTGACAGGTAATAAATACTGCACACCGGTATTTAAAATATATGCGCTCCCAATGGGATGACACTGGAAAATATATTAATGAAATAATTAAGTCTAGCGTATGGTCCCTGCCTGCCAGTGCTACATGTCTAATCTAGACCATGCTTTGTAATGTGTGTGACATCTCACTTGCAACGGATTCAATACCTGTGCCATATGTCTGCTTGTGATGTGTTACTTTTAGCAACCCATTAATGAAGATAGCGCCATTGTGTGATGGGTAAAATAATGGTCATTTGCCATCTGCCTCGTGTCACTGACAGTGCAGCTAAGCAAGTACAGTACAGTAGATTGAGATTGCACTGCCTTCTTAACCTCCATATTCAATGCCAAGTCCACCTATGTTGTATTCACCTATTGCTACAGTATAGCAAGACTTCCAGAGCTGTTCCTTACTGTAATGTACCATGGTAAATATAGTTAAAACAGTGGCCTAATGCACTGTACAAGCATGGGAAGAACATGAGAGTGAATAAACATGCAATTTAAACTTTTAAAATGAACAGGTTGTTCCTCCTGAGCTGCATTCCACTGCTAACTCCTTGTTTAGCAGCATTTGCTGGCTTATAGGATAACTGTTAAAGACAACTTGAAGATGTGTGCTTGTCATCAGCTTTGGCCGACAAGGCTATATTGAGTCCTTTTAACTCGTATTTCAGTCATATTCTGGATATAAAATCATATGATATTCATAATTTATTTTATATACAGTATGTGAGTGATATAAATAGTTGGCCACATCTTAGTTGATATGTGAACCATATATGACAGCTTCATACATTATAGAAATGCATATGAATCCTAAATATATGTCTTTTCCATGAGGGTGGGCTATTCAACCATTATTTCTTTGATTCCAGTCAGATCCACACTACAGCCTGTTTTCTTGTGTCTCTTCCCACAGAGTTATAATGACCAGGTGGAGGCGAAAAGCCCCCAAACAAGCCAGCCTTCTCACATGATGCCACCAAAACAGCCCCTGTACAGCGTACCACCACAGGCCTCCTCGAGCTACCTGGGCCCCGGCTCGTTCCCCTTGTCTGACCTTCAGAGCTACGCCGGCCCCCAGCGCCACAGCCTCTCCAGGCCCCTGAGCCAGTCGCAGATGTTGCCCAGCATTAGTGCCTCGCCACCCACCACATTTCAGATCAGCCCACCCCTGCACCAGCAGCTCTCCCTGCACCAGAGCTCCATCCTCAACCAGCCAATCCGCATGCAGCAGGTCCAGTCGCAGCCAATCATCTCCCATCAGATGGGACTACAGGCTTCACTCCATTCTCCCCCTCCAGGCCAGCAGGTTGGTTGCATCCTGTTACCTTTTATTCTTCTGGATGGCATCTTTATGCTTAAGTGTTTAGTGTGGTAAAATAGTGGCAAACATGACAGTCTACCAGGGCAGATGCATGGCAGCAGGTCCACTGAATATTCGGCTTCAGCATGCTTCCAACCCAATGATTTGTTCCTGACTGAAGTCTTTTTCCTCCCAGGGTTTTCCTCACATTCAGTCAGAGTATCAGAACAACGTTGGCTCCCAGTCTCCAGGATCATCCAACCCTGCTGGGGGACAGAACCAGGAATGGGACAACGAGTACTGCAATCGGGAGTGTGGAGTCAACCACTGCAGGTAAACACACGCAGCATGCAGCTGATTGGCTGTGCAAGGGTTTGACTTCCTCTTGTTGGAATTAACATGGTTGGCTTATGGTTTAATAAAACAGACAACCACACACAGAACTGTCACTGCACTGTAAAATGCAGTCTTTTTTTGTTTTTTTATGTGTACTTTTCTCTTTCCTTTCTTTCAACAGCATGTTACCAAGGGATAAGCCACTCTACCTCACTTGAAGCTGGGACACGTTGACAAAAAGGGACATCTGGGAACCCCCGTATTATATTTTTTTTTAGAAGGATTTCAAGCAAGTCCTAAAGACTACTAGTGAGCCTCTTGCCAAGCACTTAGATTCACAGGCCTCAACTGAAGCCTGTGAGAGCACTCCTGTTATTTTTAAACCATGGGCCTACTTTTTTGGGTCATTCAGCTTTAATATATGAAGACAGAAACTTGTTTTTTGGTTGCTATTTTATTTTATTTTATTTTTTGCTTGCAACCAGCTTTGCCATGGACTATTCCTATAGGGAAGTAAATGCTTGTAGATTCTACACAGGCCATGGTCTAGTTGGCTAAATTAGGCTGGATCCATAAAAGTACATTGTGTAAAGTTGCTGAGAGCACTAAGTCTGTGCAGAGAAAAATAAATAAATAAAAAAGCAAACTTTTTATGTATCATAACAGACCTGTCAAGGTTGATTGATCTGTCACAGTGTGATTGTAAATATCACTTTTAGGGGATGAAATTGGGGATTGAAATCCAGATCATTTGTTTTATTAACTCGGATTTACCATTTCGCTTTTGAATTTTATGTTTTATAAGTTAGAGGAATGTCATTGTAATGAAGGGTTTCACACAATAAATATTGTGTTAAAACGGTGCTTCTCCCAGTAAAGGCTGAAATAAGATTAACAGTTTGAAGGAATTCTTTGTCACGTTGCCTATCGGACATCATGACTTGACAGGTCTTTTCTGTAAAGAATTACTGTTAGTTACTTTCCCACCCTAACAGACTTCAGTCCCCAGCACGGCTTGTACAGGTGAAAATGATAAATGTGAAATGTTACTAAAGATAAACGTAACAGTGGGTTTATAGTTTTCAAGTAGTTTTACTAAGTGTTTTAGAATTGTGTTGAATTCATCCTTCTTTTTTGTGAAAACATTAAAAAAAAAAAATGAGTAAATACATTTTACTTTCTAGGGCATACATTTTATATTCACTGTAGCACACTTTTAAGTTTTTAGAAATTGATTAAGGGGGAAGCTATATAATTTGTGTATAAACCTGCCAAATGTACTTATTTTATTTGTAAAGCCAGTGACAAGGACAATTTTATATCTGTGTTGTATGGCATTATACTATTCATTTTACTGCCACTTGCCCATCTTCTATTTAATTTTAATGACTGGTTTCTATCTATTTATGAACGATATGAAGTAACATTTTTTAGTTTTTTAGTTTTGTTTTTAAGAAGGTGCATTTTGTTTTTGTTTGTTTTATTTTTACATTTCTTGTGCTACGGTGCTTTCTAACAGCATCGCCACGTTCATTTTGTGTCACAATGCTTCTTTTTTTTCATTTGTCTGTAATAAAATGTTTAAAGTGGAATTCACGTGTTTGTTTGCTTTTTTATTGTTACTGGTTGAGGGGAGATTGGTTATTTAGCCCCTTTAATGTATATTCTGATTGAAATACCCTTGGGAAGTCAACATGTCATTTCCATAGCAACAAACTAGACAACCACAGACCCAGTTTTAAACAAAGATGGCGTCACCAGATACATTTTATGGCAGCATTTATTTTAATGATGAACCAAAAGCAATAAAAGGCTTAAGTTTGACAGTTTTCAAGCTAGGTAATTTTCTGTAAAAAAAAAAAAAACATGTCTGTATCGATTCTTTTCTAACCTTGGGAAAACAGAAATACCTTCAGTCTCTTAGGCTATTGCAGTCAAGGGCAAAATGCTGGGCTGTGATGAGCTGGTTTATTGTACATCCATACCAGTGAAGTTCTCAGGCTTTGGGGAGACCCCAAAACCCCTTTGCCATGGTTTATTTAGCAGACACCTTTATCCAAGGCGACTTATAGAGACTAGGGTGTGTGAACTATACATCAACTGCAGAGTCATTCACAACAACATCTCACCCGAAAGATGGAGTACAAGGAGGTTAAGTGACTTGCTCAAAGTCACACAATGAGTCAGTGAGTGTGACAGGATTTGAACCAAAGACCTCCTAGTTACAAGTCATTTTCTTTAACCACTGGACCACACAGCCCCCTACAAAATGTCACACTTTTCCTAACATATTGTTACTAAAATTATCAGGAGCAATTAATCAGGCTTGCTTAATCTGGGAAACAAGTTAAGATCAACTGTTTCCCCTCAATAGATGCCTGGATCTCTTCCAGCAGGTAATCAATTAATGATTTACAGAGAAACTTGAAGATTAAGGAGGAGACTGATTGCTGGCACCTGCTTCCTGTTGTCACATATTTAAAAAGGTTGACATAGAAACAAACAGACATGCTGAGTTTAATTGTTGTTCAGTATTTATAGCAGCGGTGTCCTGAATTTTGTGATTCCTTGGTGACAGTTGACTACCGTACATACTTCCTTAGTTTAACTTTCTGTGTACTCTACCTTGTTTACATGCAGTTACATGCACACAAAAAACTTTCTCATTTCAAATGTAATCACAGTTTTCAGAAACAAATTCAGTTTTCCAAAAGAAAAAAATATGTACACACACGCTGTTGCATTTTCAGTTTGTTTGCATTCTGTAAAAGTCGTTTTTTACACACCTTTTATACTACACACAGGTACAGTGTGCTACAATACCTAACATACCTGATGTTTCTCCATTGGTTTCCAAGGAAATGCATTTTCAAATTAAATATAATAGCATTTCTCTGAAGTCAAATAACATGAGTGACACATGGTTAAGGGAATATTTTTTTTAAAACCCTTTCCATTTTACCTAGGGCACTGACCCATTGGGAATTGGTCTAAGACCAGCAGAACTCCTTTACTAGATAATCTGGACCAGTTACCAGGTGGCAGTTGTGTTCAGTCGCATCAGATCTGGACTGTAATGAAAACAGCAGCACACGCAAGATCTCAAATATCCCAAACTCTCATGATTACTTCATTATTAACACACTTGCATGATACACAAGAAACCCATTAGTCTGAGAAGATCCAGGCTCTGACAGAATGTTCATTAATTCCAGGTCCCTGGGCATGGTATCTTTATTTCAAATGTGTGACCGCTGTTCAGTTCCTACCTCTTTTCATTTAAGGAATCAGCAGTTCAGTAATGTAAGATTAAACACTCAGCAGCTCTGCTTGGTAAAGCAAGCACACACTACATGTACTGGTAAAAAAAAAAATATATGATATACATGTATCTTCAAAAATATTTACATATTAACAATTCATCGTGAGATTACATTTTAATTTTGACACTGCTATCCTCATATCAGCTTTTAATAAGGACCATATAACTATTTTTTTTTATTATTCTATACCTTCAAAGAAAGCGGTGCCATTATTAAAATATATTCACAGCAACAGTAACAGAACGTGGAAATAACGTGTTTATTAAAATAAATCATTTTCTTAGTAATGGTCCCTTTTTTAACTTCCAGTTGATCCTTATGGTGGTAGATCTAAATAGCTCTGTCCTTAACTCAATATTAATAGCGCCTCCCCCCACAGACCAAGGTCCAATGGTTCCAGACGGTTTTAAGGTGTGGTGGCATTGTCAGAATAGACCTGCCAAAAGCTCTGACTTACCTAACTGGTCTCCCATCGAGTTCATTCCTTCTTTGTCTATTTCTGCATCTTGTGATTCCAATAGCTCCAGCCACAGTGGTTTTGCCTCAGAAAGAGCTAATTAAAAGAACCGCTAACCAATGCTTTCACGTCCATTTTCTTAGCTCTTACAAGCTTCATTAACATTAAAATATTTCAAATTGAAGTGACCTCCCACTGTGACCAAATTGGGAAATAACTAAACTGTGTTTTTATTTTATTTTTAGGTTTGTTCTATACTCCTTATATATATCCAATAAAAGACAATTGTATTTACAATGTATGCACTCAGGAAGGAGTTCCTATTCTATAATTACATATGAAGTATATTCCATAGGAAAGTATAAATGAAAAATAGATTCTACATATACTTAAGTATACAATGAATTGCATGGTAATTAACTAGTGTACAAGATCAGTATATTTACTCTAGGTAGTGTCAGATATTGATGTCATTTAGAGTGGTTCAGCTAGATGATGGATGAAGACTGCATTGTGAGTTGAGGTTGTGTAATATTAGATCAGTATTACGATCAACTGTACTTCAAAAGCTTGATTTTGGCGCATTATTAACCATGAAAGCAGCTAGAATTACCACTTTAAAATCCTGCCTCATCTTCAGTCTGCTTCAATTAGGAAGCAATGGTAACTGAAACACTGTCAACTAATCACCTGTGTCAACATCCAGCATAGCCAAGAAATCCAAGTAATTGAGCCGTCTATATTATCAAGTTTAAAATAGCAGGCTTTGTTCCATTTTAATGTAAAGTTCAATATTAATCAGTGCCACAGATACTAATCCGCTTTTGGACTTCTCCAGTTTCCTACTTCATATTTAAACCCCACTTGCTAGATACTAAACACATTACACCTGTTAGCCGTAAATAGGTCCAATTGGCAATTTGTACTGTGATGTCGATGGCTATTTTCAAAATTGTAAGGAACATCTTCCATGGCCATTATAGCTCCTGGATCGTAATCCATTTGAGCATGTTTGGGATGAACTTGAACAATACATTTGCCATTTCTCTGCTTACCTCTCTTGCATCAAATATTGAATGGATCAATATCCCTCGAGACACAGTCCAGCACATTGTGGAGTCTATACCACACCACGTCACGTATCCAGGGGCAAACAGTGTCCCAACCCACTATTAGATACAGGCACTGGAAGCTTATATATATATTTGAAAATTATTTCAGATTTTTTTTTCATAAGGGAATGCAGATCTATTAAATAAAATGGATGATCCCTTACTTATTTAGACACTAATTAGGCATTTAAATAAAAAAAAGTTATATTTTACTTCTTGCATGTATCCTTAAAAAAAAGTATAGATTTATAAAGTACGCAAACCATTAAAGAAAAATCCTACGAGGACACATACTTTAAGCTGCCAGCTTTCTCATTTAGCTAGATTAATGACCTATTTTAACAAACTATGGTTACATAATGTAAATTATGCAGGGGCCAAAACATGAAACGATTAGCAATAAATTATGTGCGCTCATAATGAGTTTCGCTCTGACATTTTTTGCACTTCTATCCAATATTTCAAAGCATTTTTTTTTCAAACTGTCTGAAAATGTTGACATTATTTTTAGCAATTTTAGCCAGCCACCTTCTGATCAGGCCTAATAATTTAGAAATATGTTGGTTAAAGTCGCTGTACTATAATGCTTGCCTAACTGTCTTTAAACAGAGATTATCAGAAGTAAGGGACAAGGGAGGGCAATGAACTCTGTAGTTTGATGAAGCCCTCTGGAATAGTTCTAAGAGTTCTCAATTCCAGTTCATTAAATTACAGGTATGCTAATCTCCACTATTCATAAAGTATTGTTGTTGAGTTTTTTCTTGGAACTATAGATCTTTGGTTTCTAGACAAATCTGAAAGAACTCCTATTACTTATTTTGAGTTCCCTTAAACCAATTCCACCAGCAGTTAATTGTGTTGCAATATAGCTACCCCACTTCTCCTCTTACATATCTGTATAGCAATAGAACCATTTGGATTCCAGAAATTCCAGGCTGTGTGTATTAACAACGCCCTGGCTATGCAAGGCTCGTTCTTAAAAGACAGGACACGTCATTTTGCATTATTTCATTCTATCACCATTTCTCAATCATAATCTCATTTTTATTAACAATTATGACTATATATGAGATAGAACTGCAGGCAATTATATGAGAACTGTAGTTGGGCATTTAAACAACACATAAGTGTTTAATAATAGTGTATTTGAGAAGATGAAAAATCCTCCCAATGTTATTTGTGTTTGTTTAATCCAACAGTTTGTCACAGCGTTTTCTTTCTCTGTTTTCTGCTATGATGTGTTGTTGGAACTGGCCTATTTAATAATAATGACCTTGTGAAATAGCTCCAGATCAAAACTTGCATAAACTGGTGTGCATACAAAATTGTGCATTGCATATCTTTAAGTAAACCTGTGGCCTATTTTCCCTGGGTCAGGCTGTGCACAGAGTGATACAGCTTAATTTATTTGGTAGCTATGACTACTTTGTCCTGTGTCCCTTTCACACTAATGCATTATGTTACAGTCAAGTATTTTTTATTTGCACACAGAGTGAAATGTACTGACTCTTCTTTTTGACATGTTTTATTCATGAGCAGCTGGTGTCTGTTTCTGTATAAAAATCAGCAAACAGATCATTATTTAACAATTGGAATGCCAAATGTGCTTCCACGATTTGACACACATCACACGAAAATCCCCATCATTATAGCCTTTAAAGACCCATAAAGTTTTGTACTAGAAGGTTTTAGAAGCAATTGGAGGTGAAACTTGACAGACAGTGCTGACAGACAGATCACTGTAAAGCATTTGCAGCTTGAGATATTTAACATTGAAATGACTGAATCACAAATCAGACTGCATTCTGGGTCTACAATGTCAATAATGCATTAACAGTCTTTAGAATGCACACAGTAATGATGCTTTGGCTGGAAACTCTTCATAAGAAGTACCTGTTCCTGATGTGTAAGAGCTGTGGGATAAGAGTGAATGAGCCCTACATGCACTCACAGCCATCGGACAAAAGGTTTTATAACACATGTTGCTTGATAACTTATTAGCTACACACATATCTTAAAAGAAAATAGAACTACACTCATAAAACACTGACTAGCTCACCATGAGAACTGTTTCAACCTTATTTAATTTCCGTTTACACTAAAAAGAGAAACAGAAATGGATGTAAAATGTGTACACTTGAGATGCCTTAGCACTTGTTCTTTTTTCAGTTGAGGGCAATCGTCCTTTACACTCTTCTATACTTTTCTACTTGATCAGTGTTACATAAAAGAAAACGCAAAATTAAAGGGCCTTGGCTATGCTATACATGAAATGAAAGAGAGTTAACTTAACAACTAAAGGTATTTTGATTTCAAAATTAGGCTTCTCTCTTTTATAGGTAAGCCATCCTTGCATTCTGAGAAAGATTCGTTGAAATGAGGGCACTTTGCACCTCCTTAATACCAAGAATGAACAACGTCAGGACTATATAACATAGAAATAATCTGCCTGCTTACATATCATTAAAAAATGTCCATTTTGCAGCTGTCCGAACATTGCCATTTGGAGTGGGAGTACAGGAGAGATCTTGCTTATTCAAATAATCAGCGAGTCACATGTTCAAATCATTTCTCCTCATTGGCCAAAGTAGAACTTAAAGGGGTCCAGGCCTGCTCTAATTAAAACATCCCTTGTTCAATGAAACATGTTTTCTTGTGCATGTTGGGCTTGACAAATCTTAAAGTATCAGAGCCAGTTCAATTGCTCAGGCACTGTGCAGGGCAGCTAATGAGCTGGTCCTAACTGCTAAGCTCGATGCTGCAACCCAAACTGCGTGTGTACACACTTGACGAGTTTCACAGTCGCGACTTGTGGTGTAACGTGCAACAATCGACGCATTTACAGTAAATCTATTTATTTTTGTCCCTACTCTTGCTGGCTTGTGGTTATGCAACCTTCTGGTGCTGGTTTCTAGGTTGCATTCACGTGAAGTGTGAAGGTCCACCTACCGCCCACTTCTGTACACTGGGGTCACTGGTGATTCAAGCCCAAGGCAAAGTGTTATCTGCACTGTGCTTTGAAAAATAACTTTGTCAGTTGCAAATTTAGTTCTGCGGCAGGAGCAGAACAGGAAATCTGTAGGTGGTTTTGACAAGAAAAAGGTTTCATGTTCGGGTTATCAAAGTATCGTTTTTTCTCATCGGTATTTGAGTTTAGAAGGCCTCAACATTAAACTTCTGACAATGTTTGTGATGGAAACTTCTCTCTCCTAAATTAACATTTTCTGTATCGTGCACGTTGGTTGAAAACGGATTTTAACAATCGTGTTTTAAAACCTTAAAAGTTTCCTTCATAAAAAAGAAACTAAGTATGTCATCATTTCAAACGTCTTACATTTTTTATAATAAATGTGGCCAAAGATTTTTGTTTTTGACTTGCATTATAACTATGCAGGCACCGCTCTAAGTTAGCTCAATCAGATTTAAAAAAAAGATTATTAAACAGGGAAATGCTGTATAATATCACTCAAGATTGATTTTTGCTTTTTAGTATACAGCAATTAACAATGTTAATTTGGGCTAACCAATAAAATGCATGGAGTCAAACCCAGCTACAATCAGGTATTTGAAATCAGAAATGAATTTAACTATGGCTAAACTCTGAACTTTATGGTAAATTGACTTTACGGTAAATTGACAGGGGATGTACAGTGCATTCATTTAACAGTAAATAGCTACTCCTTCATATTTTTTTTTTACTGTACAATAGTCCTTTCAACATTTATGTTTTTGATTGATTCTATCTCTCTAAAGCAACCCGTGATGCTGTGATACTAGTTTTAGAGAGCACTAGACTCAATATGCTGCACTTCAGTTCATAAAAAACACTACTAAATAAAACTGTGTTCTCTTGAAACCTGAGCCAGTACCCAGAGTACAGAGACAGCCAGGGACTGGGGGCTCCAGAATCAGTAGGAGAAAGAAAGCGAGAGAGAGAGAGAGAGAGAGAACAAAAAAGCTTTGAGAGAAAAACATTAACAATGAATTTTAGGAATGTATAGCTTATTACACACATGATCTCAGCATGCTTTGCAAACACTGTACAACAATATCACCAAGCAACTGTGAAATGCAGCTACCTTTGTGGTGGAAAACTATAGCCATTTTGCACATGCACATCACATTTAGGTTTACATAGTAGTTACTTAGTAAATGCATGTGTGCTTACGCGTAATTACAGTGTTATTATGCATTGTTAAGATAAATCTGTTTGCACGAAATAACCCTAACCATAATCCTGACCCTTTTCTGATACAATTGTGTCACTTACATGTATTTATTACGTAAATGCTATGTAAATACACAGTAATTAGACACAATTACGGCCTTATTTATGAAGCGTTTACCGTACGCAAAACAAGATTACCATGCGTAGTTCTGTCCCCGTCCTATTTACGATTCCTATTTCCATGCGGAAAACAAGGATTTAGCCAAAGGAAAATGAAAGGGACGACCGTTGGATAATGAGCTGCCATACATTCACAAGCTATTCATAATTGACAAGGATTTTGTGCAGGCAAAAATGACCCAAACATTCCGCTGACTGAATGCTGCCGCAAAGCGGAGAGCATGTGTACTGGTGGGGTGGGGTGGGTTTCAACTAAAACAAATGTATTGAGTGAATATTGAACATCATTAAGGCCCTGCCAAGACAAACAGCTTTTCATTGTCTTATTTCATAAAAATACCGTTTTCAAATGGGAGATATTTAAGGTCCATAATGTGTTAATGCAACGCTATGATTTATTTTGGGCTAATTATAAGTAGAGTAAAAAAAAAAAAAAATGCTGTAATAATTTAGTTTCAATTTAAAATAATATTTTATAATATATGCGTCCTACAACAATGCAAAGCCTACAATGCATCAGCATGGTTTGTTTTAAGTACTGTATTACATGTAGGATAAACTGAAAAGAAAAACCTGCTAGATATTCATTTGATTTTTACTACTGTACTGTTTAAGCCTATTACACATATCTATATTTACTGTAATGTGTACAAACACATTAATGTTATTTTAATATACCCTCATATTTATTAGGCTGTTAATATTTTTGTTTTACTAAACTAACATACATTGATTGAAAACAAACAAATACATATGTAGTACTTTAATTAATTAATGTTGAAATATATATATATATATTGTAAACGATTCACGCCCACTTGAGTTCGTTGCCCCTTTAAGAATCGACCCGGCACACAGAAATGGATTTTTTTAAGCGCGTTTGCGCAATTTTTTAATAAACAGGGAACAAACAAAATACACAAAATCAAAATAACACCTAGCTCTTCTGGAGCACTAACTCGACTTTCAGGAAACACCCTGACTAACGCGGGACAGCTAAGCTGTTTACCCGTCTTCCCAAACACACTGCTACAAACAGCACTTACTCTCTCTTCATTTGGCTACCCGGAGACAGCGCACCTACTGCCTCCTTCCACTCAGCAGCCCCGAGCAGACTGCTTGCACTCCTTTTAAACTCCCGCACCTGGGCTTAATTTCTAATAACGCCCAGGTGCGGAAGACAATTAACAATAAAACAATTAACAAAACAATAAAGCAACACAAAACGGTGCATTCTCACAAGTTTTTCCTTTGCAGGGAGGTTTTAACCCCCTCCCTGCCGTCTCTCACAACCCGCTATATTACATATCCCCCCCCTTGTCTTTCCAAGACACCGGCCATGAGACGGCCACCTCCTCCCCTAAAACACAACCACCCACCCTCGAGTCCATAAATGTCAATTTTCGCCCTCCTCCACGGGCGAACTCGAGGGTGGATCGGTCCACGTCCTGGGTCAGCCAGGTAGGGACCGCGCACCGGCGACGAGGGACCCCACCGGTTTGTCAGGGGCGACCGGCACGACGACCGGGGCACTGGAGGCTGCAGTAGCGGGCAGAGGTCTGCAGCTGGGACCCAGTGCAGCGACGTCCGGTCAGCAAGGGGGAGCGACGCAGCGACCAGGGGGAGCGTACGCGACGTCTGGGAGCAGCACAGCGACGTCTTAATGTCCGGGGGGAGCGGAGCAGGGGACCAGGTGGAGAACTGTGCCCGATCCTGCCGACTCCTGGGCTCCAGGTCAAGTGAAGGGAGGTCCAGGCTAACCGACAGGGTGTCCAGGAGCAAGGGGTAAGGGACTGGACGCAGCGACACCGGACTGGACCGTAGGGGTGGTGGTCGGGGCTGTGGTGGAGGTACGCTCGTCACCTCCTCCCTAGGCTCCGGAAGCGGCAGCTCCTCCCCTCTGGGCTCTGGCAGCGGCAGCTCCTCCCCTCTGGGCTCTGGCAGCGGCAGCTCCTCCCCTCTGGGCTCTGGCAGCGGCAGCTCCTCCCCTCTGGGCTCTGGCAGCGGCAGCTCCTCCCCTCTGGGCTCTGGCAGCGGCAGCTCCTCCCCTCTGGGCTCTGGCAGCGGCAGCTCCTCCCCTCTGGGCTCCGGCAGCGGCAGCTCCTCCCCTCTGGGCTCCGGCAGCGGCAGCTCCTCCCCTCTGGGCTCTGGTAGCGGCAGCTCCTCCCCTCTGGGCTCTGGCAGCGGCAGCTCCTCCCCTCTGGGCTCTGGCAGCGGCAGCTCCTTCCCTCTGGGCTCTGGCAGCGGTAGCTCCACCCCCTCTGGCTTTCGGGACGGCAGCTCCCACTTTTGTAGCAGCCGCTCCAGTTCCGTTGGCTCCCGCTCTTGTATTATCAACGGGGCCCCGCCCAGCTCCTGTCTCTGCCTCTCCATCTTCTTAATCTGCTCCACCTGAGCAGCGGTGTTTTTATTGAACATCTCAATTAATTCTTTAAAATCCATTTGGGTCTCCAGGGGCGCCCACAATCGCTGCCACCAAATGTAAACGATTCACGCCCACTTGAGTTCGTTGCCCCTTTAAGAATCGACCCGGCACACAGAAATGGATTTTTTTAAGCGCGTTTGCGCAATTTTTTAATAAACAGGGAACAAACAAAATACACAAAATCAAAATAACACCTAGCTCTTCTGGAGCACTAACTCGACTTTCAGGAAACACCCTGACTAACGCGGGACAGCTAAGCTGTTTACCCGTCTTCCCAAACACACTGCTACAAACAGCACTTACTCTCTCTTCATTTGGCTACCCGGAGACAGCGCACCTACTGCCTCCTTCCACTCAGCAGCCCCGAGCAGACTGCTTGCACTCCTTTTAAACTCCCGCACCTGGGCTTAATTTCTAATAACGCCCAGGTGCGGAAGACAATTAACAATAAAACAATAAAGCAACACAAAACGGTGCATTCTCACAAGTTTTTCCTTTGCAGGGAGGTTTTAACCCCCTCCCTGCCGTCTCTCACAACCCGCTATATTACAATATATATATATATATATATATATATATATATATATATATATATATATATATTTCAAACAGGTCTGACCTACAATTGAACTCGGATCTAGCTGCTGTACCCTTGAGCAATGCATTGCTCCAGTAAAAACCCAACTGATAAATGAGTACCAGAATTTGTATGTAAAATACAGTAACCACTTTGAAAAAAGCATCAGCCAAATAAATTATTATCATTATTATGATGATGATTATTATAAATAGGGGAGACCACCATAGTGCTGATGTGAGTATAACATAATGCTACTGAAAAAACCTGCCCAACCGACCTTTAAATACCTTCCTTTATTGATCAGTGTTAGAAGCCAATTTAAACTGTTTGACACAATGTTACAAGATTCATCACAGTTGTGATTAAACGTAGTTACTACAATTGTAACTAAACAGTTACAATTTACATTTTTCTGTAGGTTCTTTGTGACTTTAACAAACTTGGGAGGTTACGTTGTAACAATAAATCTTGATGAATCTTGTAACATTGGCCCTGAATATCAAAAGTCCCTTCCGACAGTTTGAAACTCGCTGTCTCCATCTGGTTTAAAACCACTTTTATCGTGAACGTTGTTTCCATCATAAAATGAAACCATTTTTTGCTGTTCTCCGACAGGTGGAATGGGTGTAATTTACATAAATTGGCGTAAAAAAATATTCCGTATTTAAATTAGAAACATATATGTTAATGATGCAAATGACAGTTTTTACGTCATTTAAGGATTTCAGTCAAAGGACAGGGGGGTTAAAAGGTAGTAAAGGCGGAGGAAAACAAAACAGGCGTGTGTTTCATGAGATACGGAGAAAGAAGAGAAGATACATTAAATAGAACACAATCTGTATTTATCTGTACTTCATTTAGTTCATTATTCCTCTATATATATATATATATATATATATATATATATATATATATATATATATATATATATAAATTAAAGTACTATATATGTATGTGTATGTTTTCAATCAATTTATTATCAATTATAATAATAGGAACAGCCTAATAAATATAAGGGCATATTAAAATAGTATACATTACATTATGTACAAATATAGATATGTACAATAGGCTTAAACAGCACAGTAGTAAAATCAAATGAATACCTAGCAGGCTTTTTATTAAGTCTATCCTACATGTATTACAGCACAAAACAAACCATGCTGATGTGTTGTAGGTTTCACCATGTTGCATTTTGAAAGGTAGGTGGGCAGCAGTGTGGAGTAGTGGTTAGGGCTCTAGACTCTTGACCAGAGGGTTGTTGGTTCAATACCAGGTGGGGGACACTGCTGCTGTACCTTTGAGCAAGGTACTTTACTTTGATCCAGTCAAAACCCACTTGTATAAATGGGTAATTATATGTAAAAATAATGTGATATCTTGTAACAATTGTAAGTCGCCCTGGGTAAGGGTGTCTGCTAATATATAATAATAATTTTCTTTTATCTCTCTCATATTTCTATCTCTCCACCAGTAAGTATGCTCCTTCACCTGCTGTCAATAGAATAAATCGTGTGCAACTTCAGACCTGTTGCCACCCACAATTTGTATGCTAATTAGAATTCTTCCGACCGGTATTTTTGTTAGTAAATAGGGTGTGACACTTTGGGAAGTACCATGTACAGTCATCTCAATTTTCCTTCCGCAATTCTGACCAAATTACCGCCGCTTGGTAAATGAGGGCCTTAATGTAAAGTGTTACCGGATAGTGTAACTAACCACTATCATTAAATGGATTGGGTGGTTTCAGATCCCAGCTTCGTCTTGATCCTAACAATGCACCTAGCACTGTGCTGCTCAGATAGGTGGTTTCAGATCCCAGCTTCATCTTGAATAACAATGCACCTAGCACTGTACTGCTCAGATAGGTGGTTTCAGATCCCAGCTTCATCTTGAATAACAATGCACCTAGCACTGTACTGCTCAGATAGGTGGTTTCAGATCCCAGCTTCATCTTGAATAACAATGCACCTAGCACTGTACTGCTCAGTTAGGTGGTTTCAGATCCCAGCTTCATCTTGAATAACAATGCACCTAGCACTGTACTGCTCAGATAGGTGGTTTCAGATCCCAGCTTCATCTTGAATAACAATGCACCTAGCACTGTACTGCTCAGATAGGTGGTTTCAGATCCCAGCTTCATCTTGAATAACAATGCACCTAGCACTGTACTGCTCAGTTAGGTGGTTTCAGATCCCAGCTTCGTCTTGACCCTAACAATGCACCTAGCACTGTGCTGCTCAGATAGGTGGTTTCAGATCCCAGCTTCATCTTGAATAACAATGCACCTAGCACTGTACTGCTCAGATAGGTGGTTTCAGATCCCAGCTTCATCTTGAATAACAATGCACCTAGCACTGTACTGCTCAGATAGGTGGTTTCAGATCCCAGCTTCATCTTGAATAACAATGCACCTAGCACTGTACTGCTCAGATAGGTGGTTTCAGATCCCAGCTTCATCTTGAATAACAATGCACCTAGCACTGTACTGCTCAGTTAGGTGGTTTCAGATCCCAGCTTCGTCTTGACCCTAACAATGCACCTAGCACTGTGCTGCTCAGATAGGTGGTTTCAGATCCCAGCTTCATCTTGAATAACAATGCACCTAGCACTGTACTGCTCAGTTAGGTGGTTTCAGATCCCAGCTTCGTCTTGACCCTAACAATGCACCTAGCACTGTGCTGCTCAGATAGGTGGTTTCAGATCCCAGCTTCATCTTGAATAACAATGCACCAAGCACTGTACTGCTCAGTTAGGTGGTTTCAGATCCCAGCTTTGTCTTGACCCTAACAATGCACCTAGCACTGTACTGCTCAAATAGGTGGTTTCAGATCCCAGCTTCATCTTGACCCTAACAATGCACCTAGCACTGTACTGCTCAGATAGGTGGTTTCAGATCCCAGCTTTGTCTTGAATAACAATGCACCAAGCACTGTACTGCCCAGATAGGTGGTTTCAGATCCCAGCTTCATCCTGACTCTAACAATGCACCTAGCACTGTACTGCTCAGATAGGTGGTTTCAGATTCAGCTTCATCTTGAATAACAATGCACCTAGCACTGTACTGCTCAGATAGGTGGTTTCAGATCCCAGCTTCGTCTTGACCCTAACAATGCACCTAGCAGTGTACTGCCCAGATAGGTGGTTTCAGATCCCAGCTTAACATCTTGACCCTAACAATGCACCTAGCACTGTACTGCTCAGATAGGTGGTTTCAGATCCCAGCTTCATCTTGACCCTAGCAATGCACCTAGCAGTGTACTGCCCAGATAGGTGGTTTCAGATCGCAGCTTGAATATGTATATTTTATCAATTAGACAATGAAGAAGAAGAATGAATATTTTAAGAAGATATTGTGAAGATGTGAGCTTATGAATTTAGATGGATTTACAATAAGTTATTTTGTACAGTGACTATTGTTTGGTGTCTATTCAGTATTTTATTTTAACCAGATCATTTATTTGATCGCTGTATAGAGCTTAATGGAAAACAAATTAAAGAACCCTGTAAGTATATTGCCTGAAAGGTGTCATTTGTGTTTTAGCAAATGCTGAGCTTTGGGTGTCTTGGCATATTATAATAATGTGGGTTAGATGCAAGTGTGAAAATGTAATTTTGGTTGTTAACCACATTCCCTAAAGCAATTTCATAATTACTTTTCACCTAACCATTTATAATTCTTGTAACCTAGCAAGATTAGCAGAAATGCAAGTTGCAATGACAGCAAAAGAAAGGGGTTTCATGGGCTATCAAAACTAAGCTTGAGGGCAAATAGCTAGCTCTTACACTTCTGGTGTGAAAAAACATCTTTCCAGACAAATCACTTTCAACTTCCTCAGTAATGAAGTAATGAAGCTGTGACTGACTGCGGGTACATATACATATAGTTCAATTGTTACAAAAAAGAGAACATAAAATGAAGGACCTACAGTGTATGGTTTTAGAGGAAATACAAATAGAACATGTACAATACAGAAGAATAAAGGAAAATAAATGGATCAATAGATTCAATGCCACGAGGCCTGAAGGTTTAAATGGAAAGGAATAGTAGATCATTACATCATTAACTATGCTGTAAATGACATCACAAACACAGTAATAGATTTAAATCGAAATAAGTGAGTGTAGTTACCTTCACATCAAAAGCCTATAAGTACCTCCACAGTTTGTTTTCAAACACACTTCCCCTTTGAGCAAATATATATATATATATATGTGTGTGTGTGTGTGTGTGTGTGTGTGTGGGTGGGTGTGTGGGTACAGTATTATAATTTGTTTACCCATGTTTTTCTACCCAATTTGAAATGACCTATTTGAATGCTGCCTTTCCTCCTTAATGTTGCAACTAATTTAATATATATTTGCATCAATTTTATTTGTATCTTTGCTTACATTTTACATAAAAAAAAAATCTGATTGAATCTGTTCAGAATTTAAAAAAACAGCAGTAATTTAGTATCTTCCTCCAAATATTAGTATGTGTGTATATAGACTGAATATATATATATATATATATATATATATATATATATATATATATATATATATATATATATATATATATATATATATATATATATATATATCTGTACCAAAACACAGACATATAAACAAACAGAATAGAAATGATTGCACACAGGTTTCAATAAGAGAATCAATTATTCTGTTCATTTGACAATTATGCCATCTGACAGTTTCATGTTCAGCTCCATAAACCCCATCACATCCACTGCACTATTTTCACATCAAATTGCTTCTAATGTTCTTCTAAAGCAAGCCTTCAGAACATTTTAGGAGACTGAATTCTTTTCTGACATTACTCAAAATTCAGATCACAGCAGTTTCTTTCAGTAATATGTGTCTACTATAAAATTCATAACTGCAGTACAGAACTGATGGAATGTTTCCAGTAAGCTTACTGAGCAAAAATACAATTTAAATTGGCATATTTAATAACCTCCCCCTCTAAACTTCAAATATACAGAGAAAATGCAGAAACTACTTGTTATGATCAAAGAACCATCTTAAAGTTTTACCAAAAATGAAACACATTACTTACCATTGCTGCCTCACACGTTACATGCAATCCTGTAATATCTCAACATATTACAATTATTGTTGGTATTTTTGTTCACATATACTGGATCGTAAATCAGCTGGGAAGCAGAACAGATTTAGCAAACACTGAATCAGACTTTAGCAAACATTTAGCAAACATTTGAATCAGACTTCTGTATGTGTCACAACAGCAGCTGCTGTTTACATACAAATAAAGAGCCATATCACCCAATGCTGGAGAAGAAGAACACTTTATTTTTTGGATACAAGTTGTATCGTGAAATGTTGCCAAGATGCTGAATCTTGGAGGACAAATTTAACTTGGATATCTCCACCTGGCCTCATTTGGCGGTGGCTAGCAGGGGTCACTGCAGTGTGGAGAGGCTCACTGAGTGCAGGCTGGTCACGTTAGTTTATGAATAGTATTTATGTAAAGATAGAAGAAAAACTCAAGATACTGAAATGTATTTAGGTCAATTCGAAAATTTGCCGTTTTCTGTAAACTAGACATTTGAGACGTGGAGCAGGGTAGTTCCAGAGTAGCCAATCTTATATTTGGCCCCTGAAACCTGGTTTTGTTTTTATTTCCTCTGGAAATTATGCACATTCTATCATACTCTATATTCAAATATATTCTAAATATTATTGGTTTGCATGCTAATGCAAAATAGATTCTTTGAACTTCTCTCAGCAGTTGGGTAAAGCAGTACTCTCATTTAAATTAAATTCAGAATGTACTGGGAAAAACAATCCAGCTCACGAATAAGTGGTGACTGCTATGCACTTCACACTCTTCTCTGGAGTTATACAACAGTGCTACCTGTTGGACACTTTTAGCATGACATGGCATTTCTATTAGTGCCGGGATCGATGGGATTTTCATGCTTGGATATTCGCTCATAATTAAAATATTCGTTCGGATATTCGTTTGTTTTTCAAAAAGTAATAAAAGCCATTATATTGCTCTGAACGCAGGCAGAGACAGCACAGCAGCAATTACAGGGGCCATGACCGTGGCCCCTGTGTGTGTGTGCCTTTATTTTACAGCAAGGCCTTAGAATATCTGACACGTTCAAATTTAAAAATATCCCAGGAGTAACGAATAAGTTGTGTAGGACTTACTTTACCCCGGTGAATTAACTACAAAACAAAGGATGCCAAATAGCAGCTCAAGTTAAATGTTGTTTTGTTTATTCCTGAAATAAACAGTACATAAAGTTGACAACGCAGTTTATTTATTTTTTCTTTTTTTTCATTCCTTGCCATTGCCGTTTCTTCACAGTAAAACGTGGCCATCGACATGTTTTCATAAAGTAATAACATGAGGTTTACTTATACCTTTTCATAGCTGAACAAGCAAACAAAAACTGAAATTTAACCAAATTAAACACACTTTCACCATTTTGGTTCTCATTTATTACATTCCATATAAAATATATTTGTATCCGAATACATGTCAAAAAAATATTCGTTCAAATATTCCCAGCACTCATTTTTCTAGAGCTTTGAATTATCAAACATTTTCATATTGTTGAGGATCCTTTTTCATTTTTGGTGTTGGAAGTTGTCAAGTTTAAATTTAAAAAGAAATAATATTATTGTTTGTTTTAGATAACGTAGTCATGTGAGCGTGACCAATATATTGCCTTCATGAAAAGAAACTTATAGAAATGCAAATAAGAATAAAAGTGGTATGAACACATGAATACAGTAAACAGACCATTGTTTGTTTTGGTTAAACAGTAACTGAGCACAAAAAATATGCCAAAAAACATTTTTAAACAGAATGCCCAACAGTGTACTGTATTCAACATGAAGGCTAGTAGATAAGATTTCTTCTGGAGCTCTACTGCATTGGTTAAAAAGGAACCGTTCAGCAATATCTAGTAGCCACAATATTCAGGGCAGGATGGTATATTTGGAGACTAGCATCAGGGGATGCCAAAAGTACAATCGTGATAACAGCCCTTTGTTCTCCTTGCGAGTGTTTCAGATATCACATACAGGTTCTGGTGGTCAGGTCCAATGTGTATTTCCCCCTTTGCTTTCTTAAGTAAAGATAACAGGCTGGACCCTTTGAAAGCATGTCAAGGTTCAATCCCAGGCATGTCAGAAACAAGGACCCTTCACCCACATTCCCAGCTTGCTACTGCACTACAATAGCCTTGCTCTGTAGCGATAGCGATTTGCTCAGCTGCATTATCTTGTTCGCTGTTTATTTTCAGGTTTTGCAGAGCAGGCTGATATTGCAGACTAGGAGGCGTGAGAACAGATGAAATCTCAAGCTGAAATGCAGCTTGAAAGCAGTAGAAAGGAAAGGTGTATGCTGAGCCTTATGTACAGAACTGATGCCACCCAGTGGGAGCTTTTTTGTTAAGAGTGATTCGGACAGTGACATCTGCGCTTGAGAGAAAAAAGAAAAGAGCAATGAATTTTGGATGACTTTGGAAAAAAAAAGGTACAGAAGTGAGCACTGTTAAGAGCTTTAGATGGCGTGACCCTCCACAGTCTCCTCCGCAGCTTCTACACTTCTTGGTGGTGCCAAACACCTGAAGCGTAGCATAGGGCTGTAAAACAACTGCATCCACTTGGCTGTGCAGCATGTGCTTATATACCATTCCTACATAGCTCAGTGAACAGTTCAAGTCCCTGCTGAAATGTATTGAAAAGCTACGGGAGAGGTCTAGCAAGCTGTAAAATTGCGGCTTAACACTCACTTCAGCTGTGAAGACCCAGGCAGTAGAAGTGTCGCCTGGAGTAACTGTTATTTCAAGCGCAGTTTGCAAAGACCCATCGCTAAGCCTATGATATTTATATTAGGCTTTTACAGATCTTTTTTAAAATCAGGTTGTTTTATGAACTGTTGCATATAAGCTGTTCTTCCCTGAAAGAGCAATTCATGAATTATTTTAGTTCGAATTGTGTCGTGTGCACTTTTCTCTTTCAGTCATCACATCCTGGAGTACAGCTAGCATACCTGAGTGTAATCATTAACCTGTCCCCCTGCAACACGCTGCCCCTAGTGGGTTTAAAAAATACTACACCGCACCAGTGTGGAATTGTGATGACAGACACAGAAAATGACAATTCTTAAAAACAAGAATTAGTTAAGACAGCTGTGCTATTCCAGTTCTGTAGAGAAATAATATTTTACTAAACTTCAAAATGTGTCATCAAAAAGTAACAACACTCTTCTCTATATGAAATACCTCCCACAAGCAACGGGACAGAATGGGACTTGGTACACATTGTCATCCAACCTTGTGCCTGGGTAATGCATATCCCACTTGTTAAATTATCTTAATGTACAGTTATCAGACCACATCCTTCAGATGAGACGTAAAACCAAGATCCTGTCGTAAGTGACTCTGCAGCAGCAGTTGTTGATGAAGCACAGCTCACCCCCTAGTCTCTGTAAGTCACTTTGGATAAAAGCATCTGCTAAATGACTAATTAATAATAATAATAATAATAATAATAATAATAATAATAATAATAATAATAATAATATAACAGATGTGGTTTTAGAGCACAATATATTAATTAAAGCTGAGATTTGATCCAAGGAAGCATAATAAAAGGCAATAAAAAGTAGATACAGAGCAAATCTACCAGAGCGACCCACGGTCATAAGCCAATAACAAGTCATGCCTGCCACATCATGGTAACCAATTTAGGCTATCAAGGACTAAGCAATGATAGGTTCCAAGATGGCACTCCAAGATCGCTATGGCTGCTTTAGAATATAATACACCAATTTAGTTCAGTAAAACGGGTACAGTGCCAGAACATATAACATGAGACCAAGTCATTATAGTATAAACATTTTCAATATTACCTTATTACCAAGTGACTCAATATGCCTGTCAGATTAAAAATGTGTATAGAACAGGATGTCTAGATCAAGCATTCTGTATATGAGATTTTACCCAACTGTAAATTTGATTGAATGTCAAAAATGCTACACTGCTGTTTATTAGAACTTGCTTTAGCTTATTAACAGAATCTATTAAGCACATATAACGTGTTAATTGATTTGTAAAAGTCTTCTGGGACACTGAAAGATATGATGATTTGAAGACTAAAAAGAGCAAAGAAGAGCCTAAAGTGAATGGTTTTAGGCCTTATTCCTTTTAGGCCCAAGAAGAGTTAACTGGGTCTGTGTAGTTTGTTTGGTTTCTCTTTAATTAACACTAATAATAATAAACAGTAAAGAAGCTCTGAATCACATCAACTTCTGAAGGCATGAAAGAACAAAATGACTATGACAAAATAAGTATGTATGTATGCTTGTATTGCTGGAGAAAAGGTTTTCCAGGTATCCTAGGAAATAGGTTATAGGTATAGCTTGCCTTCAAAATGAATACTTTTACAGTATAGGCACATTTCAGATTCAATGCAGATTCAGTACTACAGATAACACACTACAGGCTTATTTGTAAGGAAGTCATTCATCAGAATATTTAAGACACTCAACATAATTTCCGTCTATTTTTCTTTGTGTGATATTCTCTAGTCGGTTGTTGTCTTCTCCTCAGGAACAGACATACACAGCATTTGACAGAAGATTGTAGATTTAGCTGTGACATGGGAAAGATAAGGTTTGCATCGCTCCTTCGTTTATTTTAAAATGATTTTAAAATTTGAAGCAGCGCTACTACAAGACAACACACTTCCCTAATGAATTTGATACGTACAGATGGCCTTTTCCAGAGATTGAGGTTTCTTCCACTTGTAACCCAGGAAGTAAAAAGGAATCCCAGTTAAAATGATCCCTCCTCCAATCAGACACTCGACGGGAGCAGCCCAGAATGACACAACAATCATGAAGATGCAGCCAAGCAAAAATAGCACAGGGAGCATAACGTTCATCTGAGAACAAACAGGGCAGTTATCAGACCACATCCCTGGTACACTTTAGTCTAATGATCCATAAGTGTCTATACGTGTGTAATAAGCTGCTGTTAACAGGTTATCACAATATCATGTTAGTAACACTATACTTACAGGTATCTGTAATGAATTGGCATCTCAGCCCATTGAATAGAATGGAGAGGCAAGGGCTGGACGTGAACCTATAACCTCACAGACCAAAGACAACTAAAGAGCAAGCTCTGCATTCGAAAGGTAAGTGCAGGTCTTACTCTGATGTCAGTATTATTAACTCAGCTACTGCAAGAAGATCCATTACATATCCATTACAGATATATAATCTATAAACATGACTAGAATAATAACATAGAATATATATATATATATATATATATATATATATATATATATATATATATAATATGACATGATATATATATATATATATATATATATATATATATATATATATATATATATATATATATATATATATACCACTAAATAATAGATCTATAAACTAAAGTGTTACCATAATATTTATGACAACACATTGTGTTAAAAGGTATATTGTCTTAGTTGCACGTTTAATAACATTTTATTATCATTGGCTGTTATTGCAACTAATAATCAGCTTTTATTGTTTTTAAAATCCTTCATGCACTTTTTTTAGCTACTCATTTTTAGTTTTTATAAGCCAGCGCATTTCCATTACCTTGATTGGCTGTCTCAATGTGGGCTCCCTCCAGCGCAGCCACAACATTCCAGCGATGGCCATCCCCATGCAGAGTCAGTTAAAGAAGCTGAAGAAGTGTATAGCAGAGAAGATGTCTTTAGAGCAGGCATACAGCATTGATAAGACACACTGTGGAAAGAACAAGTGCAGAAGAGAACGGTCAAGAGCAGTTGGAAAGCGCTGCGTCATATTTTTAATCTTTACTCTCTATCTTAAGTGATCCAAAATTTTACTAAAAGTAAAACTTAACTCTAACAGACAGTTTTTGCATCAATATCTATTTAAAGTATTTAAAGCAGTTGCAAAAGACATTTGATTCAGAATAGGGTCCTGAGTGTTTCAATGTAATGATAAAAATAAAAGTACTGATTTACAAACATATAACACATGCATTTCCATTGGAAAGCTTATGATAAGGTATTACATTGTCTGAATACCACTGGTTTGGGTCTCTTAGTTTAACATACAGCATTAGATAAGCTTTTTTACAGAGGCAGTACAGTGTTGCTTACAGTGAAGATGAGTGATGGCAATGGGGTGAAGAGGTCTTTGTGAACCAGCCCCAATGCAGCAGGCAAGTGACCCTCTCGACCACCAGCAAAAAATAACCTACCGAAAAAAAATGACACAAAACAAAAATATGTTGTAATACATGGTAATAGTGCTGCTTCAGTAATCAGCTGTCAAAACCTAAAATAACAAGAAGGAAATGGCAAAGTGATGGACCTGCAGTCTGCTAAAAACAATGGGCAGTATTTCTTTCTGGCCTTACTTAATGGCTTTCATTGGCAAGGTAATTCAGACTAATATTTGTTCCAATTCCACTGTGTCGCCATTGCTGTAGACTGCTAATGGGAAATAAACTGCTTTCGTAATGTATTCCGATGGTATTTATCAAACGTATCTGTGAAGGCAAGGCTAGAATGTGTTTTGAATCACAAGAATATACACCAAACTCCACCTTTATAAACAGACAAGGTCTCATGATTACCAAACCCGTCTTTAAATAAAGTGTGTTGAGCTGAAGTTGAGTATATGAGTATATACTAACACTTTCTCACCGAGCTGATGTAAAGAGGGATCCATTTACAGCACCAAAGCAAGACAAGCCCACAAAGACTGGAAGGAGCCACGAGACCACCCCCAAATGGTACTGACCAAACACCTACATGCAAATAGATACAAAAACCTTCATTAACATCCATCTTCTGTGTTCAGCAGATGCGTGCAAGCCTACAACTCCCTCAATAAAACAGGTATACACTTTATTAAGTAATAAAGCTTGCATATCTCAAGGTAATATTACGCCAAGGAGGTGACCAATGTGATGTATCATATGATCAACTGGGAAGTATATAAGGACTGAGCAGTAAGCCTTTTGAAAGGTACATGAGAGTGTGAACAGACTAGTCCTAGCATGTGTATCCTAGACTGCAATAACTATTGGGAAAAACAACAGTGCAATACAGCATGTGATTTTGGAAGTCACCATTGACTGATAGGGGGAAAATGGAAAGTGCCAAAGGATGGCATGGAATAAATACAGACAATTAATGCAGGCAGTGAGCAGGCATATTAACCTGAGCCATGTAGGGAGATACACCGGACAGATCTACACCTAGTACTAAGCAGAAGCAGAAGGTCCTTAGTAAGGGTACACATCCTTTTCTATTTAATCCTGGCTAAAAACATCTTACTTTTAAGAAGGCATACTATTTACGTCTGGGTGTGGGTGTTTGTTTCACAATGTAGAAACTTGTGTTCTGTGCTTTTGAAGCCTTACCACAGCCACTGCCTCAGACTCTATCATCTCCTGGGGAGAAACAGTGGTGAAGTAAGCCAGGTTAGTCAGTACATAGACTCCTGTAACTACAGGCATGGAAATCATGATAGCCAGGGGCAGGTTTCTGTAAAAGAATAAAATACAAGACAATGTGATGCATTATTGTCAATCTGCAGTGAATGTGTTAAAAGTTCTGAGGTTCAGACAACAATAGCACGTTGACTGATAGCAACATTTGGCAATATAGGGTTAAACCAATACTGAACACTGTGTTTACAGTAAAGAAAAAAAAAAAAACATTTACCTTTCAAGATTGATCATTTCTTCTGTTACATAGTTTAAAGAATTCCTAAAAACAATTAAGAAAAGTACAAAGTTTAATAAAGGTAGTTAAACCATACCTACTGTATACAATGTTTTCTTCTGTCAACTAGTAATTGTATTTTGCTTTATCTTGAAATATCTATATCTATATAAATCTTTGTTCATCCAGCTTGCCATACTTGCAACAGGTGCTGGTTATTCCCAATATAATCCCGTTATTCTACTCTGATACAACAGGACTGGAGCACAAGCAAACATCAATCCTGCCTTTACTAAATGCTTTCAAGATGATTGCATGGAGTCATTGCTTTTAGCTGAACTAAAATGGTTTACCAGCCTCCGTAGGCAAACAGTCCACTGTAGAGAGCAAGAACAATGTGATCCACCCCTGTTTCGCTGCCTTGAAACACCGCATCAAGCTGCAGGTAAGGAACATCTCCTACAGGAAGAAAGAGAGAGAACTCTGAGCAGCCTCCACCAGAACAGCATGAAACCCATTGAAAAAAACTGAGAGGGTAATCCTCTTACAGAGGTGAAAAACATTGGGATGCCATTAGAAATGTTTCACACAGGTACTGATATGGTACTCTTGTACTGCAATGTGTGACCATTCTATCTATGCTGCTGTATTGCCCTCAAGTACAGAACCATTCTGAATGTGGTGCCACTGGGTTTTTGACAATCATTAGGCATGGATTCTTAAAGTTGGCTACACCACCTTGTATTGCATGCATTTTATCTTACACTAGAAAATGTTACACCAGTTAAGGTTACAAAACTAGCAAGAAACAACATGTTAAAAATGTTAGCTACAGGTTAGTCAATGTCAGTGAACTGAGCTTAAATTTGTTGAAAGTCATTATAAAGACAACAGTTACTTTTTACAGTTGATAAAATATGAAGTTACCATTAAAATGCACCATAATATCTGTAATATCTGTTAACATATTAGTAGTAGACTTTTTACAGTAATAAACGTTACTAGTCAAGTAAAGTGTTAATGAAAACCAAGCATGGCATTTTATTTTATTGAGGAATTGCTTGAAACTGCACTTTCATGCAACTAAGATGTGGCTTGCTATTTTATATTGTTACAATTGTTTTATTTCTCAGACAAAATTGCCTTTGCCTTTGCACTTGATTCAAAATATGGCCCATTAGAAAACGACTGGTGCTGGAACGGATTCCTGCAGCCAAGACGTTAGACCTTGAGTTTATCATACAGATTCCAGACAATGTAACAACATTTACTTTTCTCTGAATGAAAAGCCATGTCTCGCAGAAGATCTTGGTATCGATTCTTAAAGCCGACTACTGCAACCTGTAATTTATTTAACTAAATACCCTTTGGAACATCAGGCTTTCTAGTGTTTTGAATGTGATTCTGCGTGCACACAAACACAAAAGGAAACCTTTAAGGGAAGAAAGTGCAATTGCACAAAGAAGAAAGCAATCTCCCTTGTCATGTCCTGATAGCTGTGCACAGTTGTGATTGTTTCTGATGTAAATGCTCTTCTATTTCCAAATCTAATATTTTGCACAATATCATTCAGTCAAAACAGGATCTGAGCTGCTGATTGACAATTTTCTGCTTACGGATACAGCATAGCCCTCTGCTGCTGACAAGCTCTGTGCTCGGTTGCTATGGGAACCCGTCTGATAAGTGCACTGAGATGATTTGGATGCTCTAGGTATAGATGGGACATGCTGATAAACACCATTATTTTTGTCTGCGATTGTTCTGCTGCTTACTGAACTAGTAATTTCCTACTGCTGTTAGCTTCATGTTTTGTTTTATTTTTTAAATATATTTTTTTTAACTTGTAGTGGTTAATAATTTGAGTGTGTTTTTACCCAGGTACAACTATCCAATGAGCATACTGCTACAAATAATGAAAGAGACACAGTAAGAGTCGGTTTGTTAATACCATCTCCTGCTACCTTAGCTGAGGGTAGCTAGTTCAGGAAAATAAGATATGTTATAAGCCAAGGCAACAACTTTACTCACTTTAACCAAGTCCCAAAACTCATGCACAACAATTGGGAGTTGTAAAGTATACATTGTAGTGTAATAAAAAGAGTCTCTTTTTCATCTGTCAGGTGCTATTGATTCCCACAAAGCAATCATAGCACTGCATAACAAAGAACTTAGAAGAAAATTCTTGCACAAAAGTGTTGCCTAGTATTATTATTGGAGGGCTTGCAAAAACCATCACATACCGCTCTTGTACAGTTCCCTGGGATCAAGCATCCTTGACCTAGCTTTGCAATTGTGAAGGAAGAAAACCATTTTTTAAGAAGGACACGTAGGTTTGCATTTGTCCTACTTTGATATTTATTACACACCTTCTAACAAGATCAAAAGGAACTACAATGTATACATATTTCAAATAAATAGTGATGCTGTACAGATCTAATGGGAATACGGTATTTTCAAAATTTGAAAGGGGAAAATTCAGTGTTAATAAAAATGGGAGACAAACAACTTGAAATTGCTCAAGAGACCTTGAATTATATTACTCAGCTGCTTGGTTCCAATTTTGTAAAATTAAACAGTTGTTTTAGTTTAAATTAAAGACTGAAAATACATGGCTAAGTGGGAACACTGATGAAGGCATTAGACTCCACTTTGCCTAGGTGAGAAGCTGTGTGGCCTCTATGAGGCAGGTACAGGCATTGCTTATAAAAACAGAAGATATACTATACAGTATATGCAAAATACAGTCATGTCTGTGGTTTATTATCAGTGCATATGCAGTTTATGGATCTGCTGCCAATGTTTCAGAAATCCAACACTTTCCTGTTAGATGGGCTGATAAAAGCACTTTTCTATAAATAACAGCAATCAGTGTTGCAGATAGCTGTGCCAAAACATGCTCTGCTTTAATAATATTTATTTATTGTAAACAGTGCTGTCATGTAGCAGTTGTATTCACTCCTAGAATGCAGCATATCTAATATAGCTATTAGATCTACTGCAGGACTCGGTGTTCCAAACACAGATGTCAACAGGACAAGGCAACCTTGGTAACTTACACAGATTCCAACCACTGTACAGAACAAGCAGGCTTGTTTCAATGAGAAGTTACAGACTCTTCCCCCCGGTATCCTGCTATATGTATCTATATTTTTAGCACTTGTATATATTGCATGCATCTCTATAGGTGGAAGTTATTTAAGCAGTGTAATATACACAAAATATGTTTTCACCAGTACAAATAAGATGTAGTGTAAATGTAGCTTATTTATAAAGTGCTCTATGTACAAAAGCACAAATAGATATGTTATCTAACCCCCACAAATTATCATTTACAAACCCTGTAGTCTTCCACCTAAAATGACGAATTCATCCAATTATATTACTTCCTAATGTATGTTTGACAGCATTGCATGGAACAGAAGCCTTGTTGCTAATATTGTTCTTTACAAATCTGTGCTACTGGTCTGCCAATTAAACCAAGTCTGCTCACATATTAGAAAGCAGTCAGGCTTGTAGATTTGTATTCAAATTAGGATGCTTGCAAGTTGAACACATACTATGCAGAGTATATAATGGAAATGAGAAGGTTCACGCATACAGATATGAACCTGAGAGAGCTCGTCTTCATAAAGTTACAATTTAATTGATTGAGTTATTATTGCGTGAGATAGACACAGTCATGAGAAGAAAGTCATTTCAAACTCAGAACCACCAAACTGTTCATGTGGTCATATTGATTCACGCAGCTGGTAACTGTCATTGCTTTCTCTGTGCTTCTTTCCTTCCATACAGCAAAATGATATCTGTTGGAACTTTAAAACAGCTGAACCTTAAACAGCTGTTCTCCTCACTTAATGATCCATCCTGAGGAGGAATCTGGTATACTGTGGGGCTGATGGGCTTCTCAGCTTGTCTGCTTCCACTTCCCTTTATGGTATTGCTAGAACAAGGTTCCCCTATGTAATTCTCATACCTGTATCTTCCATGTCTACAGGCTCTCCTTCCCTGTCATTATATTGCCCTCCTGTTGTAAGCTGGTACTTTAATCCACTCTACTGTGTAATACACTCAACCACTAACTGTTACAGTGCCATTGGGAACCAGCTGTTTTGATTGCTGCCCAGAAGTTCATGTTTTAATGGAGCTCGGATCAACAGAATCTGACATGCAATTATAACAGAGGGGGGCTGTATCAGATACACAGAGAGAGAGAGAGAGAGGGAGAGGAGAGAGAGAGAGAGAGAGAGAGAGAGAGAGAGAGAGAGAGAGAGAGAGAGAGAGAGAGAGAGAGAGATGTTTGAAACAGTTTTTATTCCGTGGCAGCACTAGAATAAAGAAGGTATCTGTATATCGCCATGCTATTCAGAGAGACCCAAATTAGTCTGTACAGGTGTATGTGTGTGTGTGTGTGTGTGTGTGTCACTCCTTTTCAATTATAGCAATGGTGTGTCTGTTATTTATTTAAGAACTACTACAAGGTCATCTGTGATCAAAGTAGAGTAAAATACAATGGACCATATTTTCCAGTCTTGTACTGACTCCTGCTTTTTTCCCAAAGAAGAAACCTCAATGTTACTGTTAAAAGAGGAGATACAAACAGCTTCAGAGTTTGCAGTGGATGTAGTGTGTGAGGCTCAATTGCATGATCAGTCTGTTCCATGGTGAAACAATGGTTTATCTCAGGAGATCTGTACGAAGCCAAAGCCAATCACAATGGCTAGAGTGAGGAGCTTCGCTGCAGTAAACACATCCTGGACTTTTGTTGCAGCTTTCACGCTGATGCTGTTCACAAGTGTAAGCAACTCTATTGAAACAAAAAAGAATGAGGGGTCATCCCTGTTTAAAATATTAAACAAAAGCACCCAAATCTAAACTTTACTAGTGGTGCTATACTGTAATCACATGACATTTCTCTATTGACAACAAGACAATGCTAAATATTAGATTTCTTCATTATAACATAGCTAGAGAGTTCTTAGGGCCATATCCCTTGCAGAAATGTGACATGTCACTTTTTAATACATTTATCGTTTAGACTTTTATTGGTATTGTAAAAAAAAAAAAAACAATCACAAAAACACAGCGTTTTTAAACGCTGCCACAAAAGAAAAAAATACTTAACTTGCAGCAGGTACAGACCCCTACAGATAACGACTTACTCAGACAGAGACGATGAGTTTGGCTGCACTATCGGGTACATTGCACACAGGAAAGAAAGGCTTCAAGATGTACATGGCAAAGATCAGGGAGATGACGTACTGCGACGAGGGGCGGATAATGAGCATCTCCACCCAGAGCTTGAGGAAAGCAGCCAGGTCCCCGTACACCTCCAGAATGTAGGCATAGTCCTCCCCCTGACTTGGTGACAGTGGTGCCCAGCTCTGCGTAGCACAGGGCCCCCATCGTGGAGTATAGCCCGCACATCGCCCAGATGATCAGGGAGGCCCCAGGAGAGCCAGTCTGCTTCACCACCCCTGTGGGTGCGATGAAGATTCCTGATCCGATGATGCTTCCAATGATCAGGCCAACCCCACTGAGAAGCGTGATGGTCTGTTTGAGTTCCACCTGGTCCACATTACAGGGTTCTCCCTCAGGCTTTTCCCCTTCAGTTAAGTCTGAAAAATGTATTAATAGTGTGTAGCTTTCCTATCATATTGTAGGGAATTAGGTACTGTTTTTATTGAGCGGTATTGACATTTTTCATCCCATTATTCAGGATTTTGCTGTTACCCATAACCCCTTACTTGCTGTGGTTGTCACGGTAACTAGGGTGCAGAAACTAAAAAGCCAGGTGAAATAAGGAATCAGGCTTAAAAACAGTTAAATGAGTTGTGAAAAATCTCCTCTTGATTTTAATTTCTGACCTCTCAAACGGGGCAGCTTCTGTAATTACTCCACAGCACATATCCATATAAGTGACAGAGAGTGGTTCAGATATTCAAGTCTGCAGTAACTGATACCACAATATTGATGCTTTTCAGAAGATTTAAATACATATTTCACAAGACCTTTGCTCAATCTTATTTGTCAAACTAATCAGATACCATATTGGATCATTTCTAAATTATTCGGATTGCCTGCTTTAAGAGGAAAAGGGTACGCCTCCTCCAGCACAGCTACTATATGCAGACCCCTTTGGGTGATCTCGCTTTTAATATATTTATTCTGACTCTGCTGGGAACAAGGAAATAAATGAAAAGGGCATTTACAATTGGACATACAGTATAGTCTTGAAATCAGTTCAAAACTTGTATAATATAAAAAAATATAATAGTCTATATTTCACCATACTGTATATAGTATACATATCCTCTGTGAAATGAGAGTTATGAAGAGTTAAAGTTGTTCATACCCTTTTCTTTATAATACTGCAAATGTTCTTTTTCATACATTTGCTTAGTTATAGAAAAACTCTGAAAACTAGAGTAGAGCACAACCAGAGTTATAGTGTGTTTTTAACAAACAAATCAATACTAGCTGAAAAATAATGGTACATTTTGATTTTGGTGAAGCGCTGATAATATATGACAGAAAGTCAAGAGGCATTAAGCTCACCTTGTGCTGGAGAGGGTTCAGCTTTGCTCTCCCTTTCCTTCCTTCTGGATTTCAGCTCCGACATCCTGTTGCTTCTCAACTCCTGATTCAAGAGTTCTCAACAAACACCTTCCAACAGGCACTGAGAAAGACCGGCAGCATACAACGGCAAGATATGTCCTATATCTGTACAGTATTTCTATAATAAGTGCTGCTGTCAATACTGTAAATGAGTAATGTCAAGCTTGTATAAGCTCAAACACTTCTCTCCGTTCTTAAGAGAGCTGCACAGTGGAGCAGCTTCTGTACTCATTGCAGAATTACATAAAGGTGCAGCACACAGATAGCCTCGTTAGAAGAGCATACAGCAATAACATAGAGCAAAAAAGCTTTTAAAAGGTCCTGCAATGGTTGTAAATAAAAGTTTCATGTGAATAGTGTCATATACTGTAACTCCCACTCAACAGGCCCAGGCAACACTGACCCATTCGCTGTTCGGTTGTGGAATGTGGATCGTTGGATTGTACAATGAGGAGTCTTCTCTTTTACATGTAGGGGTACATAGGGGTGGTGTGCAGGTTATGTATGACTTTATGTTTTAAGATTCTGTGTGTAGAAAGGTTGCTTTCCAAATATGGTGTAGCTCTGGTTTGGCTTTGCTTTCAATGTTCTTTCTGGTCAACAATAGCTATATGTGGTTTAAAGTTGTTAATGCAGCATCTGCACTGTGTATGTGCTGCTTCACAATGATGGAAAGACACCTGTAATTCTCCTACATCTCATACATTGCTAAAACATTTCAATCTATTTTGTACATGTCATTTAGTATAATTATTCACTGATATTTCTTTATCTGTTGGCAGTTACATCAGGCAACCGGTTTGGCAAATCTGCTGTATTCAAATCATCACCAACTGCCATTTGTGTTCCTAAAATAAATCTGTGTTTTTAAAAAGGTCAATTTAAACAAATTAGTACCCAGGCCATTACTGGCAGCTTTCCACAAACAGGACGATTTCTTCTGAGAGGAAACAAAAATGTTTATGTTTTAGATTTGAAAAATAAACTTAGACTCACATTCAACTCTGTACAGAAGTATACCACGTCTGAAGAGAGAGAGAGAGAGAGAGAGAGAGAGAGAGAGAGAGAGAGAGAGAGAGAGAGAGAGGGCCCTGATTGGCTGGACAATTAGTCAATCAATTATTATTATTATTATTTTTTATTTGTATTTATTTTTTATTTTTTTTGTCAATGACTGTATGAAAGCTATTTATTGGGAAAACATTTCTCCAAATACAAAATCTGTTCTTGGAAGATGTGAAGACCATGCTGGCAATGGATACTGTTGTTATTTACTTTACAATCTCCAGGCTGATCTCACTGGAAGGAGATACCTGATTTTGCAGAATTAAGAGAATTGACCAACCTTTTTCTGGCAGAGAAGCTCTGGCACACCTGTAGTTCGGCTGGTTTAACATCTTTCCAAAGTATATTAAAATCATGTGGTGCCCTCTAGTGTTGTATCTTTGCAACTTGTGCTGTGGGCTCCATAATATCCTGCTCTGAAAGCATTTGTAATTTAAAGGTGTAGTGGATCCATGCAGTTGCAAATATTAGATTTGTATTTACTGTGTGATGAAAGTGAAAAAGGAGGTCCTGTTCCTTTTACAATGCTGTTTTGTTTCCGGGCCTGCAGCAGAGCTAACGAATGACATTCATAACCTCCTGCTGTTGCAGTTTGGAGAAGGAGGATGCATGTTTATTTTAGAGAGTGACAGACTGGCTTGTGTCCCAGCAATCTAAAAAGGTCAGGGTTCTGATGATGAACGGAGGGTAAACTTTGGAAAATGTTGTCAACTGTCACCCGTTTTTCTATCATGTGAGAATTGAATGCAATGGGAAGCCCATTTTTGAACGTGTTTTTCAATGTAAAGCCTCTATCATCTTAAACGGTTGCCTTGTCCTTCATATTATGGTGATATTTCTTCGGTGGGATTGTAAATCTGAAAGAATAAACAAGTAACCAAAAATGCTGTTTGTGGGATGTCACTGAGAACCATGTGCACTGAATCAAAGCTATGTTTCCATGGTTACTGGAGACTATCTCCTATCTCTTGGATTGGAAAGGTCAAAAGGGACTGCAAAACCGCTGACAGTTATTCCTTCTTTCTGGTATTCAAATAGTTTATTTTTTTAATGAACAAAAACATTGCCTTCCCCTTTTATTGACCACCTATACAGTATTTGAATCCTTACATGGTCAATGATATATACTGTCAATATGGCCTAACACAAAATGTGTGAATTAGTGAATCACTATAGTCATTTTGACACTATATCCATCAGTAATTTCAACTGTCTAGCAAGCTTGACAACAAAACAAAGGTTTCGACAGTCTCTTTGAATGTTTTCATACAATAAACTAAAATACTTTAAAAATGTTACTTGTTGTAAACACATGTGCAAGTCCAGGTAACAAAGCAAAAACAACACGTTCCAATGTAACTACACGGCTATTCATTTCCTTTAATCTGAAGTGTTATCCCTCTTGTACCCCATTTCTACTAGAGTTTTTCCAGTGCTGTTTCACATGTTGCCAGATCTCCTGTAAATAGATCCTAGAGATCAGATCAGATCAGACAGGCTTTGAGTATTAGTGAGAGATAGAGCTGCCAAGGCTGGAAAATAACGGGAATAGATAATAGATATCATTAACTGTATGTATTTTACACACCCAGTATATATATATATATATATATATATATATATATATATATATATATATATATATATATATATATATACAGTAAAACTTACATTACCCAAGACAAAAAAAATTGGGCCAGAAAAGCATTGCACAGAACATGACAGACCACCCGGGGGCTGTTTGGATAAGCAATGTTTGTATAATAAAGGCATTACTGTAAAATGGCCAACATGACATCATTTTAAAAAGTTTAAATCATAAAATGTTAAAGGTAAGGGAGACCGGGGTTAGTTGTAACATTTTTTACCTTTCTCTCCATTACGCACAAATGATTTGAGTTCGTTTGACTAGACTTTGATGCAAACAACTTACATCTGTCCTCTACTAATCCCCATAGTTATCCTGTTTTAGGAGCTGATATACATGTGGCAAGAGAGCTTGAAATGTAAGGTGTCCGATGTTACAATAGACCCCATGGCCAGGGTCAGTTGTAATGGGGGGTGGGGTCAGATTTAACATTCTGCAAAGAATAATTAAATAAACAACAACACCTTTCATTTAACTCAAGAATTGAATGTCTTATTGAATAAGATCAATTTTCACATGAAGCAAATATGTATGTTTTCAGTTAACTCAAAAACATAAGGCATTTTTTGTTGTTGTTGTCCTACTTTTAAAACTTTTAACATCCCTAAAATTATAGGTCTTATCAAGGACAGATATGTCACTCTGAGTCACAATTGTGATATATGAACATTTTGTTTCCTTCAGTGCATGATTCATGTGCCCAAATATAGTTCAGCTAATGGTGTATGGGGTCAATTGTAACACGTGTTACAACTGGTCCCAACCCAGGGAGCCATTACTAAACCTCATGCTCCAGCAAGAAACAACAAAACTAAGAGAAATCAATTGTGTCAATTATTAAGTACAGAGTTCAGGCATGAGAATGCTAAAAGCCTGGATCCATAAACTGGATAACACAGGGAAAGATCACAAAAATTGGGGGAAAAATGTTCTCCACTTGGTCAAAAATCGATTTTTGTAGATACAATCTTAAGGCTTCTCTTCCACAGGCAGACAGACCTGAACTGAGCATGTGCGCAGTGCATGATGGCACTCTAGCTTGCTTGTGATTGGAGAAATTCAAGGTGTTACATGAACTGTCCCCGGTCTCCCCTACTTCAAACAGCCTGTGGTGTCTGGAGTGTTTATCTGCTCACAAACAATCTGTGCATCTGACTGTCTGCAGCAGGGAGACAGAGACCAGTGCTACTAGGAAAGTGTTATTATTAAACATTATCATAAGAATTTTACAATGACAACAAATGCACACAACCCAAGGCACACCTAAAGGTTAACAAATCAATGTTTATTACACTTTTATATACAATCAACCTTGCAAGGCACACTTTGTTTTAAATTAGAATATACAATAATTTCATGTTTCTGTGAATGAAAACATTTTAAACATATATGTAAGTATGTATGTATGTATATGTGTTGTTTTAACACTGTATAGAAATGCCTTTGTATTCTAAAGGAGGTTGGTAGTCCAGTTTCAACACTGTAATATAGAAAAGGGGCAATACATTTTTGCAGCATATCAATGTTAAATGATACATCTCTGAATATGACAGGTCCTAATTGTCTGTTTGCTTGAATACAAAGTTTGCCTCCAGTTATTTTCCAACAAGGAGTACTATTTAGATGCAGGTAGGAACTGTCAGCTTTATTCCAAGTTGTTTTTTGCTGGTTGTATAATAAACATGACACTTTTTTTTCTCTTGCAGCAAAAGAACAGGGGGAAATTTTGTTCTGGTGCAAACAGAACAAAATGAGGCCTTGAACTAATAGCCATTTACAAAGACGACTGAACATAATCAAGCATTTCATTAGGAACTGCGTTTAACGATACAATTCAAAATCATTCTTCTTTGAAGTAAGTGGTCAGTCTTTTAGGTTCTTTTTCACTCTTCACTGTTATTTCATGCTTCAGAACACAAAGTAAATTTCAACCTGCTTTTTGAGCTTTTTAATTAAACTTCAGACAGCTTCAAAAAAAGACAAGACCTGGGGTGATTGCATCTTCCTCAACAACTTTTCATCTTTAATTACATAACATAGAATTACAAACATTTAATCCGGTTCTCCAGTATTTTAAGTTTTATACTGTATACAGTCAGCACTCGGATATCCTTTACAGATACACGTACACAGTTCTGTGCACTCAGTCACTGAAGTCACAATTTTATAGGGTCGGATATGTGAGTGCTGACTACGCAGTTCTGTGCATGGGTAACATTTTGATTTCATTTTGCTGTTGGGTCGTTAACGGGGAATTTTACATCGTGCTACAATGCGTACCAGATTTAAAAGTATGTACTGTATTACAATCCACGTGTCGTCTCTTTTGGCAAGTGATATTTTCAGAATCATATCGTTCTGAATTAAAATACTGTTGAAAATATGCTATTGTGCCAACAAAACCAATACAGTACATCTAAATGGAAGCCTACTTATTTTAAAACACAGTCCCCCACCCAACAAACAAATAGATAGAGTGAAAAGGCACTTAAGGACCTATTATAAAAGACAATAATCCACCAATAGCAGCTAAGTGGTTTTAAAAATATTTGAAAAATAGCCCTTGAAAGCAGAATTCTTCCCTGCAAAGCTGATAAATGTCGTATTAGCTGGTTGGAGGTTTCTAATTCATCAGCAACACTGAAGGTGCTTTACATGACAGGACACACATCATAATCCAATTCACTTTCCGTTGAAACGGTTTATCATAAGATGTACAATACTGTGCAAAAGTTTTAGGCAGGTGTGAAAAAATACTGTAAAGTAAGAATGCTTTCAAAAATAGACATGTTAATAGTTTATATTTATCAATTAACAAAATGCAAAGTGAGTGAACAGAAGAAAAATCTACATCAAATCCATATTTGGTGTGACCACCCTTTGCCTTCAAAACAGCATCAATTCTTCTAGGTACACTTGCACAAAGTCAGGGATTTTGTAGGCATATAGTCAGGTGTTTGATTAAACAATTATACCAAACTGGTGCTAATGATCATCAATTCAATATGTAGGTTGAAACACAATCATTAACTGAAACAGAAACAGCTGTGTAGGAGGAATAAAACTGGGTGAGGAACAGCCAAACTCAGCTAGGTGAGGTTGCTGAAGACAGTTTACTGTCAAAAGTCATACACCATGGCAAGACTGAGCACAGCAACAAGACACAAGGTAGTTATACTGCATCAGCAAGGTCTCTCCCAGGCAGAAATTTCAAGGCAGACAGGGGTTTCCAGATGTGCTGTCCAAGCTCTTTTGATGAAGCACAAAGAAATGGGCAATGTTGAGGACCGTAGACGCAGTGGTCGGCCAAGGAAACTTACTTCAGCAGATGAAAGACACATCATGCTTAGTTCCCTTCGCAATCGGAAGATGTCCAGCAGTGTCACCAGCTCAGAATTGGCAGAAAACAGTGGGACCCTGGTACACCCATCTACTGTCCGGAGAAGTCTGGTCAGAAGTGGACTTCATGGAAGACTTGCGGCCAAAAAGCCATACCTCCGACGTGGAAACAAGGCCAAGCGACTCAACTATGCACGAAAACACAGGAACTGGGGTGCAGAAAAATGGCAGCAGGTGCTCTGGACTGATGAGTCAAAATTTGAAATATTTGGCTGTAGCAGAAGGCAGTTTGTTCGCCGAAGGGCTGGAGAGCGGTACACGAATTAGTGTCTGCAGGCAACAGTGAAGCATGGTGGTGGTTCCTTACAAGTTTGGGGCTGCATTTCTGCAAATGGAGTTGGCGATTTGGTCAGAATTAATGGTCTCCTCAATGCTGAGAAGTACAGGCAGATACTTATCCATCATGCAATACCATCAGGGAGGCATCTGATTGGCCCCAAATTTATTCTGCAGCATGACAAAGACCCCAAACATACAGCGAAAGTCATTAAGAACTATCTTCAGCGTAAAGAAGAACAAGGAGTCCTGGAAGTGATGGTATGGCCCCCACAGAGCCCTGATCTCAACATCATCGAGTCTGTCTGGGATTACATGAAGAGAGAGAAGCAACTGAGGCTGCCTAAATCCACAGAAGAACTGTGGTTAGTTCTCCAAGATGTTTGGGCCAACCTACCTGCCGAGTTCCTTCAAAAACTGTGTGCAAGTGTACCTAGAAGAATTGATGCTGTTTTGAAGGCAAAGGGTGGTCACACCAAATATGGATTTGATGTAGATTTTTCTTCTGTTCACTCACTTTGCATTTTGTTAATTGATAAATATAAACTATTAACATGTCTATTTTTGAAAGCATTCTTACTTTACAGCATTTTTTCACACCTGCCTAAAACTTTTGCACAGTACTGTATGCAATGAGAGGCTTGTCTAAATGGAGACGCCGTACTGGTTTTAAGATGCTTGTATTGGCTCAAGAGCTGAATATGCTCCAGAAACTAACATTTCATTGTATGTCCCTTTGACTGTAAAATTCCACATTCAATAATAATGTGTACAGTAAAATGCATTGCCATGGTTACAATTTGTGACCACCAGATGCTCCAAAAAATGACACAGTAAAATGAAAATGCTAAATATAAATGTTATAGTGGATGTGGTTTAGCCACAATATGCAGATATATTACTCAGGCCTACAGTGAAATGAATCAAGCTGATGTAACAAGTGGTTTTGAGGTTTCTCCCTGAATTCCCAACTACAGCAGGTCACCAACAAACTCACCAGTTGCTGCCTGAATAAAAAAAAAAAAAGTATACCTGTAGTATTTTTCTGATTGGCACCAACATACATTATATATATATATATATATAATGTATCTTTTAATCAAAACAGACATACCTCAGCATTTAGGGGCCTATACTCATTTTACATCGTTTTACTCCTTTACTGCTTATTTCATAAAAGGCACAAAAAACAACATGTTAATGAAAAGTGGGAAAGGCAGAAAAAAAAAACAGAGCTTTTAGAGACTTTATACTAAGCTACTCAGATGCTTGGTTGCAAGTTTTATAAAATTAACATCCCTTCAAACTATAGGAGTAAATAACGGGAGTATTTTATTGCTGTGAACCAAAGACTAGCTCTTGGCCCTTCCATAGTAACAGTAGAGTGAATGCTGCTCTGGTGAAACTCCAGAGAATGCATGGAAAGGCGAATGGTGGTTTACTGCCAGCCGAGAAGCATCTCTGCACCAAAGCTTCTGAATACTGCATGAAAGAGTCGAGTGATTTGCCGGAGTTTCCTCTGAGTCTGTCCTCCACAGACTGGGAGGCGTCTCCTATGCAAGCAGGCCCAGTCGTGTCACCTTTGCAGACAGGAACGAGTGGATGATGAAGACCATGGTTTTAGGACAGGAATGAAGGTCCAGTTGCTGTAAAGAATCACAAAACCCAAATTATTATTATTATTATTATTATTATTATTATTATTATTATTATTATTATCAATGAATGATCGATTAATCTTGTCTACCTGAGTGCGGTATCAAAAAACTATGTGCAAAAAAAAGAAATCTTGTAAAATGGAGGAGGGGACTTCTAAAGACCTTGGCAAAAGGAAAACTGGAAGGTATGACCGATATTTCACAATATCTCACAATGAATACGATACAATGTCTCAAAATGAAGACAAAAAGACTGAAACTTGCAAAATGTGCTCATCGGTGCTTTCCTTTCTTGACAAGTTTATCATATCATCTTAGATGCAAGTAAGCTGATTTTTGTTTTTATTCAACGTATCAGAAAATGAACAGCTATATCATACTTTTTCTCAGCTAACTAAAATAAACTAGCTTGCAATAAATTACATTTCTCTTCAGCTAAATAAAATAGCACTCCGTAAGTCACCTTTGTTTGTCTGAAACATGAAAGCTTACGGTATACCAAAAATGGATCTGTTAAATACAGTATTCTAGGTTGTAGTGCAACTGGTAATTTACAGTAACATATGTAAATTCATATTTTTAATCTTTTCTTTGACATGGCATTTGGTTGAAGGAAACGCAAACAGGCACTACAGCTCAAAAGTGATTACTTGTAATTGTCTTTCAATACAATTTCACACCACTAGCAAACGTGTGATTAATCGATCAATAGAACATGTCCAGATTAAAACCCATATCATTAACCATTTCCTGGTCTTGAGGTTACCAGGAGGCTCGATTATTTCATTTCTTGCAAGGCTTTGGATATTAAAGTTTACAGTTCCTTGTTTTTGTGTGGTTTTAGGAAGGACAGATGCTGTGAGCTCAGAAGGGGCTAGTGTAGCGCAGAACAGAGGTGAAGGATATGGAACTCCAGTAACAAAATCAAGATGGCTGGCTGAAACAACCTTGAGCGAGCAGTATGTCAACTGCAATAAATCCTTTTGTCTCGTTACTGTTTATTCAACAGCATAAATCTTGTAAGGTAAAATTAGGACCAAGACACTCACAATTTCTCCCTCAGGTCCCCCAAAGTCCAGGAAGATGATTCGAGAGCCGTCATCCGAGGACATGCGGAGCTTCTCGAAGGGCTGGTGGAAGAGGAGGGTCTTGCTGAGGCCTGGCTCCTCCGTGAAGAGGGTGAAGCCCTTCTCGATGTGCACTGACAGGATGCAGGCTTCCCCCTTCCAGGTACAGGCTGAGGCACAGCGAGGGGGATTAGACACCATTCATCACACCAGAGAGGAAGTCATGAAACTCAAACTTCAAATTCATTTAACAAGGTTCGGTGTTCGTGAAACCTTTGGGTGTTTTTAAAGAGGATTTTAGTCTCTTGTTTCAAAACGTTTTTTAACCTTAGACTTAAACACTCTTAAAGAAGTTCCGGTTTCACAAGCAGAGCCCGCTATCTTGTTTCCGGTGGGAACTTACATCGACCAAGTTTTACAGCTGTTAAAGTCATGAGGGGCTGGGATGGGGGGAGGCGATCATGTGGCATGTCTGAGTTCAAGTCAGAGTAAAAGGTAAAAGATGACTATTTCTAATGATTCAATTTCAAGGGTTAATTAACCACATTATACCAGAATGTAAGTGAGTTAAGAGTGACCTTTGGGATAGGAAATAAAAGTTGAATAGCACAAAATCTTATTTTATTTGAGCTAGGCAAGACTTACTTCAATCAGCCCTGTCCAACAGACTTCCACAAACTGCCACTAGATGTCAGTATAACCACAGTCATTAAAGGACAGCTAGTTAAAAGATCTGGAGATTCTACAGCTGGGGCACCTTTTTGCTACTATAGTTGCTACTATATTTTTGCATGTAAACCCACTCTAAGAATATTGTACTGATGTGGTAGACACAGCTGCTTTGTAGATTGATAAGATCAGCACTACATTCTCTGAATAGGCAGTGACAGATAACATACATTAGTTGGTATGAAACAGGGATGAAGAAATGAAATGATATAAACATGTAGCTGATGCACTGCTTGCAGATCAGCACATACCTGCAGTGACCTCCTGGATGAGCTCCGAGGCGCTGTGGCAGCCGTCCACCAGCAGCCGTGTCCAAGCTGACAGCTCCTTGGCCGTCTCCACGTGGAACACGTGTGTCTCCACCCCCTGCTGAGTACCGCTGCGCAGGGCGAACGAGAACTCGGAGTCCATCAAAGAGGAGCCCTTTCCAGGGCCTGAGTGCACCAGCCTGTGGGGAAGGGGGTACAGGGTAGTACACATGGTTGTTTCATTCTGGTTTCGAAAAATATACCGTTAACCGTCCCCATGTGCTGCTACAACTGTTTAAATAACGTGCCTGTCATTTTACTTTTCATTGTTAACATCCTGACAACCTTTTACACTTAGAACTTTAAAGTCTGTTTCAAAGCTCTTTTCAAAATGGCCTCTCTTGTGCACTGGGGTTTGAGATCTGTCCTCTAAGTCACTGCAGGAAGCGATGGTTGTTTCATTCTGGTTAAGCCATTGTGCATTTATTTAATTTTTTTGTTTATTAACTGTTAACATCTAGCTTACTAACATGTTCAAAAATGTAGTTTTGGTCAAAGTAAAATAGTAACCTATTTAGAATAGTAAATTCTTTAAAATTCTTATAAACAAATGTAACCCCTTTTTAAAAGTTCTCCTGAAAACCCATTAAAGAATTATGGAACACATCTTAATAAAGTAGATATTAACAGTTAATAAATAAACATTGCAGTAAAACCTTAACTACAGTTCATCAGTAGCATTCATTCACAATAAGGTTAAAGAATTGACTCCACTGAATGGCAGGAGGGCTGGCTGATCGGGCTTGTTGAATTGCATTGTGGGTCGTGAAACATAAGCGACATGCTTTAAGTCCCTGTGAATTTCTTTCTGAAAGCTTCCACATGGCTGCTAACCACTCTGATGCTGTACCTGGTTGCTATAAGCGGATGGCTCTGGTCTGGACGGCTCAAGGCCTCTCTGCTCTTAGGTAAGCTGTGGAAGAAGATCAGATCCTTCTCTGTCAGGATGGCTAACACTGGCTTCTCTGCACCCCCAGCAGGCTTAGGAGAAGAAAAACACAACCAAACTCTCACAAAGCCATAGAAATGCATAGTCTAGATTCATATGACCCAAACGATGTGTGAAAAATCAAATGCCTTGCTATCTGAGCAGTCTGTTACAATGTTGTTCTGATAAGCATCATTATATTCAATAGGGATGTGCTGTGTAGCACCAGGGCACTGTGAGGAGAAGTCAATACCATAAGATACCAAAGGTGGTCGTAATTAATAAACATACAAGACACGGGTGATACCTTCTTTACCCACCTACACTACTAGTATTTGCTTCTCATGCTGCCCCTGTGCCACACACCACATGTCTTGCTGTGCTACAGTGTGCAGAACTGCCCTACTTTAGTATATGCTGGTCACACACAGAAAGCATAAGCCACTGAGATGATGTTCTTGTCATGTGAATTTGGGGCCTTTTTCTTTAACATGTTACCAGAGATTGTTATTCAGGAGACACAATAACGTTGTGGTTCAAAGCCTAGAGAATCAGTTTCATGGGAGATAATTGGATTCTTAAAGTTAAATTGAAGTGACCCAGCATTAGTTTTAAAAATTATAGATAAAAGGGATATGAAAAATAACTAAGCTGTAGTGAGCAATTATCAAACAAAAAGATGAATGTCCTGAAAGAAACAACCACAGACACAAACTACTACTGCATGAAAACCAACCACACAACCTACGCAACAAAGCTGTCATATGTACCCTAAAATGTAGGCCAGAATATAAAACTAACACCAAGATTTTGAAATGTCTAAAGACATTAATTCAATAATATATTGAACTTTGGAATGTATTTTGTATGGTATACTGGATTTATGTAACTAGAATAGGTATTCTAAATAAGTAAAAGTTTAGTAAAATCAGAATACCACTTGCATATAAAACAGTTCAACTTATAACAACCAATACAGTGTTCTTTTTAGACATGTTATTTAACAGAGGAAATATATACTAGTACTATGGACAGGCCTTATATACAGTAGTCCCATGTTAAAAAATTATAGCTGCCAATGAACAAGAAACGTGTACATTACTGCCTGCTAAAAAGGGACAGCTGCACTGCGCTTCCTAGTCAACAGGTACCTGTTCAATGAGCCAGCCGAGGTGTTTGATCTCTTTGCCCCCTGGTTCCCCCTGCAGAGACTTCAGTTCCTCTTTCACTCGGGGTATGAGAGTGTTAGCAGCTGATTGGATGGCAGTGTACCAGGACTGGGCCATGGCAGGGTCTTTCGCTCGGAGGAACAAAGAGGAGTGTCTGTCAGCGGAGGTCACCTCAAAATACCTAGGATGGATGGAAGGGGAACATTTTACAACAAGTGTCTTCAGCTTGAAAGCTGTTTATGAAACATACCAGATAAATAGTTCTCTGTACTGAAACAATTTCAAAGAGAGAGGCTGAGAAACATCTTGTTATTGTAAGCTTCAGAAACTGAAGCTGGATTACCTGGTCATCAAGGTGCTCTTCTCATTTCACATGTATAAAAAGAAAATCTGGTTTTGGAATTACTAGCTGGTAAGAGCAAGAGACCGCTTAGTACAGGTGCCCATAAACATAGTGACTGTAGTAAAAAGGTAAAATATACTGGGCCTTATTTTCAGTGTTTCCTTCATTCTTTGATTAAATCCTATTTTTGGAGGAGTTACTTAAAGACTGGAGTAATCGCTTTGAAAACATGGCCCATTGTCTTCATAGTTTTGTATTTCTTTGTACCTGTTTATAAACTTGAGAAACTAGCTGTGTAACTGTATTGGTCAGGGTTAGTGACTGGGCGCTGCCAAGCGTACCTGTTTTCTGTGTCGGGTGGACATTGTCTCTTCACTACATGGCACATTTTCAGCGAGATGCTCTTCCCCTCTTTGAGTTCCACCATGGAGTGGGAGGGGAAGTCCGACGACGCCTGTCTGTGGGGGGAGGAGGGGGGGGAGTCCCAGGGGATCGAAGCACCGGGGGAGGAGTTCTTAAAGTACGTGGACATCTCCTTGATATACTTCACTGAAAAACAAGATGAAACAAGGGTGTTGTTCTGAGTATTGTGTGTGCTGTATGAAACAGAAAGTTCAATGCCGGAACACAACGTCCTGCCAGGCAGTGTCATTTATTTATTTAGAGCCCTAGACTGTACCCGTGAATGAGTATGGAACCAACAATTGTATTGGATATAGTATAACTTTAAAACTCAGTCAATTACTTAAAGTGGTAGAGTGGTATCATCATTTGAAGAAGCATTGTACAGCTATGGCCAAAAGTTTTGCATCAGCCTATAGAATTAACACATTTTACTTCATAAAGTTGAATGAAACCTGCTGAACAATGTTACGTTAACATATTGAATTACATACCGCTTTGTAGTTTTCCTTATACTTAACGAAAAACTGACAAAAATGTGACATTGTGAAATCGTAAACAAAATACTGTACTAAAATTACATCATGTTAAATACAAAAATCTAAATTATGTTCACATAATTTTCTTTTTTTAATTATGTCTTAATCCTAAAATTCTAGCTGATGCAGGTTTTGTCCATAGCTGTCTTCAGTGAAAACTTGTGACGTGAAATCCTATTATCATGTGGACAAAACTACTGTAGGGTACATTTATAGACAAAACAATGTTTAGCGTGAATAATAATAGTAATGATAATGTTTTAGATTATTCTGTATTTCAGCGGTTCATAGACTATTGCTAGCCCTGGTGGGTGTCTCCCTACGGAACGGCATGGCAGTGCAGTGATTTGGAGCAGTCTATTAATAGGCAGGAGCACAGATAGCAAACAGGCAGGTTGAGTTTCACTGGGGATGTGTGAAGCGCCTCTCAGCCGCAGGTTAAGGGCTTCCTCAACGCCACAAATAGCCACTGCTGCTCGTCTTCTCCACTAGGACTATTCTTTGATTTCCTCTCGGTCAGGGTGAAGCTTTCCGTTCAGCAGAGCTATACGTTCTGCAGTTGATTCACAGGATCTCTGCTAATCCGAACCCTGCTTTATAAAAGGGCAGGGCTCGGCATGCTGCCCTTTCACCTTTCACAGCTAACTGGACATGCCAACCAACAGACAGATACAACTTGGGTTTAAGCTTCCAGAGTTATCTGACAATTTGGACATGCTATGGTAGTATAGAACTGGATACTATGCTGATCCAGGTTACAAAATGCTTGTTGATAGATTTGAGCAGTTTTGGTTAGTTTTCCCCAGAAGGTTCATCTATTCCTTTTCTAAAATGTATTGTGCATTTGGATGCCTTTACCTCCAAGAAATAAGACTTAGACAATTTAGAATGCTGGAATTTCTTGGGTATTGAATTAGATTTATACAGCAGACACAAACCTTGTTTTCTTAATATCAAGTGGTATTTCACTGGTATTATTTAATGTGCAAATGTATGGCAAGAAGTTGTACTATTTTCCTCTTTAGCAAAATTACTTACAAAAAGTAAACTCAGCTCTAAATTTCACCTGAAGAATTCAGTTCTGTGGTCTCCAAATGCCAGCCAGAAAGAAACTAAATAAAGGAGCAAAAAAGTGAAAAAGGTACCAGTGTACAAGAAGCCACGACCTCAGTACTTGTGAGATTTTATGATCTTTAGTCACAAGTTGCTAGCAGCAGCATGTACACTGGTTAATAATAATTGATCTCAAACTGATGATGTATCGTACCTCATTATTATATTTAATAGTTCCTCATAACAAGGCCACGCCCTGCCCAGACTGCTCTTTTTTCCTTTAGCTTTGAAAATGGATCAAAGGGTAAGGGAAAAAAGATTCATGGAGTCAGCGTCAACTCAAAACAGATGTTTTTTTTTAATAAAATCCAAATGTGTCTCACTCAGCGGACTGCCAATTTTAATAAAGAGCCAAAATGAGCTGGATTGAACTGTATTATAATTACTCTAGCTTATCGGTGGGGAAGGAAAGCAGGTCTGTGCAGTGTTCCTGAGCTCATTCTCGGCACGGCGCCAAACCAACGCAAGCCCGCTACACACTCTTAATGTAATCTGCAGTGTGTGCTCAATAATGCAGGGCGGCTTCACTAAAATGCTTGACTTGATTTGATTTGTCAGAAGAAAACAGCCCAGTGACACGTCCTAAACGTAACAATTATTTCCATAAATAACTTGCACATGCTGCTTCTCAGAACTCTCAGATATTTAAAGCAGGGTGTACATTCGAAGAAAAGAATGAAACTGTATTTTTACATGAAAATGGCAGAGACTGTTATTAACCCCAGTTCAGATCGCTTCAGTAAGAAAGCTGGCATTCAAAGTGGTTACAATAATTAGCTTTGCAGGTTCAGTTAACAAACACAACAATACTCAGTTCAAAGTTAAAGAAACAACATCCTGCCGTTGACCCCCTACATGTCTCATCGCCATGGGAACCACGGGACTCGGCCTCACTTGTAACACGGTTCCTCTATTCTTATACTCAACCCTCAAACACCTGCTGAGAGCAGTGTCCTGTCTGCAGGTTAAAAGCCATTTTATCAGCTAAAAGTAATCAACTACATCACAGGCCTCTTACAAAATGACATGCTCCTTTACCCGGTTTAAACTTGTGATATAACAAAGCCTAGCTAATATTTAGCTGGCATTTCGTAGAACAATTTGTCCTTCTGTCAATTTCAAAGCCAGAGTAATTCCTTCTAAAGTCCTTTATCAGTGACATTCCTTTAAGACCTATAATGACTGTCGTTGTGTCTGCTCAATAGGGATTTCGCTGGCTGTCATGTTGTGGGTAGGGCTGACATTGAAAGAAGACGGTCATGGTTTAGGGCAAGAGGTCAGGGGGGTTGGGGCTTGATTGAGCTACTTGATCATTCACTAATTCTCTGTGAGCCACTAGAACACACACCTTGCAAAGAGGGATGTGTTATGTTATGGTACTGATTTTCTATTTGGATATCCCTTAACATGCTAATACTGTAGCTGTAGCATCTTAAATTCAGTGACTTTGCCATAGTATTTCAGTATATCAAGACTGGTCATAATTATGTAGTATCGTTGCATTGTACTGTCCAAAAATGTCATTATCACCACAGTTTTTAGACATTATTAGACATATATGGCACCAAAACAGATGCTTTTTTTCACACACTGGCTAGGCAAAGAGCTGCTATACCCACAATATGCTTGCAGATCAAAAAAATATCTATGTAATTGTCTTTCAGTGAAAAATACAGTTCATATACCACGATACAATATTTTTATTTTTCATCAAATGTTTTCTCCTTATGTGGTCTGTTCTACCATCTGGGACTCCCTCTTTTGGGGGGCATATACCCTCCCCCTTCTGCTTGCCTCTCTTGGCAATGACTGGCTTTGTGTTTATACTGCAACCATAAGGCTTTCCCTTCTCCACCTGTTGCAGCACGGGGACTGGCCTGTTCACATGGGTTCCTTTCAGCTGGCATTGTAGATTTAATAGAGCTTTCAGAATGTTTTTGCCAGTGGGTGGAGTTCTACTGCTAAAACGTCCTAGTGGTGTTGAAGCATGCCAAAGACAGAACAATTAGATAACAGACAGGGGGCTCTCGCCTTGATGATGTCAACAGCTTTTCTCATTCCTCACAGCTCCTATGTTTTAATGCTTCAATTTGTATAAAAGGTGCTGCAGTAGTCTTTGCAGATTGATAGGATTGTATTGCTGTTGTTTGGTTCTGGACACACAACTATGTAAAACATGGAGGCCGGTTCAACCAGGGGTTAAAACCTGTGGGAAGATTCCCACTTCAAGACCCCTTAACAATCTGAAATGTGAAACCTTTTATTTCTCCAAGGCCTTATTATTAAACTGGAAGAGCAACAGAGAGTCAGAGTGAGTAAATCAATAAACAGAACAGCATGGCTGATTACGAAAGACCAGACCTCAGAAGCACTCACAGGAGACAGCAAGCCACAGAGCCCATAAAGTGTGCCGAGGCGTGCATTGACCACAAGCACCACCCTCCCTGGAGTGCTGACTGGGACATGTGACTCAGCTCTCAGCTGGCACGTCTCCAGAGACTTGGCAAACACAGCCAAACCCATGCTGACTTTCACTTAAAACATCAGCCAGAGCATACTTCATTAACGTCATTCTGGTAACTACCTCCAAACTACACACAGATAATGAAACCGTAATGGCATTGCTATTAATGTTCCAGTAGGACCTGACATAATAAGAAACGAATGTATTGAATTTGTTGTGTGTGTGTGTGTTACACTTGCATCGAACCACTGCCCAGAGGTTAGGGAAGAGGGGGGGTTTAGCTGCAAGGGCTTAGATGGAGAAGGCTTAATAAGCATTAAAGTAAGGAATGGTAAGCAACTGGGTTATACAGTGGAAAATTACACCACCAAAAGAATGAGGCACAGTTACTTTGGTAGAAATACTAAAAAGAAAACTTTTCAACTAGAAGCTTTTATTAATGTCTTATTTAGAGTTACAGTGCACTAAAATGCTAAAAAGCTGTTAGCTCTGACCACCCAGTATAACAATAAACACTGAGGTAAAATATAAGAAACATAACAAGGAAGGTATTAGCCTTTGTCTACTTGACTTTTAAAAACAAGTTTTATTGGGCCATTAGTTTGCGTCAGCTCACATTACTATCTGCCTACAGAGGAGGAGTGAATTGAACAGAGGCACGTCACTGCCACCAGGGGGAAAATGAGAACAAATGGGTTGGTAAACCCAGGAGGCCAAATTGCTTTCAATTAGAAGGTGGCAGCCCCACTGTAAATCTTGGCTGTCTTACAGTTGTGTCTCAGCTCATTTGTACTGAAGATTCCACGGCATGGGAAAGTGGAGTTCCGTTACAGACTAGGCCACTGGGGACTCAAATCCCAGAGGCAGGCAGGCAGGCAGGCAGACAGGCAGAATCCCCCGTCTTTCTCAGAGATCTGCTCTCACGGGCTGTCTCCCCTTTGTCCCTTCCCTCAAGGCCATGTGGATGGATGTGGTGTGAAATAGTTGCACGCAACCACCTGTTGCTTCAGTGACTGAAGCTTGGCTGCTGCCACGTACTGGCTGGGAGAGAGGAGAGGGAGTGGGAAGTCGTCACAATTCACAGCTCAAGGTTATTCCCTTAATAGCTAATTTTCTGCCACGGCACATAACCTTCCGTAAAACATCAGCAGCATTAGAGGTCAGGCACACAGACACAGACACACACACACACACAGCCTTTTCACAGTCCCCGGCACCAGTCATTTTCAAGTTCACAGCATTTAACAATTCCCTTTTGAAGTGAATGCTGCTAAGCACGTCCCAGAAAAGGATTCACGGCCACGATTTTGAGTCTTCTGCAGGATTGCTTGTTTAAAGCCTGCTTCTCAATGTTGGTGACAGACAATGGACTGAGTGCCACTTTAAAGGAAACTTTTGTTTTAAACATGTGCTTCAATTTACTTCCTATTCTGTAGGTCAACCTGACTTCTATGGTCAACCAGAGTGAGGCTGAGACCATGGTGGTGAGACAGACCAGCAATTTTTCCTTGCCATGTCCTGGGAACAGAGACTGGTTTTACTTCTCTTTCCCATGAACAATCTTTAAAAACTTATTTGACGACAGCCCAATTTTGCCAGAGAAGACTCCCCCCTCTGGATTTTTACAATGTATTTTTATCTTAACACACTACTTCAGTGTTGTAATGTTTGCTTTCTGAATCCTAGGTTTTAGTAACAGTATATAAATGATAACCTTGGATTCAATAGTTGTAGCATGCATCTGCCAGCACTTCATTGCAATAACAAACAATTGCCAGTCAGTAATACAAATACCTGCCCTTTCTGTCACTGTGAATGGTTAAACACTCCATAACTATCTCATGGCATTCTCCACAATGCAACATTACATTTAAGATCAAATTGTGGGAAAAAAACAGAGGCTGTTTCTCTTGATCCAGCTTCCCTGTCTCATTAGGATTTGAAGTCACTGCCCAAGGGATATGTGGTACTTCCAAGGCTGAGAAACGTGTCACACTGGTAATAACGTGACACGGCCATGCTGCCTGTGAATGATACCTAGTTTTCTACAGCTTCAGGCCAACAGGGATTACAGCAGAAACATTAACCCTTTGTCTGGTACCACTGACAGATAAAGTCAACCCTAATGTGCTGTATCTTCACTCAAAGATCTCCACTGATGAATGAGTTCCTGGTGACAATCAGAAAGACTAAACAGGTTAGAGGTCAGACATGACATGGTCTTGTCACTCCAAGCACTGTAACAAGGAGGAGGCTACCACCTTGCCCAAACTGCTGACCATGCACTCCAATGTAGTGACAAGCTAATAAACCATAGTCAAGGTCTATTGAATAGACTTTGTGAAGCAAAGAGAAGTATAGTAACGACAAGTAAATGCATAGCAAAAATTCTTATCATGGTGCTCTTCTTCACATCTTCTGTTTGATTGAAGTTTAGACACCATGCAATAGTTTCTGTGTTACTGATAAGCTGTTTTATTGAGCAGCGATTTCATCATTTCTGTGGGATTGCAGTAAATCTAAATGATCGTATTGCTATAACCACTGAGGAGCAATAGAGAAATGTTACTTAATGGCAGTGAAATGTTTATTTATTTTGTAGGGTGTATTACACAAGAGTAAATGTAACAGGTGTGAGCATTAATAAATTGAGAACAGCGGAATGCAATCACACCTTTTTAAATGCAACAGTGTCAAAATATTCAATGCAAATATTCAACGCCATAACACGATCTACACAGGTGTAATTATAATTAAAAAACATATCGCATATAACATAAGCGATTCCAACAATAATATGTTAACTGATGAAAGAGCCTTCGGGTTACAGAAAACTATTTTTTTCCAGCGTGTTTAGTCTTTCAGTGGACTGGGTTATTCTAGAAAGAGACATATGGTAACAATGAACAGAAATTACTTTTAAATTCAACGTTCTGTAATTAAGAGTTTCTTTGGTCTGTGTGGTAGCTTTGCAGACTGCCACAGTTTAATAGTCTTCATGCCCAGTACTCAGTAAATGTATTTTTTTTTTTTTTTTTGAGACTAGAACCCATATAAAACGAACATCTTCTTTACAGCGTGTGGCAGGGTGAAATGTAAATTGTGAATGTGTGCATGTGTTGAGAATATAGGGTTGGCAGGGAGGGGGTTAAAATCCCCCTGCCATAATACATGTGAGAATGCGACTGGAGCCTTAATTGAATGCTTCATGGTTAATTAGGCTCCAGCCATATGGTATTTAAGGAGGCCAAAATCCTTTGTTTGGGGGTTGTTGTGTAGGTGAGTTTGGAACTCTGTGTGTTTGGAAGACTGTAGTGAAAGTGAATGCCCAGCCTACAGTCACTTATTCTATTGTGTTGTTTTGTTTAAACCTTTTATTTTGGCACTTGTGCCTGTTTATTTGTATTTAATAAATGTGCGCTTGACACTTTAGACTGCAGCTTCTGTCGATGAGTCTCTCCTGTCACTGCTAATAACATCTTGGGCCGCAGCGGTATCCTGTTACACAGCGTCTCAATGACAGACAGTAAACCCGGCTGAGCAGTGTTCAATTCTGATTGAAAACCACTGAAAGTAAATCATAATAACCATGAGCACCCCATAGAGAAAGCTCAAATATCCTATGATGCATGAGTTTGGCAGTAGGCCTATGGCCGCAGTGCCCACATAAAAATAGAACTAGAAATGCAGTATCCTACTGAATTATATTAAACAAAATAGTAATTTGGAAATGCATTTCAACATTCCAACTAGAAAAGAAATATCTTGCAGGGTTAAATGATGTCGATGCTGGCCACCCTTGACCCAGTAAGTCTCATAGAGGGAGCTGTATATTGAATGACCGCAAAAGCCTTTCAGCATAATCCCATGCTGTTACAAGTTGCTGTCCAGCTTCAATGACACTTAATATTTCAGCAGCTCTGTGGTGATTACACTGATGAAGGCACTAGCTGAAATGATTTGGCTTGTATAGCTGCCTGCAATATGGGCTGTGCTGGCTCATAAACGGCTGTATTTTACTCACTGTTGCTATTGCTCAGTGATTTTGTAACCAGGCTTGCGTGCCCAGAGAGGTGGGTGTTCAAGCTCCTAGGCTGAGCTCACAAAGGAGGGTTCTGGCTTTTAAAACATTCCGAATGGAACCAGGCCAAGAGAAACGCCCACCTTTGAGGTCGCACGCCACAGGCAGAATAAGAACAGTCTTACAGGGGTATGAGCAATCTGTGGACAACCACTAATATATATATATATATATATATATATATATATATATATATATATAGTATGCACCAGTGCAAAGTAAATGGCCACACAGAGTAGCTATTCCACTGTAGTAATCCACATATCTGCTCAGTACTACACTCAGTGCCCTGTGGTTGTTTTTAAACTCATAACTAGAAAATGAAAAAAAAAAGACAAATGATGAGTTATTTAGCTATTACTCACATGAAATCGTTTTAAAATCTATTAAATACCATATGAATTTGAGGCTGTTGTCCTCTATACTAATTAGTGCCTGGCTGCTCTGGATCAATGACTGCCTCTGTCATGACTTTCGGGTATGACATCACTAGCTGCCACAGCAGTGTATCACATTACACGCCTCTTAGGAAAAGTGCAGCTGATTTTGCTCCAGCACCTCCCTGCACAGCAGTGCCTGCTGCACACCAACTGGACTGACCACCCACACTGAAACACTCCACCTTTACTTTGTAAAGATTTTTACTGCAGTTGTACAACCACGTTTGTAATAAAAACAGATCTGCTTCTGCTGAGCATCCATTGCTCTGCACTGGGGAGTATACTTCTAGGCAGCTGTGTTTTGAAAAGCTTCTGGCCAACAGGTAAGGTATTAGTCACTACACATAGCCATCTTTCAAAATGGAGACACAGCGTGGGATTCATTTAAACCAGAATGTGCCACGCAATCCAAAGTAAACCAACAGCTTTTAAGCACCACAAACACCGAATTATCAGCATTCAAACACAACTCACTTAGGCAGCTGAATAATGGTCTAATCTGCGTCAAAATGCTTGTGTTAATAATGGAATCTCTGCTTTACAAACTTGTTTTCCTCCAGTGAGCCAGAAGCACTGGGACATGAGCAGTTCACAAAGGCACCGATGATATAGCAGGAGGGGCGATCATTGTGAATGCATACTAAGAAGCACTGTGTGCAAATTGAGAAGAGGAGCTCTTGAAAGAACTGGGAGACCCTATGCTTCAGCAACTTTGTGACAGCGCTGAAGTGTACATAACCCAGGCTTCTAAAAGCTTACATTGAATAACAACTTGACTTGGTGAAGTGCCACCATACTAGAGGTTCACTCCCTGTGCATGAAGTATTGGGGCCCACCTAAAGTCCTATGTGCAGCAAAAAGAATGTGGGGCTCAGTGGAGACTCATTGATAGAGACTCAGTGATAGAGTATCTGAGAGTTCATGCTGGCAAGCAGGTATCACAATCAACACTTTCAACAAAAGTACTTTTGACAGCACCTTTCACAACACTTCCGCCAGTACTTGAACAGTCGACTACAGATAGTCAGTGAGTGTGGGTGAATGAACCGTATATATAAATTAAGCTGCGTTTGCATATGTTTTATAACATGTGTAAACATAAGCTTTCTCATAAAGACCTTTTCCAACAAAAGTGTCTAAAACATTTCGAAACAGATGTCAAACCCTTTATCTCTCCAGAAACTGCTGCCTGTCTGTTTTTTTCTAAAATACCATCCTTTTGCTTGAACATTACACACTTCCTCTGTTTATAAAGGAACAGTTTTTACTGTTCATAAACACAGTGCCATGCTCTAAATTAAGGAGACTAATCTGGTTTGCCTAACACATAAGCTGTTTGTTCTCCTTGAATCCTTCATGGATGACACAATTGTTTGTCGTCTCAACTCATATATAATGTGAAGCCATAGTAATTTTGCCATGTAGCATTTCTGTGATGATTCCTCTGTTGTGGTGCAGCTGTGATTGCTCGCTGCTAACAGCTTTATTTTGATTTGCAAAGGGTGAGGATGGTGGTTTGCAGAAATGGGTTTTGGATGAAAAATAAAGTATATTGAAACCTAAATTAACCAGCTGAATGTGTAGAATCAAGCTCTGCACCCGCTGAGCAATGCAGCATTACTTGAAACAGTGCGATCCATCCAATTATTCTGTCAGTGGATTTAGTAGATTCTTCAGCTATGGCTATAAGTTTTGCCACAGAAAAAAACATAATTTAGATATGTTATCTAACATCACGTAATCAAATAAACTACAAAATGGTACTGCAAAAGACTACCGGAAGCCATAATAGTTGTGCAGTATCATGTTAGATTTCAAAATGTCACATTTTTCGTTAAGTATATAGAAAACTACAAAGCGGTATGTAATTCAATATGTTAACTTAACATTATTCGGCAGGTTTCATTCGACTTTATGAAGCAAAATGAGTTAAGTCTACCAGGTGATGGAAAACCTTTGGGCAGAGCTGTGAGTGCTCACCACTCATCCGTTACAAAAAAAAAGGATTCACTCAGGAGGATACAAGAAAGTTCTTCGATGCTAAATCAACGTTGTATAAATATATATAAAAAATATACCCCACATTTCTTTGGAGTCAAAACTCCCTTGACTGCACCTGTGAAGTGCAGGATGACCTCCTTGAGCGGTATGTTGTTGTTGGTCTGTACCTACCTTCCAGGATGACCTCCTTGCCCGTCTTCTTTAGGGCCTGCACAGCCTCATCGTGGGTGGCCTCCCGCAGGTCAGAGTTGTTCACAGAGAGGATGGCGTCTCCCACGTACAGCGCCTCTGTCTGGTCTGCCGCCAGCCCTTTGAAAATCTTCGAAATCAGGATGGGCATCTTGTTCTCCTTCCCACCTGGGAAGACATTGTAATACTGCTGTCAGCCTTGCATATGAGAGGCCTGGTAATATACCGTTCTGAGTAAACCCAATGAAATTCACTTCCTTCTGCACATATGTCAGTATGGAGTCCCCTCAGACACATGCTTCCTGTTAAATCACACACATGTTTTTTTAAGCAAGAGCTGGATGTTCAAACACAGTTACTTATATTTACCCTTGCTAGTACCAGTGATTAGGCCTTTGTTGTTTAATTGGTGCTCAAAAGAACTCATTATGGAAATAAAAGTGAGATTTTCTGGTACGTGTCAAATAAAGCAGCGCTTTATATTAGGCTAACAGAATTCCTTCAATTGTTTGGGTTAAAAAAACAAATGTTTATCAAGTAAGAATTGTGGATTTAGAAAGATTACACTGGAAATGCAAAACAGATGCAGGGATCTGTAAGCAACTTCATTCAGACCAGTATCTGCAAAAAAGCTTATTCGCTACAGTTCACTTTTTTGCAACCTGCTCAATAAGGCACTCTTTATTATTATTTATTTCTTAGCAGACGCCCTTATCCAGGGCGACTTACAATTGTTACAAGATATCACATTATACATTATTTCACATTATACAGATATCACATTATTTTTACATACAATTACCCATTTATACAGTTGGGTTTTTACTGGAGCAATCTAGGTAAAGTTCCTTGCTCAAGGGTACAACAGCAGTGTCCCCCACCAGGGATTGAACCCACAACCACTACTCCACACTGCTGCCCCACTCTGCGATTAAGGCCCCACCCTTAAATGTATTTTGGTCAGCTTCGCTTTCACTTACACCACTCCCAACTCTGAATTTGAAAACTATTTCTGTATATCCCTAAGTCATGTAATTACATATTGCAATTCATTGTAGTAACTGTTCTGACAGTATCATTCAGAGGCTGTGAATAGCCCAGGTTTTAGTTTTACTACAATATTTATTTTTCTATACTGATTTATAGCTTTATGTTTTATAGTCTATAGTGATTAAGCAGTATATGACCTGTGCAATCTCTCTGTCACTTACTTTCATCGGGTTTACTAATCTTGTTTTACTGCAATAAAACATGACGGTATAGACTGGATAAACAAACATCGTAAAGAGTCCATTGACAGCGTAGCAACAGCAGCCTGCCACTCAACTGAATTACTGAAGTCAAACTCAGGGCAGGACCTTAAATCATGGAAAAACCAAAGCACATGTCATATACTAGCTATAAAGTGAGGACACGTTGATTGTACTTCCAGACAACAGTCTCCCTTGCTAGAAGAACATCCTCAACTTTTTTTTTTCACTGGGAAGACAGTTCTCCTTGTACACTTGATGCACCCTGTAGTCATTGTCTACATATAGAATTCTGGGCACTTGAGTGTAGTACAATGTTGTGTTTTACCAAAGGGAAGTTATCCAAACTGGTCCTTTAAACCCCTAGCCATCCACATTGCCAGTCTTTGCCAGCCAAACCACCACATTTGACCTGTAGAATACACAATATTTAAAAGACCATTATTAATCTAGTCAATTAAACACAGGTTGACAGAGAGACCCTTCTTATCTAACCTATAATTGCCTCACGCTGATATATACACATATATATATATATATAGTAGCGATCCCGGTTAACGCAGGCAGGCGCATCACACAGGGCGAGGCAATCCACACACAGGCGGAGGGCCGACGCGAACCCGGGACCTCTCGCACTAAAACATAGCGCCGATATCGCTGTACAAAACAGCCGGCTCCTTTGCAAGGAGTGTATATCGGGCTTATATCTTCATGTGTGGTTACGTCACCTACCAGCCCTGCTGCTGCCTTCCCCGGCGCAAGCAGGGAAGCACACAAAAGGAGTACTTTTTTCTTAAGTGAAAAACCATAATGAGACTAAGACAGAACATGTATTGATAGCAACAGTAAATCACATTCACCACTCAAGAGCCAGCTGAAAGCAGGGCTTTTTTGTAAACCAAAAAGAGAGGACACTATAAAAACTGCTCACAGCTCCAGCAATGGAACTAATACTAGTGCCATGCACAGAAGTCAATCAAACATGGAATAGCAGTTTTACTATATTTTGTTTATTTTCATAGGACTGGGCAATGCTTCTAGAAATATCATAACTCCCCAGCCCTTTAACCTTTGTCTCTCCCAGCGTCAGCTCCATGCCAGGTGCAGCTCTGTCGGCGCCAGTGTGAGACTCCACTCTCTGTGCCAGTGAGCACTCACTAAAATAAATACAACCAGCCCAATCCGCTCTCATTAACAGCTTTCATCCCTGGCCAGTACTGGCTGTGTTACAGGAGCCACATGTCAACATTTGTGAAGGCACTGGCAGACACTTCCCCCCTCCCCCCGGTAGTTTCTATTTGTGTTCATCTGGCATCTTTTAGACATTAGGTTTTGTCGTTTTCTGACATCATGTACAGTATGTTAGGCCTCTTTATTTTCTTTTTAAGTGTTCTGGCAGTTACCAGTCCTTAAACATAAACCCCATCACATCAGTTATTTTGGTAACATTCTACAAAACCATTAACCTCCAGATTCCAAACGTTTCTTTATTTATGTTTTATTTGCATAAGCCTGTTATACAACCGTTGCTTTTTTCTGACTGTTTATGAGGACTTAATAAAACATAACCACAACAGGAACCAAAATAAATGCATTTATAAGGCAAATATTTATATCATGTGGTTTGTGGTCCAAAGTGTAAGTCAACTTCCCTTAACTGGACTGATTACCACTGTGTGTGCTTCTTCAAACCAACCTACTGTATAGCTTACACAATAATATTACAAAATCAAAGTCCTGCTTAATAATGCTACTAATACAGAAATAAACTACTTTTATCAATGAACTAAAGCATCTCAAATTTGGTCCCAGCATCACCATTCAAGCTGATTATCAAGAAACAGTGAATGCACAATCCTGTAATGATCACACAGTGACTGAGAGGTTAAAAATATTTGTTATCGTATTACAAGAAGTATACCTAAATGCAATCCTAAAGGTTTATAGTAATCTAAGATAAAAGTTTGGAGAAGATTGGAAATTCAAGGCAGGTACCGAGTTTGCGGATCTTAACTATAATTTCAGCTCATGACAGCATTGGTATTCCCCTCAACCTTTTGTTAATTACCCAGCTTGGGACACTAACCTTTATTGCATGAGATTTGTGAAGAAAGATTTTTTTAACGCTAAATCAGAAGAAAAAGAAAAATGAAGAACAAACTCCTACACTGTCCTTTGATTCAGACTTTGTCATGTGTTCAGTGCCAGATTGAGATACTTTCTTGGGAAGGCAAACAGATAATCTGAGAGTACTGAATAAGGCAACAGTGTAATCCCATTAGAAGAGTCTGCAGTGATTACACAGGCACTTCACTGATCACAGCCACAAGCTGTAGAGCTGCTTGTACCATGAACTGGTCTATTCTAACTTGTGAACATTTTCAAATAACAACATCAGTTAGAAAAATGTAATTACCAGCAATTACCGAATAATATGAACGTACTGTTACTTCTGTTTTATTGCTTTGTTTGTGAAACTTTTATAACTTTAAGAAAAATGAAGATCATAGAAAACTGGGAACGAAATGAATCAAACTTTTAGTGAAACCACTCCAGCTTTGAACAGACGCAACTCAGTTCCAGCTGTGCATTGCAGAGCCTGTGCAAATGTAGCCAGCTTTGTGATTTCTACTGGCTTACGTCAATGCTAGCCATGCCTCTGCTGGAATCAAGTCTTGTTCAAATCTGTTAACCTCCTGGCCCATCAGCATTCACAACTGAAGACCTAGATTCACACTGATGCTAAAATCACAGTCCAGTTCTGAAAGAGTTTATATTGGCCTCATTCACATCATCTTCCCAACACCATGAGCCTGAGAGTTTTTTGTAGTCCTTCAAGACTCCAACGGCTTTTATGTTTAATTTTAAACAGACCGATGTTGGCGACTCTTTGAAATAGCTTCCGGTTTGGATACTTTGAGGATGTGCTGTTCAGTTGTGCATTGCTACCCAGAGGCATGCACCACCCACTGCAGACATCTTCCAGATGCCCTGTGGATGTGGAGAATATAGAGCATTGCTTTTTTATATGTAAGGTGGGCTGAAAGAATCCCCTGCCCACTGAATAGCTGTCAGCAAGAACCATAGGAAGCATTTCTCTGAACTCGTACTCTCCACCTCATCTCAAACATTTTACTGGACATGTATGTGAAATGTTTAAGGTCAGATGTTTATGGTCAAATGGAAAGCTTCAATCTGTGGTTAAAAGAGTTCATGTATAACAGTGGAAAATCAGATCCGTATGATGGTTTGTACACCCTTTAATCATGTTCATTGAAGATGGCAAATGTTTCCACTTGAAGTCTTATGGAATAAAAGAAAACCTAAGGGGATTTTGAAGGAATCAACATATAGAAAAGGTAATCTTATATGACCTTTTATATGACAGTCGTTTTGTACTGTTGGTTATTCTATAGGACATCCATCAGGACAGTGCTACAGCACCAAATGATTTTATTGTTAACTGGTCTTTGTACAATCCATCAATACATAGAGGACAGAGAATCACTGTGCTCCCCAACAGCGAGTGCTCCAACTTAAGTGTTCTATGACTTGGATGTCACTGAGCCTAGTGTGAAAAGGACTGAAGCAGCTGCAGTGAGCCCCGAGCACCTCACAACGCTTAGTTTATATATATATATATATATATATATATATATATATATATATATATATATATATATATATATATATATATATATATATATTCACATCTAAATGTTTAGATTAGATGCTTAATTGTGTTTGCATTTCACGGTGAAATACAGCTTGGTTAGCACTTTACATGCCGTTGTTATTAATTGGGGTCAAGCGGTCTCAGCTACCAGCCGTACATTTTCCACCCCCGTGTGAAGTGGGGTCGGGCACGATTTTGAGAACTGTCACTGGCGACAACCGACAGAAGAAGTTTTCCAGACTGAAAATCTGGGTCATCAACTCTCAATATATCGACTGCCAATTTACTGACAAAAAAACTTAAACAAGAATAAAAGAAAAATAACTACATTTAACATTCTTCAAAACACGGCGGTACCACCAAGCGAGTTAAATGCGTTTTAAAGGTTTCTACTGTCGGCTCAATTTTCAGCAGTAGAGATCAGTCGCCAGAAGCAATCGATACATTTCAGCTGGTGATTTAAAATTGTCCTTGGGGCACAGACTTTAAGTTTAACATACACAACACATGTATTCGCTGACAGGGATTGTGGTACATATCACTGGTTTTCAGTTAGTGTTTTTCTTGCCTTTGTGTAAAATTAACTTTAGAGAGGTTATTATTTTTGGCATGGTATTTTCATACAGAGCGCTGCAGCTGTCAACCCCAGTCATAATGTATTTGCCCACTTTCCTAAACGTTTAAACATGTTTTCGCCTTTAGAAATAAGTTAAAAAAAAAAAAAAAAAGTTACAAAAACGTACCGTTAATAAGCTTATTCATTACAATAGTCCTTTAAAAGTTGTTTTTTTCTTCTTCTTCGTAGTTGAATATAAAAAGTGCGTTTGCAAAGTTTTTCCACCCATACCTTTAATGCTGATTCCCAGTCCTCCAACATCTTGCTTGGTGATTCGTACGGTGCGCTTGATGTTGGTAATTGATTCGGGGACTGGAGAGCTCGAACTTGGGTTATTGGACTCTCCATTCACCTTCCCACCGAGGGTAGGACTGGGGCTGTGGTTGACCGGCTCCACCGCGCCGTCCCCGGGACTCACAGTCAGGGTCTCCTCGGTGAGACAGGCAAGCACCTTGATCCAGCGATCAACGGAGGTTCGGAGCTCCAACAGTCCTGTCTTCTGCGCTTTCATCCCGGCAGCCATGTTCAACACATTCCAGGAATAACTGCACTCTTGTGCCAGTGCTGTACGGAGATGGGGGTGGGGGGCTGACATGCCCAGAGTGAGACACGGACCCTCCTCTCTCTCTCTCTCTCTCTCTCTCTCTCTCTCTCTCTCTCTCTCTCTCTCTCTCTCTCTCTCTCTCTCTCTCTCTGGCTGTGGGGGGGGGGGGGGGGGGGGGGGGGGCTGGTGATCATCCTTCCTGAGAAATGAGTTTTAATAAAGCTGTTGTTAACTCCTTTCTTTGACCTTAATTAGAAACCACCATAAGGCTAACTTGAGAGGTGACATTTATTTTAAAAACTTTATAATTGTTACGCAGTATCGTTGGGAACTGAGAATATTGGGCGTTCACAGTTTTGAACACAAGTGGGTAAGTTTATGTAGTGTGTGGGTAATGTGTGTTGTATGTAGCCTATGGATCTCCATCCTGGTGCCTCAAGGTTTCAGTGACCAAATAATGGAATTGTGCGATTATTTTTAAAAGGGAATATTGTTTGTCCTTTTGCTTGAATTTGCAATAATTCCCCAGTACAGTACTTAGAACACAATAAACGAATACACGGTACAATGTTACAACAGACAAACCAAAAAAAGGTCTAGCTTCAGTTGGACAAACTTTGTAGTGAAGGGGAGAGCGGGTGTGTAACATAATCATTCTCGTTAAGTCATAATTTAAAAGGGGCAATTAGATGACAGGAGTTAGCTTTAATGAACTGAGTACAGGCTGATTGGGGCCAACCCTGTTAAGGAGTTTGACCTCCAGACCCCTTGATTTTTAAGCATCGCATGGGCTGCTACAGAGCACTGTAACCTGGGTGTAGTGTGTCTGAGTGCATGGATTTAGACAGGAAGGCTGTGTAAGGAACAGCAGATTCCTGAGAAGTAAAGGAAGACTTCCCTCCTAGGAAAGATTCTGTGGTGCAGCAGGTGAAATAGTAGGCTGTGGCTGGACCATATTTAGAATCCCAGGACCCCTGAGTATCCCTTTCTCCTGTCTCTCTATAGGACCTGCCTTACAGCAAGTGGAAAAGGGGAAGTGTTTCTTTGTAAAAGGACACACCAGTATAACAAAGCCTTGACCTGATATTGTAAAAGCACTGCAAACATGTAATAATGCATAATAGAGAAGTATGGTGATAACTCACGGTAAAAACTATGGTTACCATGGAAAAGCATGCTAAACTACAAAATGACTGTGCAAATTTATCATCATGATTAAACTTGTATAAGGCTGGTGCCTTCAAACTATTAGTTGTTATATAAACTATTAGTTATAGGTATACAAACAATATCTATTAATACATTTAAAATCTGTATGTTAGAAAACCTTTTCTAGTTGTGGGATTTGGCAGCCGACTAATACTAATAGCATTTCAAATCTCTACCACCATCTGCTGGCCAGTTTATTACATCACCTTTATACTCAGCCAAATGGATAATACTTAACAGGTAATGGGAAGTCGACCTATCGTATTGATACAGGTGTAGTGTATATATAATATAACACTATAATTTCCAATAGTATATTGCAGCACATAGTATATTATAGGAAACCAGCGTTTTTGGATGGCACGATAGTATTTTTATAATATGTGAACTAAACCTTAAAATACATTTTCTGCGTCTAATTAGCCTCATTATGCCTTACCCAGCCCTTGCTGTTTTGTTCAGCTTTTATTTCTAATTAACTTTGAAACATCTATGAAGCTACACCACTGACATTGTCTTGCACGTTTCCCCACAGGCATTATAGTCCCCGCAATGAACTATGTGCTTAGCTCAATGATAAACAGGGCAGTGAAAATCGTATAAAACCTAATAGGAGGGAAGTACATTTTTTGTGCCTTTACTTTTTGCTAGTGTTTTTGACAGTGGTGTGTCCTTGTACAACACCTGTGAACGAATCTAGCAACAGTATTGTCTAATGGATGGCATTCTTAAGACCTGCTGTCAAGTATTGTTTAAAATGTGGACAGGATTACAGATTTACCAGCAATCATTTTTTAATACCAAATACAATTTAGCCCTTAATGGAAACCCTTACTGTTTTTTTGTACAGTTTAACAATCGGACCACTAACAGGCCTGGTTAAGTGGCAGGTTTTAAATAAATAAACACAGCAGGTTGCCGTTGTGATCAGTGTAATATCATTTCTACAGAGCCTTTGGTCTTTGACGTGTTGCTACTTATTTTTAAATCAGAAGGGGGCGCTGTTGCTCTGCTTTTTAAGAATTTTGTAGACATTAAGAAATAGCCATACGCACGGATATATTACAGCAAAAGGTCTTTATTTTTAGGGTTTCTATGTATTATTAAATCACTAGAGTGTCAACATACAGAAAACCAATATGTGTTTTTGCGGTTGTGGGTTCATTTTTTTTTTGTATGTTTGTGGTGAAGAAAGCAGATTGCACTGCATGTATATGTTGGTATATTTTATTTGAATTATGTCACGACTCACACTAACACAAAAAGAGAGCTCTACTTTCTGAATATCTCTTCAGTGGGATACCTTTATTAGATTTGCATCATTTTCGTGTTTCTAAATTAGAACTGAACAAATGATGTATCCAAGCTGTACCCATTAAAATGTCTGCACAGATTTGGGGTTTTAAGTATATCCACTAGATGGCAGCATATGCACAACATGTATTGCTGTGATTGACCTTCAGGTTGACAGGTGTCAGGTAACTCATTTTCCTAAAATGCTAATCACCGTTTTTGATTAATATGTAAATGCACAGTGTGCCAATTATCATTTTACAATATTAGTACTGAGATTTGCCTCACAGCTCTGCCGCCCTGCCCTTGAGATCATCAAATTAGTTTAATATTAACCCTTTCTTTACTGCACATGTTAAGGCTTTTCCCCCTGTTTATTGACATAAGCAAAATGTGCAATATATTACCACAAAGGAATCATCAATGTATCATCCTGTTTTCTATTGTCCCGTTTACCACTCAAAAGAAAAGCGGGGCGCGTACTAAACCACCATCTAGGTAATCATGAAAAGAAACCAGCAAACAAATCATGCCAAATTAGACTGCACCCTGCTGTAGGAATCAATATGAACATCTTTCATTATTTTCTTTTCAATGCATTCCTCAGACTGAGTATAAAAAGCAGGCCTTTCAATCTGGAAAGTGACTGCGTTATAGCTGTAATCAGACAGGTGGCTCTCAGGTTAGTATTGAAAGGATGGTATCTTCTGCTCAAAGCATTTGATTGCACCATCCTTGCCAGGTCCTTTATAAGTGTAGTGTAGTAAAAAAATAAATAAATACAAATTGCACAGTAAAACATACAAGCAAGATAAATCGTAGGTAAGTATAGTAAAGCATGGTAAAAAAAAAAAAGCATGGTTGCTGATGACAGTACAATGAATGCAAACTGCAAGCATTAGAAAGCATAGCAAACAAAGTTAATGTTGACTTAATCTTATCCCGGGCTAATTAGTACATTTTTGTAATCAATATTTAAAATTGCAAACATTATGTTTTCCCTAAAAAGCAAGTCCTGGGTTACTGTGGTGCACAACTCATATTTGGCCTCCTGTGCGCTGTGTTGTTTCAGCAGCAGGCATGCAAGCTGCCACCCTCTTTAGGTCCTCTAGCCACTAGACCTCTGTGAAATAAACAGGACTGGTCCTGCTCAATGTCAGCTGTAAACATCTCTGCAGATCAGGAAAGCAAAACTAAAATGTAACCAAATACAGAAGAGAATATAGCGTGAGCAGGAAACAAGATGCATGTAGCAAACTGGAATTAAAAGCAATAGGATGAAGGAGTTCAGTCAACTGGAGAACGGAAACGCCACAACAGAAAAAGCATTATCTGAAAAAGTAGTTCCATACTTTCCATCACTATGCATTACAAGAGAAATGCAATGTTTCAAATCAAAATGGTCTGCCTACTTTAATGACGATGCCAAGAAGAAGATTACAGTATATATATATATATAATTTATTTCTTAGCAGACACCCTTATCCAGGGCGACTTACAATTGTTACAAGATATCACATTATTTTTACATACAATTATCCATTTATACAGTTGGGTTTTTACTGGCGCAATCTAGGTAAAATACCTTACTCAAGAGTACAACAGCAGCGTCCCCCACTGGGGATTGAACCCACAACCCTCCGGTCAAGAGTCCAGAGCCCTAACCACTACTCCATATATATATCTGCAAGTAATTGTACACACACACACTATTCAATTAAAAACATTGGGCGCAGGTCTACTGAGCTTTTGCTCCACCAAAATATTACACAAAAAAATTAAAATAACTGAATGTACAAAAGTGGGGCACAATACTCCTAACCAGTGACAGGGCATCCCTAAACCTTGTTTCCAGTATTTAACAATGATCTATTCTGAAGCAGTTTGTTATAAAAAAAAAAAAATGGGGAAAAAAGGCAAAATGCTTAGTAAATGTAGCACTTAGAGCCCCATCCTTGTCCAATTCATAACAGCTGCACCTAAAGAACTACAAATGTATTCCATCTGGTCCTAACATAATAATTAAAGAGGCTGTACGAATTAATAAAAAAAAAGGGATTTTGATTGCTTCCCTTACAAGATGCATCCAGATCGGGGCCATTCCCCCAAGACAGGGGACAGTTGGGAAGGTCTGGTGATTAATTTCAAACTCCCTCAGAGCTCTCCTCTAAGCCATATGGGCTGTGTGTCTGAGAGTCCCCCTTCACTGCAGCTTCCTGCTTGGGCTCAGCCTGGCTTAGACCAGGCAACATGTGGCAGCGTTGTGACTGTTAGCCATCCCCACCTGTTTCCCGGTCAGATGGAAAGTGGTCCCCCCCTCTGCACCTCGCTCTCCAGGGCCAGGGGGAGACTCGAGCCAGGGCTGCTCCCAGCTATGACCCTGCCATGCGTCCAATAACCCCCCACCTCCTAGCCAGCTGCTCCTACGGCACCTTTGCTTGTTGGGATGAATGGAGGGGGAGGTTGCATGATCAAACAGGCCAGTCAACCCATCTGGTCAATTATTATTCCCCTGTCTGTCTGGGTCTCCCCTTGCCCCGGTGTAGTAATGACATTAACCTTTGGAGAGAGCTCCTCAGCTGTCATCAGGGGCTCCCGAGACTTAACAAGACGTCTGTCGCGTTGGAACCCCCTCTGTTGCAAAATAGTTTTTGAAAGAATATTGTTTTCATTTTAAGGGTTGCCCTTTGTTGCATTGTGTTCAGCACACTTCAATTAGGTGGTCCAGATGGTGTATTATTTTGTAGTTTTAAAAGAGCTTACCTTTTTATCGTTTGTTCAGCATATTTACGTGCATTTTTTCAAAATGTATATCTTCCTTTGTGGAAAACGAAACATGATCTTGATAGTTTAGTCTTACAAATAATCTGCAATTCCATGACTCAGCAGCAAAGTACCATGTAAAAGACCCTATTAGTTTAATAAAGTTTCTGGATTTATAGGTCTTGGAGATTAAACTAAATGCCTGAAAAAGTGGTTCCATCTCCCTGCAGTAATTATGGGCTTCCAGTTACAACTGATCTAATTCCAATGGACAGGGAAGCCTACAATTATTGAAGACAGAGGCTACAGCCGTTCCACTTCAGCTGGTTTATGTTAAAATGGAATTTGCTTACTTACAGGACCGTGGGGATACCAGAACCAATGTATTACCCTGAATAAACTACAGGATGTTTGTGTTTAGTCTGGAGACAAATGTTTTAGTGTGTCTCTGTTTCAGGTGTGGCAGACGAATCGCAGATCTGAACCCTGTTCATCTGAATTGACCTATAATCTGAACCACTCAAATGCATGCTGATAGAAGCTGTAGAAACCAAACTTTTATCTCATAAATCTATGAAAAGTATGTACAGCATTTACAGCTGTCTCTGTGTCTTCCCTGAAATATAGGTATCAAAATCGTAAAGCAAAGACTAGACAAGACATTTTTAGTAGTACACATTGCGATCAGTACTCAGAGAGAATCAGTGATCTTAACAGGGTCCAGTCCCAAATGGTTTGGTTTGACGACAGTCTACTTTACAGAAAAAGACAAATTGCTTGTCTACCAGGAGTTTCTTTAGTTTCAGTACTCTGTTCTTTGCATTGCCATGGATTTTGATACTTTCCTATTCACATAAAAAAATTTAAAAAATCCAATTATAAAAGCCTGATTGAATTGCTTGTTAAAAACACCTGGAGTCCTTTACCTTTTTCACTTAAAGCTTTAACAACATGTCAGTGATGACTGGCTAGTTTGTCAAAAAAAAAAAGTGCTATTATAATGTGTGCATGTCAGGGTATTGTTATAGAGGAAATCATTGAACTGTGACATTTTTGTGTTCAGGACAAATTGCGGTGACAGTAAATTCCACAGTCAGCATGATGTTGTCTTTAGCTCATCATGATGGGCATTCCAGAGAGGTTTACTGAAAACACAGCTCAGGACACAACCACTTCATTAACACATATTTTAAGTGTAACTGTAAAACAGTTCAAGGAATTATTTACTTTCCTTGATTAGTACAGTAGCAACCTCTTGATGTGATCAAGTGAAAACCCTGCATAACCAGCTAAGACCAGTTTAAACCAGTACCATATGTATATTTTCAGTAGAATTGAATACAAAGTCTTAAGCAGCTCCAAATTCTCTTTCGTAAGCAGTTTATTCAGGTATCACTATATATGAGACCAACGTTGTTGTTTTTTTTTTGTGGTTTGGTAACTTTATTGGTTTTAAACGCTTTGAGAATAAAGTTCTAAATGTCTTTAAATGCCACTTTTGTGTCTATCATATATATATTATTAATAATAACTTTTTAAAAGTGCATTGAGTGTAGTCCTTTTTTTTAACTAACTAAATTCTCTTTTTACTGCACACCTATATAACTGTTTATAAATGCATATTCACTGACCACTGACAAAGACACATACACACTTTTGCCCTGGGTGACTGTTGGACCGCAGTGGGGAAAAAAAGGAAATCCATTTTGCACCCGTTCCACCTCTTGTAATGAACAGGGATGCAGAGCTGGGTTAATGACAGCTTCTGAGGCTCAGAATGAGTGATGATCAGAGCTCAGGCCACAGAGCCTGCCATGCAGGGCTGTGTTGATTAGTCAGTGATAGGTTTACTCCGTCATGCCCGGTAGGTAATAGGCCCTGTTAGTGGGTGTTAATTTGTTATTGTAACTCAACAGCTGTGCATTGAGCTTGGGAGAGCAGGTGGCAGCCTGGCAGGGGAGATAGGAAGGGTGTGTGTGTGTGTGTGTGTGTGTGTGTGTGTGTGTGTGTGTGTGTGTGTGTGTGTGTGTGTGTGTGCGCGCGGGGGGTGATGAGGGTTACTCAGAGGATCCACATATCCGGTTCACAAAGGACAACATGTGAGGGGCTGGACCCAATCCAACATCGTCATTCTTATTCAATGGATCATTGTATTTAGGAATGCAGTCACTGGTGGGAATCAGAGGTAACAGAAAAGCATTCCTGTCTGAACTTTTAAAGCAGTTGCTTGTACAAAAAAAGCTCACATGGAAAGCGAATGTAGGTTGCTGACATATATTATATAAAATGTATGGCACATATTTTGCCTGAAATAAGACTCAGATGACATATGAAAGGGTGATTTTACTTTATGAGACATATACTACAAGATATGCGTATCACAAACCTCCAGCATCAGATAATCCAGACACATTTTACAGATGATAAATTAGGAGTAATATTAATTGGAGAGTTATGATTATAAATCATATAGAAAAAGGCAAAGTGAGATATTGGGGCTTAATTCCATGGTGCTGTAATGATAACCCTTATAAAAGATTCCCCTTGGAAGGCACAAACTTCAATCATTTAACTTAATTTCACCTGTTTCAGATTTTTTTTATTTCCATGTTACATATCCGTTGTAATATGTTGTAATATGATATTGAATGCAGATGAACTGGCTTCTTCTGGCCAGTTCTGGCCATTGTCCATAATGATGGCCAGAATTAACTATCTCCAGTATTCAATGCTGTCACATGTGTTTTTATATTGTATGAAATGTGTGTCAGTCTGGCATTAAAGGTTGTGATATATGCAATGTATAAGTGCCATACTATCTTGTATTTCAGGCCCATATGTCATGTTCCATATGGGTGCTCAAGCTTTATAAACATGGCTTACTTACATGCAGATTACTGTGAAGACATACGTCTCTCCATGTGCCTGTGCCTTTTGGCACTTTTATCTCAAGAGGTCTAACCTGAAAACATACTTTTAAATCAAATAAATAAACAAATAGTAATGCATACAGCTAAGGCCAAATGTTTTGCATCACCTAGAATTTTATGATTGAGACGTAATAAAAAAAAAAAAACGATATGAACATAATTTATATCTTTTATTTAACATCATGTAATCAAAGTAACTACAAAATTATATCTCAAAAGTCTACCGGAAGCCATAATAGTAGTACAGCATTTCGTGTTTCAAAATGTCACATTTTTCAATTTTTGTCAGTTTTTCGTTATGTATGTGGAGAACTACAAAGCGGTATGTAATTCAATATGTTAACGTAACATTATTCCGCGGGTTTCATTCGCCTGAAACAAAATGTGTTCATTTTATAAGGTGATGCAAAACGTTTGGCCATAGCTGGAAATTAATTAAATATAAATTAAAATGAATGACTAGCTTTGTTTGTTAAACATCAATACCTTGTATTATACATTTATGATATCCCTTCTCTATCAAAACCAAACAAACAACAGAGGTGGTATATGGCGTGCTCAGTCCCTGGCCATTGAATTATAAAGTGAGTGCCCTGGAGCAGGCCGGCCGTCTGTCAGATGTTAGTTTGGTCTAAATGATGTCTGCATCACACAGCACCTGCCAAGCAGACTGTTTGCACGTCTCGTTAATTTGTCTGTACAAGTGCAGGTGATAGGTCTGCTGTTTGGAACACATGGGAGGCTGGTTATAATCAGCAAACATGTATTTCATTACTGCATTTCATCCTGCTGTCCAATTAGATAAGAAACCACATCTCTAAAGTGTGTGCTTGACACATCATTAACCTGCATTGTTCAGAGTTAACCCCTTACCCCCCCACCCCACCCCACCCCCCCAGTCATCGGCACAATGTTGTTTCAATAACACAAATCAATTGAAGGCAGTCATCTGTATGAATTTGAAGGGCTTGTCATAGGTAAGCATTGTCTGATCATTATTCTGTGCCTAGGGGGGTAGTTTCCATTGAAAGACGATAGGGTTCACTTGTTCCAGTGTCTTTTTGTATCTTTTTTGTGTGACACAGGGAACAATCAGTCTCATTACCGCATGTCTGCTATCTATTTGAGGGAACCATCATGCATGCCCAGCCCCCCCCCTAAGCCCCCAACCCCGTAGCTAAAAATACTTGACAGTGGTCTATTTAAAACTACTGCAACTAATTCAAAACTCACTTGGTGAGGCCTTGAGACCTTGTGATATTGCATTGCCATTGTTATGAAAATAAGAAAGCCAGTAAAAATAAAGAATTGGTGTGTTTGAAAGGTGCACTGTAGTGCAAGGTATTCACTGAACAGGATGTTAAAGAAGACGAAAAAAGGAAAACATCCTATAGAATTATATCCTTTAAGGAACAAACAGTATAATATCAAATATTATAAAGCACAGTAAATGCAGGTCATGCTTTTCAGTCTGATATTTGTCTTGTGGGCTGCAGCGTGCATGTTTTTGGGGAGTGACTGTGTGCACACACCCCTTCAATCAAATATCATAACTAAGATGAGATGATCTATTATTTATTATAATTGCACTTATTATTTAGCACCGGGAAGGAAGAACTATAGGGTTGGTTTTTTTTTTGGCAAAAGCTTTGTCGTGTGCATTTCAGGATGTCTAAAGAAACTGGCAGCATTGTGCTTGCAGTGGGATTTGGTCTTGCAAGGCATCCTTGTTATTTTCAGGGTGTGGGTCAGTTATCCAGAAAATCAGTTAAACAGGCCGATTAGACCCCCATTAGTCTCTATACCTGACATTATACTGCATTGTTATTATTAACATTGATGCTGTTGGTTTTATTATTATTGAAGATATTGTACTTGGAGGGTTGTTTAGAAATGACCACAAGGTGTGTAAAAATGACAGTTTCAGCATCCAGGGAGGGAGACAGCACCAGGGAGGGAGACAGCACCCAGGGAGGGAGACAGCATGCAGGGAGGGAGTCAGCACCCAGGGAGGGAGACAGCATCCAGGGAGGGAGACAACATGCAGGGAGGGAGACAACATCCAGGGAGGGAGACAGCACCCAGGGAAGGGAGGGAGACAGCACCCAGGGAGGGAGACAGCATGCAGGGAGGGAGACAGCACCCAGGGAGGGAGACAGCATCCAGGGAGGAAGACATCATCAGGGAGGGAGACAGCACCCAGGGAGGGAAACAGCACCCAGGGAGGGAGACAGCACCCAGGGAAGGGAGGAAGACAGCACCCAGGGAAGGGAGGGAGACAGCACCCAGGGAGGGAGACAGCATCCAGGAAGGGTGACATCATCCAGGGAGGGAGACAGCACCCAGGGTGGGAAACAGCACCCAGGGAAGGAGACAGCATCCAGGGAGGGAGATAGCATGCAGGGAGGGAGACAACACTCAGAGAGGGAGACAGCATGCAGGGAGGGAGACAGCACACAGGGAGGGAGCATCCAGGGAGGGAGACAGCATCCAGGGAGGGAGACAGCACCCAGGGAGGGAGACAGCATGCAGGGAGGGAGACAGCACACAGGGAGGGAGCATCCAGGGAGGGAGACAGCATCCAGGGAGGGAGACAGCACCCAGGGAGGGAGACAGCATGCAGGGAGGGAGACAGCACCCAGGGAAGGGAGGGAGACAGCATCCAGGGAGGGAGACAACACCCAGGGAGAGAGACAGCATGCAGGGAGGGAGACAGCATCCAGGGAGGGAGACAGCACCCAGGGAGGGAGACAGCATCCAGGGAGGGAGTCAGCACCCAGGGAGGGAGACAGCACCCAGGGAAGGGAGGGAGACAGCACCCAGGGAGGGAGACAGCATGCAGGGAGGGAGACAGCATGCAGGGAGGGAGACAGCATCCAGGGAAAGCGGTCACCTGATTCAGCCATTTTGGAAGTGGTATACATTTTATAAAATGATCGCAATTAGGCATCAGCTTTAACGTAAGTTGGTTTGAAGTCTAATTAATTACATCCAGCAATACAAAAACTATTTTAACATTCCATTTAAAAGAAACGCTTGCAAACCTTCAGTACTGAAAGTTTCCTAAAACTGACTCTAAATCGGAACAGCACTGTAAATACCAACCCCATCTGATGTGTTGTATTGTATTAAATGTAATTTTGCTCCATGGCACATTCTTATACAACTGTTTTGATCATTTTGTCATCATCTAAATGACACGCTGGTACGTGTACTATGGCATAAGGAGTACTATCATTTATTTAATAATGTGTTTTTGTATGATTGCCACATAGCGATTATGTCCTTAACAAAAGAATACTTTGCTTTCTGGCTTGTCCTCAAAACTGTTTTGCATATTTGAAAGATTAAGGATTTGCTTTACATGCTATAATAACACAGCATATGCCAGTCCAGTTCATTATTCACTATGGAAATGAGGGAGAAATTGCAAATGTGCTCCTTTGTGCAGCGATACTAAATGAAGCTGCTGCTCAGTCCTGGTGTATTCCGTATGGAATCAAGTCACATGTGCTTCATAGTATTTGATACAGTGTTACAAATAGAATATCATATCGAGCACTGTAAAGTGTAAGCTGATATCCACCCCCAAAATAAAATGCTATCTTCATTTTTATAGTATATAAATAAATAAGAATAATTAAACAGTATGTGACATCATTTTCTATCTGATATAATCCATTGATACAAACTATGAAACAATATCAATGTCTACAATATGTACACTGCAGCTTTTTAAAACCTCTAGAGCTAGTTCAATTGTACAATACCCTGAATGTTTACTATGCACTGTACATAGCCTTGGGGATAGCTGGCCATATCCCTGCTATCTACAGATAGGGCAGCAGTGTGGAGTAGTGGTTAGGGGCTCTGGCCTCTTGACCAGAGGCTCATGGGTACAATCCCTGGTCGGGGACCCTGCTGTTGTACCCTTGGGCAAGGTACTTTACCTAGATTGCTCCAGTAAAAACCCAACTGTATAAATGGGTAATTGTATGTAAAAAAAATAATGTGATATCTTGTAACAATTGTAAGTTGCCCTGGATAAGGGTGTCTGCTAAGAAATAAATAATAATAACAGAAGAGAATAAATTGGATTTTTTTTTTTTTTAGACCAGTGAAGCAAAACAAAAATGTAAACTTTACATTGTGGGGGTTAACGTTTTAAATACTGTTAACAATTTGTGTTTTTTGTATACTGATAGCATTTTCTTTTAAAATACTTATAAAACTGGATGTTTTCTACCTTTAAAAAATGTTCATAGGTTAATAGTAAAAACACACCCTATTGTTGCATATGTATTAAAAGCCTTGTTGGCATATATAAATAATTCTTATACATTGTTCATGTTTGAAATGGGCCACTTTCACACGAGCTGATGTGAAGCACAATGTATAACAAATATTGTTGCTTGTGTATTGGGTCATCCTCAGAGCATACAGAAAATGCAAATACTATTATATTAATTCGGTATGGATTTAAGGACATCAACACAGATGCATAAAACAAGCCAGCTGTTAATCTAGACGCCTGCATGTTTTATACTGTATTTGAATACAAGTGACTGCGGCTGCTGCTACAAGCATTCACTCATTCCTTCTGTTGCGAGGTCAGGTTAAAGATCCCCTCCCCCACCGCACGCTGTGCTGAACCAGTTTCTTGGGGGCTGGGCTGACTGCTGTTGTCGGTTTCCTTCATTGAAATCCAAGGTCTTCAGCTGAAACAGGCAGTGCATTGCTCGATAACAACAGCGAAGCCAGAGAGATCGTCAGCTTTCTTTGAATAGTGTTTACCGTCGCTGGATTCCCCCCAACACCGCGATTTCATTATTTATAATCGTATAGGACTAACATGGTCGGCATCCCAGGCACCTATCAATGTAAGACTGTTTTTTTTTTTTCTTCCACAGTATACTATGTGTTGCTACTTTCGTTTTGCAGTAGATGTTTGCACAGCTTGGGAATGGGAAAGGGAATAGGAATTTCCGTGAGAACGCCTGCTGTCGATCTCAAGGATTTTTTTTTCTGGCTAAGAAAACGAATACGCTTATTATTATTATTTATTTATTTTTAGGGATCATAGTTCATATCAGAAAAAATACATATTTGGTTCTAAATTGTTTATAAATTATTAGTATTAATTATGTCGCTGCAATTCATTGTTGACAATTAATTAGTAGAAATGGTTGAATATATTTGTATCAAAGAAATTACAATAGTTGTATAACAAAGTAACTACGCTTAAAAGTGAGGAAGGATTATTATTGCAAATATAATATCCATCCACTTAAATGTGTCAGCACTAAAACATTGGAAACAAACATTAAAGTTTAGTAACTAAATTGTTATCTTTGTAACATGTGCTGTTTCATGCTGTAACTCCAGAAAATATTCATTCCTCTCGCTGTATAAACAAGGGACTGATGTATTATGATGACTTTTGTGTACTTTGTTAAATTCAGGTTTGGTCAAGAGCATTCTTATTGCTCAAGCATTAAGTCGGAAGTGCAGTCATGTGTCGGGTTTCTTTATGATTGGTACATTACATATGTTTTCTGGCTTAAAAGCTAATTTTCACTGCTGTTTGTATCCAGCATTCTGGTTGGCTAGATGCCCAAACAGTTCTTGAATCATTAACGTTTGTCCCCAAGTAGGGGCATGCCTTGTTCTGGTGCCACATGAGCCAGTAAGCTTAATTTGCCCATAATCATGTCGCACATTAAGAACACCTGAATGCCAGCTTGTGCAAGACAATTTATGTTTGGGGATCTCAAATAAGCTACACCTATTTAAGTCTATGGATAGCTTGAAATGCATGGGATCTTGTTTTAGGGCTGCTGTTTAAAACATATTTGGAAGAACCCAGCCAAACTCAGGAAGGGCTGGCTACCTGAACCTTTTGGTTCTTTTCTCCTCTTGAAAGAATCGAGTCCCCCCTGAATGAGTTGAATTGAAACTGTGTGATTCTTTTGACTGTCCATGGTTGTGGATTTTTTTGAATGTAACCCATGGATCCCTTTGTTATGTAAATGATCAGAAAGAGCCGTTGCCTAAAGGCTTTTGGAAAGACGTTTATGTGTGTGTTGTTTTGTTTTTTCAATAGAGGGATTAATAATATCAGACAAAGTGTAGCACCATCTGGCGTTTACAGCTCTTCTACACAATAACACCAGGCAAACCAAAGCTGGCCGTAGAACCCCCAACTTGTCTAGTTGCCCAGGAGGGCTAACACACATACAGGCAGGGCTAGTGGGGATTTACAATCTCCTGGGCCTGTTCACCAGGAAAATGCTATCCTTTACATGACCAGGGTATCAGTGATCATTTTAATTATGGCCAGGGGTCATCAGCAGCAGAAAGGACCAGTACCTACCTTATACACCCCCTTAAATACCTAGCTAATATTTATGTATGTTTTGCCTTGCTCAAAATCATCAGTCTTACTGTAACATAAAGCATTCTTAATCCCCAAACTGTATTACGTTCCATACAATACATTTACACATTCCTGGTCTAATCCAGTTTGCTGTAGCTGAGTTTTTCTCCTTAAATAAGAAGGACACACAGTGTGCATTTTAGGGGTGTTAGTTTTCATTTAATTTCCTAAACGTTTTAGGTTTGTTATTAAACATGATTAAAGGTTTGTTTGTAACTAATCAGAAAAGCCATCGTAAGACATCCTCTATCACTGTTTATATGGAAAAGACTGTTAAGTAATATAGAATATGCACTTTGACAAACATGTAAATTTGGTCTGCATATTTACGGTTTAATGTTTATACACTTGGATAGCATTTAAATGTTTCAATTGTAAACTAATAACACCCCCGTGCATTTTTTTATCCAGTTGTTTTTACACCACATTTTAAACAGCAACTTACCCAACCAGAAGGGTTCCTTCAGTTTGCCTTGCTGGCACATTCGTGTGCGGTAAATCATTTTCAGTGTTGTTCAGGCATTTGACTACTCTTGGCGTGTTTTTTTTTTTTGAAAACGAGGTGGCTTCCAAAAGCCTGGGTTTTGGAAAAAGAGGAAATTACAAGGTCCTGCAGGATCACATTAACACTCTAATTGGGTTTGGCTCCACTGTGGCTTCTCAGAGTTGCCAGAAAGCCCCTTTGTCGCGTGTGAGAATTTCATCATGTGTTGGGAACGGTTGCCTTCAAGCGCTGAAGGTTTCATGACTAACCATACAGCTCATTCCAAACTCCTGCTGGAGATAACACCTGTTTAACTTTATTAAGGGTCATTCAGGTTGCACAGATAGCTGAATGAGTGGATCATTTGTTGAAAAGAAGGATCTATTTTAAACAACAATAACATTTTAATAATGAATTTTATAATAATTTTTGTATTGCTGGCTGTAATTCATTTGAAAAAAGTAATGGTAGTGTGGTTTTTACTCTGTGGTATACACCCTCATTTCAAACTAGCTTACGTTAAAATTGCGATCATTTTATAAAATGTATACCACTTCCAAAAAGTCTGAATCAGGTGACCACTTTCCCTGGGTGCTGTCTCCCTCCCTTCCCTGGGTGCTATCTCCCTCCCTGGATGCTGTCTCTGTGCTTACACTGCAACTCTAATACAGTTTTGACAGTCCGTTAGCTATTTGTATTCGCTGACCCAGTCAAGGGTCAAATCCATGGTTAGGGTCGTGCTATATTGGGACCTCAGCACACAGTGTAGCAGGAGTATTGGCACAGCTTCACCTCCCACCAATCCTGTATTACGAAGATTCATCTGTCCAAGCAACATTGGGACCAGGCCCTGTTGGAAACCTACAGGCAGGAGGTAGCTCCCATTATAAAGTGGTGGAGCAGGATGGATATTCTCTGTGTTCTCTATGTGAGAAGTTGAAGGAAATCAGAAGGAGAATGTATTGTCCCTGGTGTGCTGATTAGAAGCAAACCCTGAAGCAGTTGACTGCAGGCCTGCACAGCTGGTTTGTGTTGTTGCCTGCACAGCAGTGGAGGGAGGTGGGAGCTTGTCCAGATGTGCCCTTCTTCCTCTCTCACAGGCATTTATTATTGTAGTTACAGTCTAGGGGAACTGTGATGGTCTTGCCCCTTTGCCCCATCGGCGACGCAATTTTGCTACCACTTCATAGAAAGGAGTCATGCCATTTAATATTAAAGTGTTATTTTGGGATTAAACCTGAAAAAATATCTCCAAAGGAAATTCCCCTGATAAACTTTACCATCATAAAAAATATAGCAAAGTGTAATTAATGCATAGTGAACGCACGGTGAATCCTATGTAAGCATTGTAAAGCATATTAAAAAAAAAACATGGTAAACCATAGTTAAATTTGGTAAATGCATGGTATAACCACGGGAAAACGTATACGTGCTTTACATATAACACAAGCTGCATTTTTACAAAGCAGTGATTGAGCTTTACTTGAAACTAGAAGCAAGCCCATTGAATTTCTGGGGTTGAATTTCACTCTGTTTGTGAGAGGTTGGAATGGGAACAAAAGAACCAGTCAACAGCCCAAAGCTAAATATAATCTTTTGCAAGCCTGAAAAGACATGCTTGAAGACTTCTTCAAAAGAAAACAGAAAGGGGCTTAGTAATACACCCAGCCCCCACACTCTCTTCATTAAAGGTACTTTTTCCTCTCTTTTCAAACAAAGACAATGGTTTAGAATTGCATCACAGTCCTTTTCCAAAGCTTTCTTATGGTTGTCCTCACTGCTACAGTCAGGATCGCAGCTTCAGGGCAGTTGTCAGCACCCAGTGTTTTATGTGGGGTGTATATATATGTGTATATATATATATATATATATATATATATATATATATATATATATATATATATACATACATACTGCCTTGTTTAGACTGGAAAGTGCACTGAAAATGGCCCAGCTGTGGGATCTGAGTTTAAAAAAACATCACAACTTTAAATCTACTTTAACATAACTGCATTCTTCATTGTAATAGTTTGAGATTGATGACCCTGGTGTGTAAAGTGACCTGTGTGTGTTTGACTCGATTTAAAGAAATATGGCATAGGAGAGGTGTTACAGGGTTTGAAAATGTTTCTTGGAACTACAGTAAATTCATCAGGGAAAGGGCATGAGACCACTTATACACACTCCACATGTTTGGCTCCTGTGCTCAGTAATTCACGTCACAATGCTGACTCTGTGTTGAAACCACAATGGTGTAAATTTCAAACCCCTCTGATTTATAAACCCTTGGTTTGTACTGGTAACTGGCCCTCCACGTGGCAATATGCTAACCTATTTATACAGCGTGCTTGTGTCCGTTGTTGCTTAGTCACAGCAGGAACAGTTCTCCACATTAAAGCACAAAGGGGGAAGTGGGGATTCTTGGTTATGACCCCTCTGGTCCCAAGGCAAGTGCTATTCTGACGGAACAGAACAACTGGCTCAGCAAGAAGCAATGATACACAAGCTGCATGCTATCACTGAGTTCATGGTGGCTTTTTGCCATGACAACACTGTTCTGGAAATGTAATGTAAGGTCAGAAGCTGTAAGATCACCATGGCAGCAAGAATGTGGCTCACAAATGAAAATGTTTTATGTTCAGAAAATATCATTATGTAGGGAGAGGAGATGTTTGAAAATAAACTCTTTCGATTTTGTAAGTTGCTCAAAATTCCTAGTTCCCTTTGATTTGAAGAAGCAATTGTTGTGAAAATTATTAAGTGCTTGCAGAAGTTTGGCACAGGATCCATTTTTTCCCCTCAGACTCCAGTCTGGCTGTTGATAAAATTAGATTATCTGAGCAGGAATAAAGAGATGAAACAAGATGAAATGTTGCTGAACATGGGATAGATACTTGACTCACAAAATTGCTTTGCCAGAAAGAGCAGCCTTATCTGGAAACCTATCATTGAGTCCTTGAACAGACCTACAGGCTGTGTCTTGCTGCCCAGGTGTTCTCAGTGTAAACTGTAAAGGAGACATCTGTATAAACAGGTGTGGCCCATCACAGAACTGCCAGCAGCACAACACAGCTGTGAAGGCTTAAAGGGGAAAAGATCTGGGTTTTACTGTTGTCACCTGGAACAGAAAAAACGAACACAAGTAATCTTTTTTTTTTTTTTTTCTGTGGTGAAATGAAGTTGTCTTTCTGTAGGTGTCAGCCCTTTTAAAGACTATATTAAGGCTATAAGGCACCTATATTAAAAATCTTTCAGTTCTGTATAATAACATTCTTCCCTGCTTTTTTTTCAGAATAGACAGACCATTTGATTTGAGATTTATATATTCTTGTCATCTCACTAACCCTGTAGGCCTTAAAAACATGTTCGGTCCCAATAATAAAGCATACAAACAGTTCACATTTTGTACTAGCAGTGTATTAGACTGTTATGATTAATAATTTATCAGGAATTGATTATCAACCGGTAAGAATATTTGTTATAATTATGATATTCTAATTAAAGATGTAGATTGGTATCTTCTTTTAAGAAACGTCAGTAACAGTCAGTTCTTCTTTGATAAGCATTTTTACCAGCAAAATCCTATGAGAATTCCTTGGTGTCTTTTTTTTTCTACATTCATCCAATGTTTAGCATTCTGAGTGCAGTCTATCAGAAAGTAGGCCTTGTTGTTTACATTCTCTAGAGTTAGCTTCAGCTTTAGGCTACAGCCTTCCTGCTGCATCTGTGGGGCTGAGCAGTGAAGTTCTAAAGGTTTGGTGGTTACTATAAGCAGGTTGTGCCATTAAGCTGAGTGTAGCCCAGTGGTGATAGCCTCCTAATCAGAATCCACTAAGACCATGTCTTGACAGTGCTGTGATTTAGTTTCATGCTAGTTAATGGTCTAGTGCTGCAGTGACTTTCAGGACTAATTTTATCCACAATTTCACCGTGCACCAGCCTTGCAGTTCAAAAGCATTCTCGAGTGGCCAAACACTTTTTGTTTGTTTGCCTGTAAAATCATTATGTAAACACAATACCAGGGACCAAATCGTAAGGAAATAATGGGAGAGCTATGAAAATAAGTCTTTTGCTCTTTCAAAGCAGGAATGCAAATATATTTATCTGCATATCTAAAAAGCTTGTTTGCTGAACTTTGAGGTGCCTTTGATGTGCTGAGATTGGACTGTATATCTGCATGTTATTTTCATAAAAAAAAGTGCTTTATAGAGTTTGCTCACATTACAAGAAACTTGACCAACTTGTGCTGGTATGCAGGATTGTTATTTTAGGAAGAGGAGCTGTATTTACTGGTATCAGTTTCTTTAACTGGAAAATTAAGGAAAGATTTAGCATCCTTTATTTGTTTTTTTTATCCATTAAACTGAAGAGGAGGGGGAGCACAGCCATGGACTTGGCTTTCGCTAGTGGAAAAATTTAGCAAAACAGCCAAGTGAGTGTGTGACTCTCTTTGGGTCTATTAAAAACTCAAACTCTCTCTCTCTTATATACACACACACACACACACACACACACACAGAGACAGACGCACATAAACCCCATCCATTCCCTCAAGTGTAACGAGAGATCTGACGGTTTTCCATGGGTGAGTAGGCGGTTCAGGTCTTACTTTAAACTAATCGCTCCCAGCAGTGCTAGATAGCCAGACTCGCTGGAGCCATGGGCTGGGGGGTTTGGAATGCCAACACAGGCTCAATGCCTGCCTTTCTTCCAGAGGGAAGGAGAAGGAGGAGGGAATGGGGGCGAGGGGAGCTTCATTTGTTACGGAACTGATGGGGCGATTGACAAGCAATGCACAATGAAAGTCATAAGGTTTCTATTGCATTGAGAAGCCCCAGTAGGTGTTTAATGACTGGAAGATGGATTTTGAATGAGGGGAAATAAAAGGCAGCCAGGGCACAGAGGGCAATGGAAATTGAGTGGGGGGTGGTCGGAGGGGCTTTCTATTGAAGTTAAGAGGCTGTATGATGAAGAAATCTCAGTTGTGTTAATTGTAAGAGCCTCAGACCCAGCCAGTGTTGCGTCCAACCACTTAATATCAGTTTTTTCCTTTGCTATTCCGATGGGAATCATTCATTGTAATTTACAGTATCACTACAAATTCATAAGCAATTCAGATTTTTTTCCACAAATAATTGAAACCACTGCAGTGAAAGTGTATTGTCTTTAATGTAGTTTTATAATCCAGCTTCATTGAAATTCAACGTCTCTCCTCCGCTGTTTGTACCAGTTTAGTGTATATTGCCTGCAGTTGTTTTCATTTATGGGGTTGAGGGGCTACAGTACTACTTGCACTGGAAGTCTGCAGGCTTAAAAAATAAATTACTCTCACCACAAATGACTCACCGTTTAGGAAATGTTTGCCAGCATTCCAATGATCCTTCTTTAGTCATGCAAATGGGTTTATTCAAATTAAGCCGCAGTCTTTAGCAAATTGCTGTTTTAGGCAGCAAGACCCATTGTCATCTCGGACAAGGGAGACTCCTATTCCATTGCTTTTCATTTAGTCAATGTTGGTGAAACCGATATTCATGGTGTTGATGTAATGCTTGTTTTGTAGTCTATATCGCACCCCCAGCCTGGCTCTAGAGACAAACCATTTAAAACATGTAACTGTACTTAATTGCTGTGTGATTCCTTATGCGTGTTAATTAAACCTTCTGGAGATGCATTTCTGAGCTATAGTGTGGTCTCATAGGCTAGGACATCCAAAGGCAATAAACAAATGTCTTAAGTAACACTATATTGAATAGAGTATGAAATCAATCAAGACCTTGTACCAACATTCAGAGTCATTCAGCACCAATCATTAGAAACTATCAGTTGTGGCTGGCTTTACACCAAACATACACAAAGATGTGAAACTGTGACAACAGATTTCTCATGTGTCTTTGGGAAGACAGTGTCTGCACTTAATATTATGAAGTTGACCAGACTGAACTGAGAATGAATAAGACCCCCCCCCCCCCATGCAGCTGGATGGACAGCTGCATCCTGGGTTGCTTTAGTCTGATGAACTGCATTGGAATGTCAGATTGTGATAATTTCCCTTCTCCAGAGCGATTGCCTTGCTTCCACTGAGCTGGAAGAAGCGGTGATGAGGTTCTGCTGTGTTTCTTCATCTAGAAAGCACCGCCATCCTGGTCTGTTTTCAATAAGCAGAGCAGACCTGGTTGTTTCGACCCAAGAGCAGTCATTTTCATTTTTCTGTTTATTTTTCTAAAAGTAGACGGCTCTGAGAGGGAGCATGAATGGAAACAGATGTGCTGGCTTTGCTGGTATACCTCATTTTCTAAACCAGAGGTTTGCTTGCTTTTGTTTAATTCCATACAGCTTGCGTTGTATTATGTATTTTTTTTAAAAAAAGCAGAGTACTCCAGATTTAGTTGAAGTTTTAAAGGAGGCTCACTAATTTTACAGCTTGATCCTGCTAGTTCTCAGTTTCACAGATGGGTGGCACTAGGAGGTCAATTGATTTGTCTCTTATGGGTATTTAGATCCGCCACTGTTTTTTAGTTTATTAAAATAGACCCCACTATGGTATTCACTGTTATGTTCAGAAACAGCTGGTAGCAAATGACAGAACTAATGAATAGAAACTCCTCCTTTTTAAGCCAGTTAAGTACATAACATGATAAAGCCATCAGTTAATGCGTTTTTCAAAGATTCTAGCAACTAAGCAGCTTTGCAGTGTTTAGTTCATTTGGAGCCCTCTTTACAAAAAGGCTAATTAACATTAAGTAATTAATATAGCTATACCTCAGCAATCTAGAAAATACTATGTGACCTTTCTTAGACTGCCATAGCTTTCTGCAATGCTGAAATGGTTATTAAAGGGCTCTTTGATCAGTGGACTTGGAGTCCTCGGATAGAATTGATTTTTAGCTGCAGATGTGTGTCAGCCCCTTCTGGGATGGGGGAAGGGAAACACCATTGGGGAATCGGCAAAGGCAGTACAACCTTCCCCTACAAACAATGACACAAGCCTCTCTTTGCATGAACACAAAACCTAGCACCACACTCCTGCATTCCCAGTAGCTCCAGTGGCTCCTCCAACATTTGGAATTGTCTCTTTCCAGCACTACTCACTGTTCCCTTCAAAACCACTATAACTAATGCATTAATGTGGACACAACATAGAGCAATGTACTTCGCAGGGCAGACAACCGTTTCAAAGAGGTTGGAGGTCAAACTCAAATAACATTTGAATATGGTGACCAGCAGCAAACCAGTGCCAACTTGAATTTGGTGAAGCTTTTATTCCCTTACATAAACACTAATCAGATTTAAAAATATATTTATGTTGTATAACTCATATTATAACTATAAAATTAGTTATTTTCTTTAGTATAGGTATAGAATCATATAAAATAAAATCCTATGTAATTTTGGGTAAGAAATGTATTGGGATTCATGCACCAATATACTATGCAATCCTATAAAGGACTATTAGAATTTTTTTTGGAATTTCTTATGGTTGTTGATACCTTCGTAAAAGCATACAGTCAGACTTCTCTAAGCATGTTTAAGACCGTCTGTCTATAAAATGATCTTTGTCATGGCTGTTTTTCTAATTTGCAACACTTCATTATAAAAGCTACCCTCGTAGGAAATCACAGCTCGAGTATGTCAGGAATAGCAATGTCATTGCCTCCGGCTTCGAGAGAAGCCCCGAATGAAGGGACTCAAGTGCTGTCAAGTGCGTTTGGGCAATCAGGAGAGTGTGTCAGGGCTGTGATTGCACTGCAGACAGAGGGGATCACAGGCATAGAAACACACAATGACACTCTGCCCGAGCTGTCTGTGCGTGCACTTCGGTGTGTTTCTGTGCAATCCAGGTCCAGCAGATGCAATGGGTCTCCCTGGCACAGATGTCCGGCAGAAGCTATGGGATCAAGTGGTCAACCCTGCTTCTTGTGTCTCTAGGATACATCTCCTCCCTGGACGGCCAGCCACACAGCCTTTCAAAAACATTAATATTTTGAATCCATTTAATCCATTTGTGTACCCCCGCAATATGCTGAACCAGATTCTGGAGTTTAAAGGGATCAGTAATCTGCACAGAACTTGGGGCAGTAGATGCAGATAGATGCTGTTTATTGTGGATGAATTGGTGTTTTGGGGGGTTAAAACACACACTAAATCATTGACACCCAGTAGTTGTCCTTTATCTAGATCTGTGTACAGTACAAGCAATATATCTTTGTAACATATAGGTACAGTTAACATACCGAGCATTGGCTAAGCCAGTTAAATAATAATATTCAAGCCATTACCCAATGCTTACAGTATTAAATGAAAATAATCAATGTATTCCATGATTCATAATCTATCTTAAAGACCTATTGTGTGAAACATCCTAGATAATTTTGTGGTGATATTGTAAAGATTAGCTGTGTTGGCTGTCTCATTAACGAATCATACATGCACAGGTTTGTTAATCTACTACACTGCAGGGGTTTATGTGTACTTTATGCAATGCGTACAAAAGCCACGTTTCACACAATCCTCCTCTCAAGCTGCACCTCGCATCCTGATCGTAAGCTTCGGAGTACGATGATCCCAAATCCACTTGGATCAGGATAACTCACAACTTCATCAAGATACTGGAATCCCAGTCCATGGCAGGCTTTTTCAATGTGTCTAGTGAGAGAAGTGTAACCCCCTAACAATGAAGGGGTCTCACTTTATTACAGTGGGGGTTTTTATCGCTGCTGGAATTCACTGCTATTGATGCCAGTTATGCACCTGTGACTTTAAACATGGTTAGATCTTCAGTAATGCTAAAAGAAACAAAGTTAAGGTAGACTTAACAACAAGGCTTTCTTAACTCCAAGACGTCACCGTTGAATAAAGAGATTAATAGTGCTGATGCATACATATTGTATGGAGCAAAACCACCAAGCTAACAAATAGCAGGAAGCATGTTAAGTTACAATAAGGGTTGCTTTTAATCCAGAGTTAAAACAAGCTGGGCTACAGTAGTGCCAGAGTTATGGATGAGATGAAACAAAGCCTTTCGAGGCAAACTATACCACATTGAAGAAACTCAGGCTTAACCGGCAGGAGATAAACAAGAGATCAGCTTAGCAAGATAAGATTCTGGAAGTAAAGAACTGATACCATGTTAAAAACCACAGCAGGACATTTAGATTCCAGAATCATTATTAAAGAATGTTACACAGGCTGCATGATGCAATAGCTTACTGTTAATATTTTTATTACCAAGTATGAAGAAAAAATATATATTGCACCTTGAAGTTGACATGATTGCTTTCTGACTGTTTTGGAAAGGGGAGTTATCGGCTTAAATGTACTATGATTTTTCAAATGTGGTGCAACTTTTCGAAGGATAAATTAGCTTTGTTGTCCCAAAGTAAAAAAAATAAGCTTTTGAGTAGAATAATTTAATGTTCCTATTTACGCTTTCATTTTCCAGTATCTTCATAACTTGTATTTCCCACTGCAAATACAGTAACATTGTATCCACTGTAAGAAGACTGTAATAAGTAAATCAAAAACTCCGAAGCCCTCAATTACATGTCGTGCTTGAGGCGCACACAATCTCTAAGGAGGGATTTCAAACCGATTTATATAAAAATTTAAAAAAATGACCACGGGTGTTGGTGATGATTGGAACAATTTGGCTTGGCTTTTGTTTTGTTTGTGTGTGCCAGAGCAATTAGTTATGTTAATTACCAGGCTGTCGGTAAATACATTAAACAGATTAGCAGCAGATTGGCTGGGATCCATGGAGGGGGGTGTGGCTTGGGTGACATCAGCCTGGCAGGCAGCCCTTGGAAATAGAGAAACGAGAGAGAGAGCGAGAGAGAGAGAGAGCTGGTCTGCTTGGATATCCCTTTCCATCTGGGACCCATCTGTGTTTCCCTGGATTCGGACAAGACGCTCAGACAGCGAGGAGCTTGCATATGTGGGAGAGCAGACACATGTCTGACATATGAAGGTGTGGAGAGAGAGAGAAAAAGCAGCAAGAAACGGCTGGATTATAGTAATACTAGGAAAGAAGAGAGGATAGAAGGAGGGGTGCATCTATTCCCATCCCAACAGAAGACCATTATAGCAGAAATATTTCAAGATTTCTCACTTTGTTTTTCTTTGCTTCGGCATCCAGGTAAGGGCTTTTTTTCTGACAAGACTGTATGTTATTAAAAGCTTCATAAGCTCAGCATGTGCTTGTTCAGTTGGTTTTAGGTTCTATTTCTAGTCCAAAAAGGAGGCTTATAGTATTAGCTTAAACCCATTTCAGGTCATTTCAACAAAATGTTCCTGTATTTGGTTTTATATGATGGTGACAATTGTCGATGCAAACATTGCTGTAGCTTTCTTGTTTCCTCTATTAAGCTCATCATCAAAGTAGACCCATCTTTGTCTTTTAAATCAAACCCATAATGAATAAACCCAGATGAGGACCATGTTGTCAGATTCACATTTGCATGATGAGGTTTCAGTGACATGTAAATGCTAAAATCATTTCTGAAATAAACGCAATAAAAATAATTTGCATTAATGTCCGTCATGTTTGATTGGCATCTGCGGGTGCCACATTTATGAATTGCTTGGTTTATTAGTCTCCGCTGTGCCAGTTTAAACCCTGTTGGTTTCCTGTGAACCGATTTTAATGAACAAGCTGATGAAAGATATTGTCAAAAAATATAACACTGACAGAAGAGTGAAAAGAGAATCAAATGTCAAAATGACACATAATAATGAGCCCCATTTAGCATCTGCTAAATTACTAATAATAATAATTAATTTGAAAAATAATATATAAATTGCTCTGTGTTAGCACACTGATATCCAGATCAAGTGGACTGAACCTGATCTGCCAGCAGCAATGCATAAACTATGGGGATGCTGAGCTAGTTTACATTTGAATGTTTACTGCTATATCCTTTCGAACCATCATGTTTTTGTCCATGGTCAATACATGGTCATCAATGGACCAACAAACTTTATTATTGAAAATGGCACAAGAATGACAGCTTGCAGCTTTTTGCTGTAGTGGTAGATTGTTGCATCATAGATAAACCACACCAATCTGAAGAAAGTATGTACAGAAGATCAATTAGATGAGAACTGGCAGTATCTGCTTATGTTAGCTAATCTTATTTGCGCTCTTTATTCAATCACAATTATTGGTTATGGGACAGAGGGGAGAGTTATTTCTATAAGTTTGCTCAGCAGATGTGATGATGGTCTGACTGCAATATTAAATGTGTCAGGATTCAGACAGTCACTGAAGGTTCTCTGTAATCCTACCTGGTAGTGTCCTTCCTCACAGGCTGTACAAGCCATGCTCTTTGTGGTATAACAGCAGTTTCGTTGGTGAAATCAGTTATCAGATATGACCTCCGTGGTGGATATTTATCTTGGCTGTGCAACACGCTTGGGATAATATAGCTGCCAGCATCGCCCGAGGCAGAATTCCAAGGTAAACCCCTTCTCTCTCGGTCGCTAAGTATTTAACCAGTGAAAGTCTGGGAACTTCCCTATCCTTAATTAGAAATAAATAAGTATTAAAATGTTTTAAACCCATTTTACCATATATATATATTTTTATACAGTTCCATTGTGTGGTTCGAATCTACAGTAATGGTTTATATATTATTCCTGTTAGCCCTTATTGCAGCTTTTAATGGCTTGACGAAGCACCCAGTAATGACTGCCTCCCACAGCTCCATTGTTCTGGATCAGGGGTTCCCCTGCTGTGTGTATCCATGTCTAGTAATTCACTAGAAGAGAAGCCCTTTTTCAGGTTTGGCTTTACCTACATTGCAAAACAATGGCACATTATTGCAATAGTCATTAGATCATCAGATCAGTTATATTTTTTAAAGCAAATGTTGATGTTGTGCGCAATTGAATTTTGCTCACTAGCAGGAATTAACCCTTTAACCTCCTGCTGTGTGTGACATTTTATTTCCAGGTGCAAGCAACAACAGTGAAATGTAACCACGCAGCAAAGCCTCCTACATTTACCGTGACAGATTGTGCACAAATGAACGATGGCATGCATTAGCAACAGTGGTAGGGACCAGCGTGCTGTATTGGAAACAGATGGGTCCCGGTTCAGGGTGGGGGACTAGGTGAAAAGAGTTAGTTCTGAGGATCATAAAGTACTACATTATAATAAAGCTCCATCATCTATCTTCAAGAGGCTGGTTTCTGAGTCTCTGTGTGCCTGGTTTATATGGCCTTGGAGTTAATCACCCTGACAACGGCCTCCTGCAGAGCTCTCATTATCTAATGCCCTGCTTTGTTGTTTCTCATTGTCTGCCACTTTACTGTGAAGCTGTTCTTGCTCACCTGGCCATTGCTTAAGCGACTGATCATTAGCCGCTAATCATCTGTAGCACATTAAAAGACGAATCCCTGCTTTGGGTCAGTCTTTGAGTATGTTTGTGATGCGTATAATGCTTTAACAATTACTCGATTGTAATCCTGTACCATATGAACTAACATAGAGGGCAGCAGAGAATCTTAACTCACGTTTACAAAATGTAAAAATAGAACATTTTCTAAACACTCTAACCTTAAAAGAATATTTTGAAAAGTATTTCAATAGTGTGAGCTGAAGAACAACACATTGCTTGTGGAGCCTTTATTATAACATTTTTAGTTTTACACTGGAGCTTAATAAATCTGCTCCTTGGTCTGTTATATGTCTGTGGTTTTTCTGTTCTACATTTGTGACAATACCAACAGGGGTAATCTGGTCATTAAGTAGAGAAGGTGTTTATCTTGGGATCTAGTCCAATTGGAATATTTTAGCCTAAAGCAAAGCCGGTGACTACAGCCAAGATAAATATCCACCCTGGAGGTCACATTGATAAATGATTCAAGGCAATGAGTCCTTCTGGTTTGAGCTTGGGAGACGAAGCCAAAACACCTTGATTTCACTCTCTGACCAGCTGTGCAGCCTAGGTGCAAATTCATTTATCTTCCATGTGTGCCAGTTAGAGAAAATACGTTTGTGCTGTGGTGCCTTGCTGAGTATATTCAAACACAATATAGTCTTATTTATTGGCATACTTAATGCTACTCAGGGTAAGTAGCTGTACTTAATAGAGAAGAATTGAATGGTGACTCTTTAAATAAACACTAAGCCAATGAGCAGCACAGCATTAAGCCAGACAAGGCTGTATTCAGAAAGCATTAGCACCTGATGAATGCACTTACCACATTACTTTGTGAATACTGTCCACAGTATGTTGAAAGTGCTGGTGAATAATAGAAAGGGCTTCTAACTTCTAAAATGTTGCAGATCATTTTGATCTTGAACTGGGATCAAACTGCTGTTCAGCTTCATGGTGTATAGATTAGAACAATTGACAGACGGAGAACGTTGATTTTCTTTTTTATATATATCATTTCAGCAACAGCACATCTTGCAAAGCGCACACTCGTAGGAAATGGCAGGGAGGAATTAGTTGGAGAAATATTTCCTTGCAGGAATAACAACTAATTGTATGTGCCTGACCCATAGTTAATCCCTTCAGTCTGATTGGCAGTGACTAGAGGCTACCTGTTCAAAGTGGACAGCACTGGCTACAATGCATTTCATTCACCTGTAATGAAAGACAACCTATAGAAAGATTTTGTTGTTCACTGTCATTGCAAACTTTTAGTTAAATGTTTACTAGGAAGGAAGCTCAGCTTATGCAAAAGCAGTAGACAGGAATACTGTAAATGAAAAGCAACGCTTTGACCGGAACAATGTATTTTTGAATTTTCCACTCACCCTTATAATGTGCTGTTTTGAAAGCCAAATGTAATTCATTCAACTAAGACAACCGACACATTTGGGGGAAAGTTGACAAGAAAAGAAAAAATGGGTAAAGTAAACTGATTCTACTCTAGCCTGTTGCTGTGCTGTAAGCCAGTGGAGTAGAATGATTTGTACTGAAGCGGGGGAGGGGACGTGGGTTAGGAACAGATGTTTTCTATTGTCAGTGCATGTGGACAGGCAGAGACCAGGTGCACTTATTGTTAGCGCCGGACTCCATTCTCTCTGCCTTGTACTGTGTCTCGTGTACCCTGCCCCCCCTTCTTCTCCCTTCTTCCCCCAACACATTGTCTCTCCCCTGGATAAGAATTTGAAGCCTTCTGTCTCTTTTCTCTGTCACAGGTGACTGTTGGAGACCCCAGCTGGCAAGCTTTTGCCCGATTACATCCATATGGTAGAGAGCACAGGGAGTGGGGTGGGGGTGTATCAGCAGTACTGACTGCAGAAGAGCGGTTGATTATTTAACCCATTATTGGCCCTGGTCTTGAAGAGCAATTGTACTTTTGAATAATAGTAAGAATTGGATTATGACTGGTTTTAAAAAAAAGTCTGCTCAATCTAATAAACCCAAAAGGATAAAGATTCATTCATTTTTATATAATCATGTACTCGTACTTAAAATACACAACCTCAATCAACTGCAAGGGAAAATAAATCTGCTCCTTTTCCTGTAGCTGACAACATTGGTCAATGATATAAAGCCATTTCTCTAACGCATGAATAGCATCGATTCCTTGAGATCACTGGCGTTTACATGGACGCTTTTTATAGTTTGGTTGGGTTGCGGATAATGTCAGCCAGACGCTTGGCAGGAGACGTCCTTTTTGCTGACAGATCCACAAGCTGCCACTCAACTTGACTGATAACCAAGGGCAACGGGACCCCGAGGTCATTGATATCCATCTCAGATTGTTCTTTTCCACTGAATAAATCAGAACAGACTCTTGGGCTGTGCACCAATCCCCCTGTGCTTCTTTTCATGGTCGCGTTTAAACGATGGGAGTTTAAAACACCAACGTTGTTTGCACAGGGGCAACACAGGGTTCCGTACTGGAGTGAGAAAAAAAAGGCATCTTTCATATTGAAAACAAAGAGGGAGCAGACTTACCTGAGCTGTCTCCCAGCTGTGTGTCAACACATTCATTCCACACAGCTACTGGAACCACATGCTACACCGGAGCCGTCCCTGGAGGTTGCTACCAAATATATACACAGCACAGGTTTACTATGCCTTTTGAAAATCTTTTTAAACACAATTTACCTTGTCACTTCTGCTTTTGTACTGTGTGGAATAACACAATATGAACTCTTATTACAAACAACAGATAACGTGTGGCTGAACCCCAAGATTCAATTGTAATTATTAGAATGTTAGCATTACCTGTAAAGGTAGCAGTGCCATAATTACAGTTTAATCAGGTACTGCCGTAATTCTGTTAAATAAAGAAGAGCACAATCTTGTTTTAGCCTGGCTCATCTTTTGGCATTGATCAACAACAACTGAAGTCTTAAGTTGTGGTTTTGCAATATGGGATTTCAGCCAGTAGCAGGCTAAGTTTTATTTATTTTTGAATTGCTAAGCCTTGCGCTCTTTTTCCCCTCCACAATGATGTTTACTCTGTATTAATCAGAAACAGCTGGTGCGCAGAGGAGCTGGCTAGATTGGTAAAAATGCTATTCTAAATCAATATTTATCCAAGGTGGACACAGAATTGGGTCAGTCTCTCATAGTTGGCAGCATTTATTTAAACCATCCTCATAGATAGATCTTATTCCATTTCAGCATCTGGTATTGACATCGTTCATGGATTGCTAGAGAATACTTCCTTTAGTAATTCTGTTTTGCACTCCTCGTTGCTGTTTGAATACACTCCTGAAGTCAACTTGGGTCATGTACACAAACAGTCAATTGTGTTTGAAAACTGACACAGCAGACTCTGCAGCACTGCCCTATCTGAAATGCAAAGCAGGTGGGAAGATGGGAGGAAACCCTCTGGCTCCGGTGCAGTACGCTCCACATGACTGTGAAAAGGCAAGAGCCAGCAATTGCAAACGAGCTGGGACGCAGATGGATGAGCCGGAAAGCTGTCAAAATTCTCCTCATGCGACGCTGAGGCACAATGTCCACCACCGCTCAACCTTTGAAACGCACGGGTGGATAACCGCCATCCGAGACGGGCCAGTGCGAGGAGCAAGCGGCTCCACCAGGGAGAGGGAGCGAATGCAGAACGCCTCCCCGTGGCGGAGTGTTGGGTCAAGGGGACCTGAAGGTCGGGTGCAGTGCCTCTCCAACTGCCTTGTTAATTAACTGTGGGGCACTTCTACTGTGAAGGAACATTTGAATCGTGTAATGGACAGTTAAAAGCCATGTGGACCATATTGCACTGTATTTTATTGTGTGCAGAATTAATATATAGATAAAGGCCGACTGTAATTGGACTTGATTTAGATCATTCCTATAGATAAGTTGTTTTTTTAATATTAGTGATTCATCTATGTGAAAGATTGTATATAGGAGAGAACCACTAGGATGTAAACCCTTAGCATTTTTCAGTGGCTGAATTGAAATTGCAGACCATCTGCATGAAGCTTCTGTTTAACATATACTTGTGTAAAAGGTCTGTGCAAATGCTGTGCAGGTCTTGTGCAGTCAGCTTCCAGGTGCTCCATGAAAGACAATCCGCAATACAATACCTAATGATTTGTTGAAACGTATGTCACTGAATTGAAGTTTCTTTAGTATTTCTAAGTTGCTTAGTAGGAAAGATACAATGTGCTCATCTGCGTATCTGCTACAATATGGTTGGAGACGAAATGCTGCAGTGCAACTGTTCATATTCCATCAGCTGTTTAGAAAAGGATATTAAAGAAAGGATTGTGTTTCTGCAAGATAATGTTGCTGCTAAGAAAAGTGTATTACTAGTATTTTTAGTGTATTATTGGCAGTATTTTTAAACCAAGACCAGACTGACGGCCCATCATCTTAAGCAATACTCTATAGAAGACCTCTATTCACACAATGGGTTAGCACTTCCTAAGAACATTTGCAATGTGTTTCTTGTGCTCAGGGCAAGACAGCATCTGGCTGATTCAGAGAGCGGACTTGAAGACCCAGAATGGTGTATTTTACACAATCGCTGCTACATGAAGGGTCTTGGTTTCAACTATAAGGGGCTTCTGCTGCAAAAATGATCAGACAATCTGTATGGGGAAATAGTTGGCGCTCCTTCAAGCTGATTGCTGAGTGTTTTGTGGTTACGATGGTTTCTGATTGCTTTAGTGCCACTGTTTACTCGCTTCCCATTATCTGAACCACTAACCACAGAGCAGCTTTTCTTCATTACCACAGTCGGGGCTTGGTCTTCACCTGTCTTTACTGCAACCCCGTTGTGGACAAGTGATATTTCTGGCCCCTTCAATTTCAGCGTGATGCGATTTCAGTGTTTGTATTGAGTGTGTCTGTTTGTGTGAGAAATTATACCAAGGTGGCAAACCAAATGATCATACTGTGCCTAATAATGCTGTAATTATCCTATGGGCAAAAACAGATTGTTTTCACTCTGTCTGTAAATGAATGTGTCCTATATAGAAATGTAAAATACTGTATTGTGAATTAATTCACACAAGCATTGGGTATAATAGAGTAAAATACAACAGATGAATGATATTTCGGTGTTGCTTTGAACCTCTTGAAGTTATGTATGAAATAACTAGTGTAGTGCCCAGGTCAGGGCCAGTTTATAGTCTACTTGTGTATCTGCTGCTTTGATTTCAAAGATTGATACCAGGGTTAACCGGAGCTCTCGCTCTGCTTTCTCACAGACAGTGGAGAGAAGAAGAACCCTGCAATGCCCGGTTCTCCTGTGGAGGTCAAAGTCCACTCCCGATCCATACCCTCCGCAATGCCACCCCTGCCACCCATCAACCCCAGCGGGCCCAGGCCAGCGTCCTTCTCCTCCACAGCACGTAAGTGTCTCGGGGACTGCCTGTGTGGTGCGCTGCAAAGGGTTGTTTTACTACTTTGTGCCCTTTCAGTTAACAACCGGAGTAGAGTATTGCAGCGGAATTCTACAGGGCATTTATTGAAAAAACATAATTAAAGAAATGCTTAATTTAGTCTTGCCACAAATGTAAACGTGATATAGCCACAAGGCGTGACATTCATTTTTGGTTTGAGTTTAAAATGTGTTTTTCAATATGGAAATACGTAAAAACCAGTGTATAGCTGAAACCCATTGCCGATTTTCCTTATCGAGATAAATATATATTTTTTGTGTTTGCATGGTTTAAATTCGTTCACCGTTTGCTTTGTTCCTGGCAGTGACCAATGGGATCAACCACTCCCCTCCCACGCTGAACGGAGTGCCCTCCCCTCCTCAGAGGTTCAGTAACGGACCTTCATCCTCTTCCTCCTCCTCACTGGCCAATCAGCAGCTCCCTGCCACCTGCGGAGCCCGGCAGCTGAGCAAGCTGAAACGTTTCCTCACCACGCTGCAGCAGTTTGGCAATGACATCTCACCAGAGATCGGGGAGAGTGTCCGCAACCTGGTGCTGGCACTCGTGGTGAGCACAGGCCTTCCAGCCCCCTAGATGGGCTCTTCTGTTCAACAACAGTAATAAGTAGAAACGGGTCAAATATTTTTTTGTCCAGTGCAACGTTTACACTGAACTGCTAAATCATTAAACAGTACAAGTTGAACGACTGCAGTTAATGTTATGTGTTTAATTCTGGTTTTTAATATTGGAGCTATATTACCTGAATTCCATCAACACATAGTTTTATACGGACCTATGTTAGAAAAATGTATGTTGTTTGCTGTTTTGTAATAAGTGCTACTCAGGACTTAACTTAAACAGCAAACAAATATTATTTTACTAAGATAATCATATCCCACATAATGATTTTTGATTTGATATAAAATAATAACTAAAATAAACAAGAAAATAAATGCTGCCAGTGGGACAGTATAATTATCTAAGTTTTTTTTTTTTCATTTGATCTAAAACGAGGCTGCTGTGTTTACTTCTTCAGCAGTGTTTCATCTGACCGTGTTTGTTGGCTAACGCTCACTAATCCAAGGCATATTGTTTTAGTTTAGTTTCTAGAAATGTGTCACATTACACTGAACACCGTTTCTGTGCTGCTTCCCTGTAGAATTCCACGGTTACGATAGAAGAATTCCACGGCAGACTTCAAGAAGCAACCAATTTTCCACTCCGGCCCTTTGTGATCCCCTTTTTAAAGGTACGACTCTGCTCTAGAGGGGGGACCTTGAAGCCAAACTAACAGAACAAAACCAGCAACTAAAAAGACTGGGTTACAAGCCCAAGGAATGGTAGTCATTAAATGTTAAACCCAGCCCAACACCAAGGATATAATATTCTCTGAGGTGCATAGATTAATGGCTATCTTAAATTCGGCAGCTTGCTCAGATACATTGAAACATAGTTGAATATTTATATGGAGTGCCGATGCCACTGAACCCACACTGATGTACGCTGTCTTTCGATTCAGTGTATTATTTATTAGGTTCTTGCTCTGCATTCCAGTGTGAAGCCCTTTCTCAGCGTCTTGCTCCAAAAGCTCGGAAGTGTGATACATGACTATAAAGCCGTCGTTTTCTTTAAGAGGGCACAAAGCCATGTGGAATCCATATCGCATTAATGCAGGCATTCAGCTTCAAGGGCGCCTTAAAACTTGCTTCCGCCCGCGGAAGACGGCTAAATGACAAGCAGCATATGCAAGGAGGCATTAACTGGAGAACGAGGAAGTGGGTGTAATTATGCACACTGGGGCCTGCTTTTCATTATGCCATCATCCGTATCCTCTCAGCTCAAGCCTGCAGTATGTCACAAATTGAAGCTGGAAGAGAATAAAAAAACAACAACCCACCAACGATATTTTATGTGAACAGAATTAATGAGTTGCTTGGACGCACAGTGGCTGTTCCCTCAGGAGTCTTGCATGCAGTGTGCTTTATTTATTCATACTGTAACTTAAAACATTGTGGAGGCGTCAAGAGAAAAGTACGCCACCTAAATGGTCCAGAACCAAACCTTTTAATAACCCTATGTGCCAGAGGAAAGAACTGTAAGCACTTTAGTTTAGAGATCAGATAGATGTGGTAAATATAAATATAAATTTCATTTACAGTAATCCGTCGCGGTGGGACCAGAGTAAGGGCGGATATGTAAAAAGTCAGATAAATGAATCCTGTTTTAAATACCATTATACACAGCTGTAACAATAGTATATTCACACAATTATTGTTTTGAGATTCAGCTTTTATTGGGGAGCTCTCCTAAATCCCTTGTTTAGAAAGATACAGGGTTTTAATGCTTGTGACAGGTTAGCCGTCTGCCGTGTGGGTGCGTGCATTTGCTGCTGAGTGACAGGCAGGAGATTGAGACGGAGGTTAAAGTTGATACGCCCCACAGGCAAACAGGATTTATTTACATATCAACACACTGAACAGCTCATGTGACACTATCAGCAATGGGAGCGCACAGAGCACATACAACACAGTGTACGAAAACGTTGATTTACGATCTCCTGAACTAAACTTTAATGTTCAATAATAAAGTAACGTTGCTGAAGAGCTTGATCATGGTGGATAAACAGTTAGGGCGGATACGCAACAGATTACTGTATAACACTATTATAACATGTTGGAGTACAAACTGATATCAAAAGTGCATTGTAATTGGGATTATTTCGAATTATAATCTACAACTGTTATTAGCATAACAAGTAACATGTTTATAGACTGTATATACTCTTAGCGGATCACTAAATGTAAGTGTATATACTTACTTACTTTTAGCGGATCCCTAAATGTAAGTGTTTCCTTTATAATTTGGATATTACTGGTATTTTAATGCAATTTCCATTTAATGCAATTTCTTCGGGGTGCGGTAAACTAAGCCTAGTGGGCATACTCCGCTGGAACGAATGCAGAATCCAATTTGGCTGGCATGATCCAAGAGATTCACTCCTATGTGTTTCCACCTGCAGGCTAACCTGCCCCTCCTACAGAGGGAGCTCCTGCACTGTGCCCGGGCTGCCAAACAGACCCCAGCGCAGTACCTGTCCCAGCATGAGCACCTGCTGCTCAGCACCACCATGGCCTCCCCCCCTGACTCCTCGGAGCTGCTGCTGGAGACCAACGAGAACGGCAAGAGACGCAGCCCTGACAGGTGAGGCCAGATCCCACTACTCCATTGATCCCACTGCCTTTAGAAACAGCCGTTTTAAAATTGTGTAAGGAATTATCTTTTGTTATAAATGACATCTCGTGTCAGCTGAAGCCTGGTGTTAACAGTGGGTTTTTGTTTCTTGTTCAGAGGTAAAGAGAACGGGTTTCATGAGCGGGTACCTGTCGCCATGGAGCCCCCGGCCAAACGCATCTGCACAATCAGCCCTGCCCCCCGCCACAGCCCCGCCCTGCCGGTGCCCCTCCCACTGAACACTCAGCACCACCCCACACCTCCCCCCCTGCAGCACTACGCCCTGGAGGACGTCACCGGCCCGCACAACTACCGGGACCCCCAGCGCCTCCTAGAGGTCCGAGACGTCAAAGAGCGGCCACGCCATCCAGGTAAGAGGGGAGGGGAGGGGAATTTGGGTCTTCAATCCCTGAAAAAGGGGATCTTGTTTCAGAGCCTTTAGGAGTGACCGCAGTGGTTAAAGTATATTTAGTTAGTAAGCCTAGTAAATAATTACTGAAGTTGAAAAATCAAGGGATGGATATTTTATAAATCTCATGCACCCAAACAAAACGAGAAAATATTTCATTTCTATTCTGGCTTGTAGAAAAACAGTTTCACAGTAGGTGAATGGGTAGCAACGCATTTACTAGTTTTAGAAAAGGGCTTTGTGATCAAAAGCACTTTTGTGTCCGCTGCTGTTAGAAACCTCAGCTCAGGAATGAGTGGATGAAACCCAGATTGCAGCTGTTTTCATTAAAGATCTTCAAGCATAGCGTCACATCCACTTATCAGCCCAGACTGCTGCTGAGACGTGGCTGGCATTCTCCAGCCCTGGCGACTCCCTGACGGAATGCCGCCTAGGCTGCTGCTTTCAAAAGAAAATTATGCCAGCTGACTTCCAGATGTTGATTGTCCAACACATTTTATGCCGATCAGTGTCTGTCCTTCATCAAGACCTCCTGGAAAGCTGCAGTCCTTGTGTGGGTCCCTAATTGAGTTATACTGTGCAGGGTAATCGGCTGCACTGTGCAGCCACAGTAGCAGACAATATAGCGGAGCAGTTCTGAGCCCATCCTAGGCACCTGGAGATCCTGGGTGATGAATTCCAGACCAGACCGTTCCAGACAAGCTGTGTATCTTGGCATGAGCAGAGTCTTTGCGACAATAGTGCTGCATCGTGTTATAGGGGGCAGATATCATGAATAAACATCGCTCCTCCTGAGTGTGTAGTTTTTGTTTATTTAACTGACTGAGTTTAAACACTTTTTTTCCCCATTATTGTATTTTTTTTTTCAGGCACAAACGGGGGCTATCGCGAAGAGCCAATGGACCACAGGCTGACAGAGCGAGAGTGGGCGGATGAGTGGAGACACCTCGATCATGTAAGGCCTGTTGTTTTCGCCAAGGGCAGGACAGAACAAGGAGTGCAAAATGTAATTTAACCCCTTAATGACTGCCTGTTTTTTCACTTGTGTTACCCCTGCAACCTTGCATGTTTTAGATGGGGTTTTTTTCCACATGCTGTGTAAACACACATTTGACGTGAGTTTTGCAAACTAGTTTTTGTAACAAATACTTGCTGAAGGGTAGTGTACAGTATCTTGTACACTAACGCAAAGCTATTTCACGTTATCTAATGCTATCTGTGTCTGTTACTAACTTTATCTGTTCTTCGTTTCTGTGTCTACAATTTTGACCAGAATTTTTTTTTCAAAGGTTGTGAAGGTGTCAAGACTGTGGAAAGCTTTGAGTTATTATTATATTAACCATACAAACACAAAACCTGCATCACAAAAAAATATAAAAAAAATAACATTAACCTCCTTATGAATAAAAAATTCACTTGAAACACAGTTTCAGAACACATTAGTTTAGCTTTAAAAATCAGACCCCACGTCTTTCTGGCTGTGACTAGCATCTTGTGTGTTTGCTTCCATCTGTCTGCCAGTCTCTGTGTATCTCACTGTGACTGATGGCCCTCTCTGTGTCCCTCATACAGGTGCTGAACTGCATCGTGGACATGGTGGAGAAGACGCGGCGCTCCATCGCAGTGCTGCGCCGCTGCCAGGAGGCAGACCGCGAGGAGATGCACTACTGGAGGAGGCGTTCCAGTGAGCACGAGGAGGAGAGGAAGAGCACCCCCTCCAAGCAGAGCAGCCCCCGCGGGGGGGGAGACAGCGGTAAGATCCACACAAACACTGTCTCCTATTTCAGGGCTGTCCCAAGCTGACTCTTCCACTCCTGGTCTGTGTTCTAAATTGTGTAATTGAACCAATTAAACCTCAATCCAGACCCTGAAGTTGTTAATTATAATATTTTGCCTGTTAAACCTGGAGTGAAATGGCTCTCCTGGACCATGATTGGACACCCCTCTGCAGTGGCGCAGTTTGTCCCACAGTGGCCCCATGCGAAGCTTGATTCCAGGGCCCCTATTCTTACCAGTAATACTGCGCTATGACACCATGAACAAGGACGCTATTAAATGATTTGCATTTTATTACAGCAATCTGCAAAAAAGAAGTCAGAGACAGTTAGAAAGGAACCTTTCATGCTTTCAAAGTGACAAAGTCTTTAATTCTAGCTGAATAATCCAATTTTCAGCACGATAGATATCTACCCTAGTCCAGTCAAACATCCCTGCAACATTGTAGAAAGTAAATTGTTTTTTTTAATTAATTTCACGTTCAGGCAAGAACAGCTTCTCTCTGCTGACGCTACTGTGACAGACACAGTCAAAAGCAGACGCAAGTCAATAATGCTGAGGTTAGGATACACGTCCAGCAGATTTCACTTGTAGATGTAGTTGAGCATCACAAGAGGACGATACATCGGCTGGAAACGCATTTATTTTAATTTGTTTCCAGGTTCATTCAAACACGCAGCCCTACGTGTGCGTTCTCCTCACATGTCAAAATGAGTTAATGTTTAAATGTCTTACCATTGGTAGCTTAGATTGTGGGTAACTACGTGACACATACTGAAATGAACTTGCGCACGGCTTTAAACCCGACACGTTGTTGTTTATGGTTTGTGGCGTGAAATGGCTAATAAGTCATTAATTCTGGTGCAGACTTGAGGTGAATATAAGTTTTTTTAATACTGAGTCACAACAACAGGGGCCCCTTGCTGTCTGGGGCCCCATGCAATTGCATGAGCTGTGTGTGCCTAAAACTGCCCCTATTTGTATTTAATCGATTTACTCTGCAATTTGCACTCAGTTCAATTAAATTCTACCTACTTCATTTCTTAAAATATAATACCTTGATACAGATACACGTTTATTGTTTTGTAAAAAAAAAAAAAATAATGTTTTGTTAAAATGATTGACTTTCATCCCCTGCTGCCTTCAGTTCAAGACAGCCTGGGCCCTCTAGTGGTCAGCATAGAGATGTGATTAATAATGTGCAATGTAACAAGACAAAAATATTCAATACTAACAAAAAAGGCGTTGAAACAGAACTAAAGTGCATGAACAGTAATGTGCAATGTGTCTAAAGTGTGTATTCTCTTTTCACAGATTCCCAGTTCACACCCCGGTCTGGTTACGTCCCGGATGAGATCTGGAGAAAAGCTGGTAAGAACTTAAATTGCGGTGTATGGCTGCTGTACTGTTCAGGATTAACATTCCCGGAAAAGAGAAATAATACAAATAAATCAAACGTGGATTAGTCAACTGCCGTGGCTCCCTGCTGAGTGCCTCTGACCGCTAAAAGCCCTTTTCAAGCCAAAGGCTCAGAAAGGGGCCTTTGTATAATGAAATGAGAGCGTCTACATCTCCTATAATAAAAAAACATGACAAAAGGAGACTTAGTTAAAATAGGCAACCAGAAATAAAATTCCCTGGGATTATATCAGCTGCCTTGAGTGCACAGGGTTTATCTACAAAATGGCTAAAGCGGGGTAGACAAGTGTGAAATCCTGCTTGGCCAGATTTTCTCTCTTTTTTTTTTTTTTTTTTATTATAACAATGAAAACTGTTCTGTTCTTAAACTGGAAAGAAGTGACCTAAAATGAATGAGATATTTTTGAGTTTTATTCCACAATTATTATTTTTTTTTAAATCAAGCAAGAGTTTTCTAAATCTGGCCCAAAATGTCACGGAGGGGTAATAAATTCAGTGTGTCGCACCGGCTTGTCCTGACGGTAGTTTCTCCCTGTGCAGAGGAGGCGGTGAATGAGGTGAAGCGGCAGGCCATGGGTGAGGTGCAGAAAGCCGTGGCAGAGGCTGAGCAGAAGGCCCTCGAGCTGGTCACTGTGGAGAGAGCCAGGATGGAGAAGACCCTGGCAGAGGCCAAGCGCCAGGCCACCAAGGACGCCATCCAGGTCATCAACGAGCAGGAAGATTCCAGCGAGGTGGGTGTTCGGTAATGCTGCTACCAGAGTCCAGTTCTGTCTGAACTAGATTTCCCTGCTGCATTGTGAAAAAACTAGCCCTCTGTCTCTAGTATATGATGGGTAAGAGAAAAGGGTTCTTTAAACTTTCCTAAAAGGGGTACAGACTGACGTAGCTTTCCTTGTTGTGTTTTCAGAGCTGCTGGAACTGCGGTCGCAAAGCCAGTGAAACCTGCAGCGGCTGCAACGCGGCCCGTTATTGCGGCTCATTCTGTCAGCACAAGGACTGGGAGAGGCACCACCTGATCTGCAGCCCAGGACTCCAGGCGCAACCCAAACCCCCCTCCGCAGTGCCAGGCAGGGCAGCGGGCAAGTTCCCAGACAGCGTGGCTACGGCCAGCCCAGCACTGGAGAAGATCACCACGACCGCCTCCAGGTCATCAACACCTGCCTCTGTCTCAGCCGCAGAGACCAATGGACACTAAGACCCTCCGTGGAGAACTGGAGGGTATCTTTCAAAGCCATTAACTTTTCAACTGTATGTTGTCAATGACACAAACAGAATCCCTTCAAAGCAACTGATCATCCACACCTAAAAAGAGGGACACTTTCTTGGATTTTGGTTGAGACCTTTTGAAAGGTGTCCATTCCCTCCATTGTAATATTGTAATACTAAAAAAAAAAAACAGGGACCTTCTTTTCCTCAATACCCAATCCCATGTTAAATAGCTGATGCGGAATTAGAGGTCAAATGAACAATCCCTTCTAATGAGGAACAGTTGGTTCTCCACCTTTCTTCTGGACTCTGGATTGCTGCCGAGTTATGAGTTACAAGCCCCTGCTGGTGAGAATCCAGACTGCCTGTGGATGTCTTCTAAGCATCAGTCCAGAGCTGCAATTCCTTCTTGAAGCTGCTGGCTCATTATTTGTTGTTTTTTCTTTTCTTTCACTGTCCTACAGTTCTGTTGGCATCTCAGGAGTATATTGTATATGTTATTATGTTAAATCGTTCAATAAATGAAAAAAGAAAGAAATGTTTTTTTTTTGTGTGTGTATGTGTATGGGAGTTTGAATATTTAAGGTGTGTGTGTGTTTGATAACTTGCGTACCATATGAGGACATAGGCCACACCCTTTTGTTTAAACATTTGAACATTTAAAAAAATCGCTTCAAAAGAAAACTTTCAATGCAGGAGTATTTACTTTAGCCCTGACTTTAGAATAATAAATCTACAGTATATTGGTACCAATGCAACATCCTCACAAACCTGTGTATGTTTGTGTAAAGAGAAAAACAAGAACCTCTTTACAAAGCCTCATTTTTAAGGAATAATGAACTTGGAAGCCACCCTCTCTGTCTCCTAAGAAGATTAACAATGATATGAGGTCCAGATCCAGAAGCTCACTGTGTTCTTATTGTCAGGGACTGAAAGTGCAGCATCTTAAAACCAGACTTCATGTGACATATGGCAGGTTTAGATTGATATCAGTGTGCCGTGATTATCTGGCTGACAAAGATAGATAACATTTTAATCAACTCTGCTGGGTGCAAAGAAAGATTGGGTACATGAGCCAACAACTTGGATGGCGGAGCCAACAGATAGACTTAATGTGTTAACAGGATCATCATCCATAACTATTAAACTTTCAGTAGAGCTGAGTTTCGAAGTACTAAGAGAAACCTAATAAAATACACGTATTTCTTTTCTTTTCGTGTTTGTAAGCTTGTATGGGTTACCATTGCCCATTGCAACTACCTGTGGAAAGAGACAACTGGTCAGTCTTTAAAAACAAGTGCAAGAAGAAGCACTGATTAGTAGTCAGTTGCTAAGTTTACACTCCCAGTAAATTGCTAACATAATGTTTTTTTTTTTTAACCAACTCAGCATGACCAGTTGAAACCCAGCACAGCCAGCTCCAACCTGCATTGCTCTGGCCAGGTATATGATAAAAGTGAACACGGATTAGAAGAGACAAAGGGACATATTTTCAAAGCATTTAATTAACTTCTTTGAAAAGTAGAAAAAATATGTAAATGTTACAAACTGAGAAACAAACACCTTGAGTGCTGAAGAGAACTGGGATTGTATTACTTAGTTGATTTGGTTCTAGTTTTGTAAAATCGGCATGACATTTTCTAGATAAAGTTAACCCAAGACACTATTGTTTTACCTTTGTCCAAGGCAACTTACAGAGACTAAGGTTTGTGAACTACGCATTAGCTGCAGAGTCATTTACAACAGTGTGTCACCCGAAAGACAGAGCACAAGGAGGTTAAGTGACTTGCTCAGGGTCACACAGTGAGTTGGCTAGGATTTGAACCGGGGACTTCCTAGTAGCCCTTTTCTTTAGCCACTATACCACACAGCCTAATTTACACTACCTCATTTGTAGCACAGAGAGAAGAACAAGAGGACATAAGTGGAAGCTGGGTAAAAGTAAGTTTAGACCAGAAAGGTAGTAGCACTTTTTAACACAAGTTCTAAATGCATGGAATAGCCTACCAGGTGAAGCAATAGAAACTAAAACACTGGGAGCATAAAAAAAAAGTAAATTAGCCCCCCCCTCCCCCCACTCCCAGTATGGGCCAAGAAGATTAACAAAAAAAAACTAGTCAAAGCAGATGAATCTATTATTACTTGTACTGTGGTTTTATATACCAGATGGGTATCTAGTAAGAAAACCAGTAAATATGTGTTCCAATTCTCAACGCTTCCAGCATTTGCTGGGATTTGAAGCTGGGCTGCCCATCTGTTAACATGTTGCCAGGCTGGAGGTGAAGACTGGCAATAATGTATTGAAAAGGAGCTGCATTATTAGTTGAGCTTTTGGTCAGGAATAGTGGATTAATCACACCAACAAAAAAAGGATTTAGTCAAACCCAGAGGCAACTGTCTGATTAAATCAATTTAATTTAAAAAAATAAAATAAAATAATAATAATAATAATAATAATAATAATAATAATAATAGTGGATAAATTCCCTTCATCATCCTGCTATTAAAATCTTCAGAAATTTCCTGCTGGCCTCCGTCCATCTGGGTCCTGTTAATTACCAGTTAATTACTCCTCTTTTAAAGCATTTTAACATCATTACTGAAAACAGACTCCTGGGAACTGAAGCAATGATGTCTACAAATTGAATGAACACATTTTCAGCAATTTCTCTATTCTGTTTCAAGAAGGTCCTGGCTGCTGCTTGAGCAGTTTCTTACCATTGTTTTCCTTGGTTTCTAGCTGGTCACAAGCAGTAGTTATCTGGGTTTACACTATAAAGTTTTGTAGTTGGTCAGAACTAGAAGTTGCTGTCATTTCCAGTTATCCTGGTTTAATGCAACTGTTTTCACTAACATGTTTGTGCACAATTGTATAATATAACCTATATATAATATATTAGAAATACTAAAATAAACTTACATTCAATTTCCTTTAGTATTTCTGAATTCAGCAAATTGTTGTTTGTTTAATACTTATAGGTCATAATATAGTGTATGTATAACACAAAACCATTTTTACAAGTATTAATATAGTTACAGTACAGTTATGCATCTAGAAAATTTGAATTTTGCCAAAAAGTGTTTATGTGTGTGAGTAAGGTGTGTAGTTACCATGGCATCAAAATCCTATAAGAACCTTCGCTGTTTGTTTTCAAACACTTTTCCTTTTCTCTCTCTGTCTGTCTCTCTCTCTCTCTCTCTCTACCCCCTCTCTCTCTGTCTCTTTCTTTCTCTCGCTCCCCCCCCCTCTCTCTCTTTCTCTCTCTATTGTACAGGTGTTCTTAATAATTGTGCAGAATGTAAGACATTTGGCTTCTACCATGTCTCCTCTGCATCTGCAGTCTCCATTTGAATCTATTTGAAACTGAGTCTATCTGTGAAATGTGTAGGATGGGAACTTGGCTGACTGCCATTGTCCCGTTTGTTGCAATTTCAGTCAGGTATTATTAACTGGGATATGCATTTCATAGTCTGTTGCACTTCAATTGGTTTGTTTATAAATGTGCAAAAATGAATACAAACACATAGCTGTGCCTTGAAATAGGTGTAGTTATAACTTTATCAACCTCCTGTAATCAGAGAGAAAAAATGTGTTCACAGATTCTCCTCTGTTGCAACAATGCTTTATAGCATTCTATAGACTAGGGCTGGATTATTATAGCTATTATAGCTATTATAATGTAGAACTATGGGGGTGACATAAACTTTAATATAATTCAGGCCCTATGAATGATAGATGATGCATGTTACAATTTTCGCTGCTGTTTCGTGATCACACCATTTTGATCCCATTTCTTTTTTGTTTGATAACAGGATTAGTTGTGTGTCATATGTTAGGTATTACTGGGGTTTCAACACATAAGAAACTGGATCAAACCCAACACGGTTCTCATTGCCACCTATACAGGACCTTGGACCTAGTGAGGGGTCTTATTGCTGTATTACACTTCCTGCACCCTGATTGGCTGGAAAACCACCAATGCTTGAATACTCTCAATATCTTTGGAGGTTTACACTGTGTTTTTAATGTTCAAACCCTTTTGTAATTGCTACCTCCATCCAGTATTCTGGTATTACAAAGTAACCAATGTCTTTACATCCTGAAGGATACTGCACCTGCTCTCCACTGTGTATCACAACATGTTCCAAAAACACGTTATTAACGGCAGAATGGAAATCAACAAAAAAAAAGGAAATTGTGAAAAATAAACTAGCGAAATAGTTTAGAGCCGTTTCCACGCAGTTTTTCATTCTGTGATCCTATCCGATTCTTGACCCACACATTATTTAAAGGCTGCTAAAATGTGTTTATATGCATCCTCTGTGATTAGACAGTGTTTTGGAACACAATACTACATTACAATCTTTAGAAAGAATAAGAGAAAGGGCAAACAGGCTTTGGCATGGGCACAGCACCCCCTTGTGGTCTTAATTAGGTATTTCCATGATCAGCGTTGTGCGTGCCATTATCTGTGTTTGGATTAGAGATACTGTATGTCTGATGACTGTATATTCAATCATAGTCTTTGTATTATACTCGGTTCCCAAATAGTGTTTTTGGTCTATTTTACAAGAGACACCTGTAGAGTTTTAAAAAAAAGGGAACAACCTACCTAAATAAGAAAGAAGAAAAATGAAGATTTAAAGTTGGTCCATCAAAACATAGTCTAACAACGTTGAATATTGTCTTCAATTGTTACCTATTTTTTCCTGTGACCACACCTCATGTTTCAGACACTGAATATAAATAGAATAATGTATGGGTCACAATATATTATCACACATAGTGTTTGTCTCTCGGGTTGGTTTTGGTCAGTCATGCACGATTGGCACAGATGTCATTTATAACCACCTACTGCTGCAAGTAGTATTCTGAGCATGACTCATTTTCTCACAAAGTCACATAGGGCTGCATACTTTCAACGTTGTTTTAATAGTCAGCAGACGGCACATTTTAAAAGACTGTAATAAACAGACATGGTTTAAAACTGAACATGGTTGTGGAATACTGCAGCTTTAAGTGCTAGACACTATTGTCAGTTTGACTTAACAAAGTCATGGGCTTTACCACGCATGCTGGAGTGTTACATTAACTTTTTAAGCAGATCAAGTACTACATCAGGTTACTGTAATCAGCAACCATGCCGCACTGATGAGTATTATAAATCATCGATGTTACATTAATATATGATCAGCAATGACCTATGTCTCCAATAGGTGGCACCATTATGCAAGATTTTGAATATTGTTATTGCAATTTAATGGACAAAATTTGCAAAAGATTTTCCACTTTGGTCCTGCAGTAAAAAAAAAAAGAAAAAAAAAAAGAAATCTTCCTGAAAATAAGACTTTTTTCACTTCTGCCCTATTTTATTTTTTCTGCATTTAGCCCCCTGTGCATTTTGCTGAAGGCACTAGCTGGAATCTTTATCTAAAACCAAGTCTTTTTTGTTCCTTTCTCATGGGAATAAATAGATGTGTACAATGTATATACAAGCTTATATTAGGGACAGCCTGCCATATGCTGCACACACTTTTTCTTTCACCTGATTAATTCATTTCACTGTAAAGGTGTTAATTTGGGAACAAACCTGAGCTGGAAGATCCTAGTGCTGGCCTTGCTGTCACATACTGTCACTTAACAAGCAATACCAGTAAAAGGCAACAGTGCAATGAAATGCACAAGCTGTTTTTTTGAATACATTATGTTTACTGATATAAAACAGATTGTTACTTGCCCAGCGCATCATGAATACTGATTCACTTCAATCTGAGCTGAAGACTCTGACGATAAAATTGTCTGTATTAATTTTAGCAACAGTCTTCAATCCTGGAGAGTCACTGGAATGCAGAATCCATATATGGACATAATGTGCTGCATGGGGACTGCGCTCTGCAGAATGGTGTCACATACGTAATTACTGACTCTCGATTCAAAGATTTAACTGGGGTAAAAATTATTCAGTTTTGCTAAATTGTCATTAGTTGGTCAGTTAGTCTTGAGAAGTAAAAGGAACCGGTTTGTTCAACCTAACCCCTGACCTTCTCATTTTCAATATACAAATATATAAGACACAACCTTTACCTTTAACCTGACCCCATTTACATCACTGTAGGGTTGTTAAGAACATTGGATATTACATTTCACTGCATGCTAAAGGTATTTTACATTTTACACTAAACTGATTTAATGCAGCACCTGCTTTTTTTTTTTTTTTTTTTTTTTTTTACAAGGAAACAGGATTCGTGGCTACACTCATGCTAACCAATCCATTAACCGTTGTTTCACATACACTTTTCTTCATTCATTTTCCAAAGTAACAGTTTCAAATGTGCTGGACTCTACTGCCAATCAAAGTCCACAATACAGTATAGAAATCTAGAAACAGGCATCGAATACAAGCTAATATAGTATACTCTGCAGATCTGAAATTCATGACTGGCACCCTGTGCCGTGGGGAGTTATGTTTGGATTGGGTGTGTCCAATACCAAAACTAGGAGAGCCCAGGTGTATACAAAAATTGTATACCAAGATATCCGTTTTTAAAATAAGGAACTTGATGTGAAGAAGAGAAATCCTGAATTCCTCATGACACAGGCTGTACTTCACACCCCTGCTGGATTTGTCTGCAGTCTCTTACTCCTATGTACTAGGACAGTACATATAGTACTACTCAGATAATGCAAGACAGCTTGGATGCCCACTGCTTACATACTAGTGAGAGATGTGTTAGACAGCAGGTTGTGCTGACGTAACATTTGGCAAGCAATCGCATTTATTCAGAAAGGGCCTCAATGAGATAGTATTTCAATAAGGGCTAGTGAACTGGTTCACAGTTTTGCATCTGAACTGTGTAACAGTTCGCCCCGCTAGCTGCTGTGCACTGGTTTTCATTATAAATCTCTGTCATCATGCGCTGCCTCTGATTTAAGACTGCATCACCTTGGCTGGCGATTGCTTCACCTGCTACCATGGACCCCTTCATTAGGATGCATGCTTTGTTAAGAAACATTAAACGGCTGGCTTCGAAAGACGTCATTATAAGGAGGGTGGATTTTAATTCACATGTCGCACCTGTCCTCCACCATGTCAGTCAGAGTATAACCTTAACCCTGAGAGGGAATCATAGTCCTCGTATTTCTCTGTGCTTGTCATGACACAGACCTTACTTCAGGTCATCATGTCATGTTCGGTGAGGTATTATTGAAAATGCTAAATATAAAGGTTGTGCAGTTGTATGGAGAAAGTGGTAAGCAGTTCAGAATAGAAAATGTCTCTTATACATTAAATCAGTACTTAAATCAGTACTGTACCAGTAGTAGTAATTGACCATTTTTTATTTGACCTTTTAATAAGGTAACATTTCCCATATGTTATTCAAAGTGCGTTAACTGTGATCTCTGCAGTGCTTTACGCTGATACTGCATGTTTCTCTTGTCAATGTGTTACAGCTCTCTGGTGTGTTTTACTTTGGCATTTTCAGCACAATTAATGAGCAGCTCTTCTTGGCAACCCACTGACTGTTCTATAGACGTCTACCCACTGACATTTACTAGCAAATCATTTATACACCTGCGCAGGAAGCATTCATTCCCACTTTAGAAGGGTAACAGATCACTGAATTGCGTTTGTGTGTCAATCTTGCTCTTATTGTATTACTTGTATTGTAACACTTGAAATGTATTTGCTTACGATTGTAAGTCGCCCTGGATAAGGGCGTCTGCTAAGAAATAAATAATAATAATAATAATAATAATCTTGTTGTTTCCCTTATACCTGAGCTCAGTCTCCTTCTCATTTATACAGCATTCAGCATTCTGGTCTGAATGCATCACAGGACCGTATACTGTCATCTTCTAATCGTGGAATTGTAATATTTATTTCTGACATTCAAACAGTACTCGGCGATAATGTTGCTGTTGCTAAAAAGAAGGAAATTGATTTTTAAAACATTTGTCGCTCCTTTAAAAGGTTTCACTGCTGAATTTTAAAATCCCATTTAAATTTAAATTTTTAATAGTCAGTGATAGACAGCAGCTGTTCCAGTACTAATGTCTGTACAGTAGAATCTCAGCTAAGTGCATTTCCTGGTCTAAAACCATCCCGTTTAGTGGAACATAACACTGAGAAACAAAAGCTAGAAATTGTACATCGTTGATACAGTAGTTGTATGGAGCTAATATATAGGATATAAAAACCTTCTTCATTTTCACAAAATTCAGAGCTAGCTACTCTGATATAAAGGGGAAGTGATAAAATATTACAAATAATGATTACAAAAGAAACTACAATAGAGAATGAAAATGCACACGATAAAGGATATTAAAGAGGTAATTAAATAGTATACATATGGATTAAATAGTATTACACATGGATTCAGTAGTATTGCATTGTATTACAGGTATATAAGAGTTTGTTGTTTAATATTTGGCATTTGCAGGTGGGTCACAGTACAGGGCTTGCTTGTCAGTCACTGTGTACAGCTAAGGGCGTATTTGATTTTGTTAAACTAAGCCACATTTCAGAAACCATTCATGATATTAAAGTCCAACTGAAACCATTTTACCAAAACCGTTAGACCATGTCAGAGGTGTCACATGGTCAAATGAAATAGGACATTGAACCCGGCCATTACCAATAAAAACAAACGTGTGTTTTCCTAAAGCTAGACGTCTCAAAAGTTCACTACTACGTGGCAAAATGAATCACCAAATGGAAGCTGACAAACGAAGCATGAGCACAGACAATGGGAAACGATACAAGAGTGGTTTGTATTTCATACAGTCCAATAAAAAGATTTGCTTTTTATGCATTGACAATTTTAGAACTCATTTTCTAATTGAAAAAAAAAACATTTTTATGACTCACAGTAATGCTTTTGACATTAATATATCTGCAAATCTGAGACTTCATATCCATGCTTGATTAAGGGCATCAAACCTCTTCATAAAGTTCTTATAAAACGGAACCTGTTTTTATTTAATCACATACACAACCCCCTAAAAGCCTGGTAAAGTGCAGCAGTAAGCTAATGCAGAAAGATCGTATGGACAAACAATTCTTGGAAATAGCATGGTGCTAATGGCAACCTAATGGGCTTTAAATGAACACGATTGCATATTGTTACAGTACTAAATGCAAACTGTGGTTATTTCAATGAAATGTATGTACATCACTGTTTCAGAATACTTTTTAATTGCAGCAGACTAATTCAATTCCTGTAGAGGCCTGTTGACTTTTTTCTAGCTGTGGTGTTATGCCCCAAGACGATATAGTAGGTATATGTGTGTCTAATGATGTTCAACATCAAGTTAGGGGATTGAGAGTGATTCCCTTTCCCTTACCAAGTGATCATCAATGAGATTGTAATGGTGCTACAATGGTTCTGTTCTATATTGTATCAAGACCGCTGTGCAATTGCTCAAAATTCCTCTGTTGTTACTGCTGGAAAGTGGCCTGCTAATGGTTCTGCCAACGTTTCTTCAGTGTAATACCCTGGGATTATATATTGTATACAGCATAATGCATGGCTTAGGGTGACTGTTTCTTAGAATAGAAACCATGAAGATTGCCTTTGGGAAAGTTTTGAAATAACGGTTACAGGTTATCAGTACTTGACTCTGCATTATCCCGTATAACCTTGTTTATTTGGAATATGCATTCAAGATTTAGGCATTAACTTCTGAAGCAACCTTCACAAATGAATGGATGTATTTAATACCTGCCAATAAAAAAGTCTTAAAGGCAGTTAACATGGGAACACACATGTTGTGCATACTTTCTAATGGTATACCAATGGTATTGGTTTCTGTAAAAGGCAGCACCATGCAGTTTAATGACCCTCTCTCTTGATAAGCTCTTTGCCGTACATAATCCATTGCTGCGGCACTAGCCGTCTCTATGAGATTATATTGGGAAAACGTCTGTCAGTGTGACAGATGCAAGTACAGGCCTGCCAATATAAAATGTATTATTGTGCCAGTGAATAAAAACTATGACCCCGTCACAGGCAATACTTTCAAATTATTTTTAATAAACAGTTAGAGCGAGTATTGATTTTCTGTAAGAAGAAATAAACCTTGAGTAACAACAAGACAGCTGAATGGAGACGCTCAAGCCTTTTAAAAAGCCGTTGAATGGCTGTGCCCCAGTTGGGTTTGTGCTGTAGCTATATAAATATGCAGCTTGTTATGTTGAAAAAAAATATTTCAGCCATTTTTTGTAAGGACCGTCGTCATACATTCAAATCTATGGACTTTGTAAATGCACATGGTCATAAATGAAAAGCTGCTTGACAAAGTTCACATGAACACAGAACAAAATAAGAATGCGATAATGAGGTGTGACTCTTATTGTCACGGAAACAGACTGACTGAAAACAGAGACAGAAGTCTGCAGTTTGTCATGAAATATTCACTCACACTTCAGGTTGAACGGTTCTTTGCTGGAATAACCAGAGATGGCTTTGTAGTTATAAAATGAACATTTTATTCAGTCGCTTACCTCCTATTGACAGTCATTTAAAGCTTTGTTTCTGGAACAAATGTAACTGATTGTACCTGGAACGTGCTTTTAGCACATTGGCATTATAGTGGATTTAGCTGAAATTAGGCTGATTCTCTTGAAGCCTTAGTTCTGCAGTACTAGTTTTGACAGGGGTACCTAGGTGAGAAGCTGATGCACAGTAGAAGCCTATTAACTCTGACATGAGAAAAAAAAAAACCTGAACACTTATTTTAACAGGTGAAGTGTCTTGCTATAAAATCCCTACCTATAATTGGCTTCAATGTCATTTTCCCTCCTCTTTCACAGTAATACACATATTTTCATTGGTAGTGCTTAAAATCCCAGCAAACCCTGCTGAATAATAATCTTTACATTTAACATGTAAAATGATAATGGTTATTTTCAAATAACTGCAAGCTATAATAGGACTCTTCTAACCATCAATTACATCTGCACTGTAAGTACTGTAATTGCCATTACACAGAAACAGAACACAGGTAATGAGTGTTGGCATCACAATAGAAGATAATGAGCCAGTACATTTAAACAAATAAGCATAATTCTAGTTTGCCAATCAGATTCCCACTTGAAAGCTCATTATGCCTCAGTGGTTCTCCTCGTAATTGGACACTGCTGAAAATAATCCAGTACAACAAATAAAAACACGTTTTTTAAAATGGCTTTTATACTAGCTGTCGTGGGCATTCCTACATGATAACTTGTCTCTTTCTCAGAGCCTTGGCATTTAGTTCTCCTTACAATTCCCCCCTTTTGTTGTATAATGGTACAGAGTGGCCATTGAAAATGAAGATTATAAATGTACAATAGAGTTGACTTCAAGGTAGTGTTACATTTGAACCCTGAGCACCTAACAGTAGTGTTCCTGTAAATAACATGATTCCTCAGACCTGTGCAGCATTGCTATGCCATTTGGGAATTTGAGTGTTTCTGTATGTACTGCGGCCCCCCTGAAATCATCTTGCGGACCCCTCGGGGTCACCGGCCCCCAGAAGGAGTGTTCTAGTGTCTCAGGGCCACAGTGCACTGTTACAAATCTATTGTCTTACCATTGCTAGCAACTGTTTCATTTGTTTCTGACACAATTTCCTCAGTTAATAGTATTTCCTATGGTTTTTATGCAATGTTGGACCTACTGGTGGCACTAAGCACAAGGTCTTACCCAGTGAACAAAAAAAACAAATTTAAGAATTGAATTACAGAGCATTATTGTTTAACCTAGTTTGCCACTTCAGTTTCTCACAGTCTATGTTGGTGGTGCTAACTCTGTATTCATTCTCACATCTAAATGACTACGGTCAGCACTGACAGAAAGAACAGAGATGAACTACACAATTACAATCACCTCAACTGAACCAGGGGACACATAAATCCCCCATTGTGTATCTCCAAGCTAATTAAAAAGGTCTATTCAGTATTCATGTTTTCCCATCTCTGTTCCAGCAAACAGTCCTTTTCATTCTTATGGCCTATTTTGTTCATAGCCTCAATTATATCTACAGCCGCTCAGTGCATGAATATGGAAAGAGAAGCAGCAGAGGGTTGGCATTCGCCCTCATCAACATTTATAGCTGCATAATTGGAAAAGCTGTCATTATTATCTGGATTGTATATGTCGTTTCTGGTATTACTCTGCTAACGTTTGCTAGAAGTCGAGCACACAGCATGTCAGTGTTAATTAATCCCACCAGTTAATGCTTACACACACACAGTCTCTATGAGTTTGTTTTTGTTATTTTTAAAAGTGTACTGAAGCCCTTGATTGGCACTTCAGACTATTATTGTTTCTTGTTGGGTTTAATTATATACAATTACACCCCATGATTAAATTCATAGTTTAATCTCACAGTTTGTTCTTTTAAACACACTGATAGGTAGTGATTCACTCATCATTGCAGTTTATTAGCAGCTATCTGGGGGGCAGGTAATCTATGGAAAGCACATTAAAAAAAGGGGAGGATTGTGACGCCAAGGCTTGGATGAAATCAGAATTATGGCTGTGCTTTAGCAATTATAAAGTATAGCTACAATATGGCAGCGCCATAAATTTTGTTTGAATTTAGGCCATAATTGATCCCTTGGCCAGCGTGTTTGTTGTTTTCATTTAATCTTAAAGCACTATTTTAATATAGATCCCTGCTATCATTGGTTGTTTCAAGTGCCCATTAAAAGAAAACTACTGATCTTATGAACTGGAGTGGTTCCATCTATCACCCTCATTTTTTAATAAAAACTTGAAACAGCCAATGAGGGGAAGGGCTGTAGTTACATTGGAACCTTAGTGGGTTCCAATGTAACATGCAAACTCTTTATTGGTTTGCATGCGTACCAGTTATGTGAACCTCTATGTATAAGACTTGCTCACACACAACAACAGAGTAATGGAAGTTGGCAGGTGAAGGCATCAAACAGTAGGTTTGTATACAGTTCCAGGTTTTTCGTCAAATAGATCTTTTCTTTCCCCCTCTGGGGATAAGTTACAATGTTATCTTGATGGACCCCTCAGCTTGATGGATTCTCTCTGTTGTTTGTATTAAAAAAAGAATCAATATGAGCAGGATATACTGTATTACTGCTGATCAAAGCACACTGCAAGAGTTTGTCTTTTTGGAAGGAAATCCCCCATTTGTTTTCATTAGTTTGTTTATCAGCATTTTTTACTTCAATGAAAATAAACTGTGGCTTGAAAAATTCAGATTTCTAACCTCTTTTAAAGCAATAACACAACTCTTGGGGAGTGTAGTGAGATAGTGTTCCTGTGTTTATCTTCACCCAATAATTTAGTAAACAGCCAGCGAGTAGCTTGAAGTACTTACCTAGGTGAAAGCTGGGAAGTGGTAAGAAGATTGGTACGACTACCCGTATGTTATGCTTGATATACTTTTATGTTTAGCAGTTTTCCAAAGAACATGGCAACAGATTAGATTATAAGTGATGGTTGTCCAAACTAATACATTGATCTCATTGCTCTAAACCTGTGTTGGGTTTTATATTCTACATGGATATCCAGTTAGAATCACGCACTTCTGTTTTTCAGTTCCTGAATCTTGCTGGTCAGCACTCAACAGTGGATTCTGAATTTATCTTTCTGTAACCATAAAAAACAATTCAATAACATTTGGATAAAACCAAGTCCAATTTTAATAAGCACAAACCAAACCTTGAATCCAGAAAGCTGAAATAGGCGTTTTTTACATTATTAAGAGATACTGTACAGCAAACAAACACAATTTGTCAAGAGAATATAGCGAGCCAGTTCAGTTTTGAGCTTTACAATTTCAAACCTTTATAACTAGAATAGCAATGAGAATGCAGCTGCTGAAATCTGAATGGAAAAGAAAAGACACCATTTTAGAGGGGAGTAAAACAATGGTAACGGTATAAAACTTGCAAGAGATTACTCAACACAGTAAATGAACAGCTCTTTCTCGCAACTGAGTTGTTTCTTGATGGTTTTACACTGCACTGCACATGCCTTTACTTTTGAACGTACTTGGTTTAAAATAGGGCAGAAACAGCGCTATTTAAAATCTAACCATATATTATTGTCCCCACCCCCACTTTGAACATAAATGGCACAGTCCAAGAATTGCATGTGCCTAATATATACCCTGCTTCAGCATGCTCCTTTTGAATTCATACAATAAAAACGAAATCTACAAGACCTTACAGCCTCGACCTTCAATCCACTAGCCATGCCTAACATGCCAGTAGAGTACATGCACGCTATTTATATAACTTCAGTGTAATTTACTTGCAATGCACTAAAGACAGTCACTTTGTAAATCAGTTTCTACAGCCTTGCGTTCTGAAATAGACATACATTTTGATCTGTATCCAAAACTTGATCCACAGATCTTTCTTTTGTGACAGTTTTTGCCGGATTCAAAGAAGATAGCAAACTGTTTTAACTGTTGGTAGAATTGTGCAGAATTAGCCATTTTTTTAATGAAAAGAAAGAAATTCTGTGAAAAATGATGTTGGTGTACTAATGTCATCAAAGGGCTTCTATGGTGGCTTTGAAAGCTTTTTATAGCAATACTGAAGATAAAGTAAATGATTTTCAAAACCACTTTAAATATAGGAGGATTCTAATAGAAAATGACCAAAAAATTATCATTCAAGAATCTAAACTATACTAAGCAAACACTTTCCACTGTTACAAAATAAACATGAAATACATCAGGATTAACAAATAATGCTTTCTTTCAACATTAACAAACAAAAAAAAACAGTGGTAAACATCTGACAGCCAGAAGTTAACACACGTAGCGCAGGAGTTAAATACTCTATTGCGGAAACCCATGAAAAGCACATATTAGACCCCTACCTCCCTTACCTCCCTGCTTCTTATTCAGTAAGTCAAAGCATTTGCTAACTTTAAGGGGTCGGACTCTCACAAAACATTCTGAGATATTCAGGCTTTTTTTATAATGCTGATTATACATTTAATGCAATTAGAGAAAGCCTGCTCAAATTTTAGTATTCACCCATGGCTGTATTTTGAGCAGTAGATCATGTGGAAGCTACTACCCTTCTAAAATTTTACCATGGTAAATTTGCAAGGTAATTTTGCTGTTTTCCTATGCTTTTCCAATGGATATGCTAAGGGTACTGTTGCATATTTTTTGAGAAAATATATTTAAACTAAATATAAGCTGGTTCAGAAACCCTGTTAGGTAACCTTTTTTTTCCCTGCAGGTTACAGATATCACTGATAAGCCTGTTTTTATCTATCATAATGCCAACGTTTCCAGTCTTATCCTTGGGGGAAAAGTCCAGCGCTAATTTTAGAATTTGATTGCTGCAAAGCCAAAGTCAAAGTTTTTTTTTTCTTTACTTCCAGATTTTACATAGAAAAGACTAGCAGGCCTGTCATTAGAAGTATAGTTGCCATCGCGGGTTCTAGGGGGGCTGCACATGTGTTAGTCTTTTAATCATTTCAAAACTGGGATTTCAGACTGGAATTTCATTTTCAGGAGCAGTGTGGGTACAGACAGCACTGTCAGTTGTTGTTCATAATCCACCAGGAGGCTGAAATGGAAGCGAGAGATTATTAAAGTCAAAATCCTTTTGTGTGTCTCTCTCTGATATATAGGCTTTGTGTCTCATCCTGCATCTCAAGCTCCAGTTTTTTTCTTTATTTTTTTCCTGTACAGCTCCAACACTGAATACATGTTTTGCCTATTATGTGTGTGCTCTATCATTCTTTTACCATGCTTTCTAATTAAACCAACAAAAAAAAAAAAATCATTTTTCAACCTCTGGGTCTGCTTCTGAAAAGACTCCTAAAAGCTGAATTCCTGCAAAAAAATGATTTTGTTTTAAGATGTAAGAAAATGTTTTATAAAGCCATAGTTTTTAGCACTGCTTCTCATAGCCTACGTTGTTCAGGCTTGTGTGGGTGTACGTTGTTGTTTCTTTGAACCTGTTGCTCAAATTGGATACATCTCATCTATACAACCCATCGTCTTGTGATTCAGAAACTCACCTGGAAGCAGCATGGTGGTGACAAGCTCGGGGCTCTCCAGGAAGTCAATGACACTGCGCTGGAACATCTTACTAGCATTAGACTGGAGATAGCTGGATAAGAAGCACAGCAAATAGGTGGATCAGCACAGTCAGAGCCACAGCTTCAGTTTGCTATCATCAATCCTTATTATGAATGTGGTAGGTCAGCCGCAAAGCTATTAATTCCACTATTTCACTGTAGATAGTCAATCGCTTGTGTAATTACACACATGTTTTATTCAGTAATTACATTCTAATAACACAAAGAGCTAAAGAGCAGTTACACTGTAATTACATGAGAAATCACAGAGTTATTCAAATCTAATGAATCACACAAAAGCCTAGTTATTCATTTACCCATATGAGGGCTTGTCCAATACTATCGTGAACACCCCGGGCCTCTCTTTGATGCCAAGGCAGCCTATCAGAATCAGCATCATTTTGTCATAGTGCATCAAAACATGGCCAATCTTATTATTATTTTTTAAAGAGTTTTTTTAAAATTCAATCAAAATTCTTAAGTTAAATTAAGAAACAATTGGAGACAAATGTTTTGGCTAGGGTCTTCTGGCACTAAAGAACACACTGACCAAACCATTTGTCTACCTGACTTTGTTACTACCTTCTTTACTACTTCTGAATACCCCAGGTTTGTTATGTGGGATTCAAATCAATACACTCTTCATGTATATACTCCCTACAGAAGGCACTCTTACAGTAGTGCAATATGACAGCCCACTCTCTTTGACTGATCGGAGCATAACAAGGGATACAATGGAAATATAAGCATCTGCTTGAGAAGGATGCTTCACAATGAGTTTCCAGCAGCCAACACAGATCCACCAAACTGAAGCACATAAGCTGTGTGTTTAAACAGCGTGATCTCACCTTGTCCACGAGTTTCTGTCTTGCCAGAATTCATACATTATGAAGCAGGATTCTTCAGGGAGCTTCTGCACTGAAACACTGGATAGGGAAAGAAGAAATGAGGTTAGGCTATTCTCTGGAAGGTTTATTACACACTGGAATGGGTAAACAGGTTAGAAATGAGCAGCCGTCTTCAAGAACAATAATATTTTCAGTAGCATTAATAGTCGTTGCATTATAATATAATGCCAGACAGCAATATACGCCAACGTGGCAGACAACAGTAACCTCCAGACCCATGAATATCTTAGTCTCTGACTATTTTAAAAGACTCACTGCAAGCTGCAGCTCTGGCTGGCTGTGTTGTCAGTGTAGCACTTGAGAGCCTGACGGAACTCTTCCAGCATCTCCTCCATTACAGGCATCTGTCTCTGCACCAACAGGATGTTCTGCAAGGGGAGCAGACAGACAGAAGCACCATTACAACTCACAGCTTTGTAAGGGCCAGTGATGGTGTATTCTACAGACAGAAGCACCATTACATCTCACAGCTTTGTAAGGGCCAGTGATGGTGTATTCTACAGACAGAAGCACCATTACATCTCACAGCTTTGTAAGGGCCAGTGATGGTGTATTCTACAGACAGAAGCACCATTACATCTCACAGCTTTGTAAGGGCCAGTGATGGTGTATTCTACAGACAGAAGCACCATTACAACTCACAGCTTTGTAAGGGCCAGTGATGGTGTATTCTACAGACAGAAGCACCATTACATCTCACAGCTTTGTAAGGGCCAGTGATGGTGTATTCTACAGACAGAAGCACCATTACATCTCACAGCTTTGTAAGGGCCAGTGATGGTGTATTCTACAGACAGAAGCACCATTACATCTCACAGCTTTGTAAGGGCCAGTGATTGTGTATTCTACAGACAGAAGCACCATTACAACTCACAGCTTTGTAAGGGCCAGCAATGGTGTCCTCTTTGAGGGGCTCCAGCTTGGGGCTCTGAAGAAAGAAAATAGGAAAGTGGTCAATAGGAAAGTGTTGCTAGGGCTGTCTATCAGTGGTCCTGCATTTTAAAAACATCTTCTAAAAGTCTCACTCATTACTTTTGTTAAAACGTGGTTGATACAGACGCTTACTACACAGAAGGCTGCTTGACAAAATTAAAGTACCAGTAAGTGATGACAGAGAGTCGTGCAGTGTTCACCAACCCTTTAACATAAAGTGCTTCAAAGCAAACACACTGTAGCATAACTATCACTTAGATGCATACATAGCACAGCAGTGCAATGGTAGCTGTGTGTGTGTTTGATCATTTCTAATTCACTGCAGTATCAGTGCTCTGACAGTCCTCTCCCATAAACAGATGGTCTGTCCTCCTACCTTACACTCCAGCTTGTCAATGAGCTGCTGGAGTCTGGAGATCTGTGACGCCCAGTGGTTGTCTGGCTCAACACAAATCCCTGTAAAAAACACAACATCCCTGTGAAAAACTGGTATCTAACCAATAAATAAAAATATATCATAGAAACCACAATAACCACTTTCATATGTAGAAAGAAAATTGCATTAAATGTAATATTCAGTTACCTATGGTCTCAAGGGCAAAATTCCTTTAGAAATGCCTCCCCAGATTAGTTCTGGACTCCCTCTACAGCAATGCAATACTGCCCCTGAACCAGCTGCTTTATGATTCCCCTTTGATACAAAAAGCAGCTTCTGGAAAGTTAAGTGATGGAGATCCTTCTTCTAACATGACCTGGATCATTCCGTTTTTCATGATGAACCAAAACAGTCTATTTCCATAGAAACTTGCAGCCAATCAAACACTAGTGCTGAAAAGTAGGTTAATAAAAATAATTGAATATTGTTTCCCCGCTTTTAGTGAAGAACTTTTTAAGTACTGCTTTCTAAGTACTGCTAATCCTCTGATCTGAAATGTCTTCAGCCTTACAAAAAACATTAAAGGAAATTGCAAGCAAAGTGTTGAAACCCAGCTTTAAAAAAAACAGAAGCTAGAAGAAAGAAGAAGATGAGGGATTTTCAGCCATGCCAGCTTGTCCTTTGCTAGCTGCACACCACAAAATTAAAAACCTCTTACCCATCACCCATTTGATGCTTGACCTGTCCACATACAGGGCTGAATCCAAAATAATTACAATTACTTATCCTTCTCTGTGACTTTTCATGTGTTCATAATATATTTTTGTGCATTCCCTGGTCTTTACATTTTCCCAGTCTGACCAGGCATGATCATTGAAGCTCAGGGAACATTAGCGTGCTGCTCTGGCCTCGGGGACTCTACACTGTGGGGTACCTGAGGTGAGCATGCCTGAGTAGGGGTCTGTAGGGGACAGGCACATGTTCTTCTGGGTCCTTCGGCCACATCGCCGTCCAGTCCGCTGCACAGAGAGAGCCTCAGGCTTCTTCATGTCCATCCTGCAAGCAACACAAGTAACTGCTCAAAGTACAGTAGGGGTTACCCGAGAATGAATAACATGTGGTTCATTCTCATGGATTCTAATACCTAGGTGTCATCGGAAGTTACTCGTGTACTATATACCTGAGAGAAAAAAAGAAACTTATCAAAACACATTAGGTGCATAACTGAAGCCATCAAGTATATGTTATTGTATGCTATTGTAATTACAAGGCTTAAACTCCTTCTGAGCAGTGTAAGAACCTGTGCATTCCTTTTACTGTGGAACCTGAATATAGTTTAACTATGCTTTAGTGCCCCAGCAGCAGAGCCAGCTCACCTTCCTTTGCAACTCTGCTCCTCCACCGCCTCCATAGCGCACTCTAGTGAGCCCTGCAGGGACTGTAACTGGCTGGACGTCTCCCGCAGAAGAAACCGTGTCACAAACTGGCTCAGCTGAGAGGAGCTCTGATATTCCTGCGGGGAGGGGAGAGATCACAATTAACAAGGTAAGGGGGCCATGGAAGGAAGTGCTAAATCTCAGCTTTGTGATTCTGAGATTATTCAAGTTGACGTTGAGAAGAACTACAGGAGTTTACAGAGTTCAGTGTGGTGGGTTCTGTGCGCCTGTTATTGCTAAATCTGGAATACCAGTTTATTCAGTGCATCCTAGAAAATGATATACCTGCATAAAAGTATGCGTAAGCACTTTAAGCCCCTCAATTGATGAGTCCCGTCGTGGGACAGTATCAACTGCAATAGAAAGTGGTCCGGAAATACAAAATATTTGAATTAGAACAGGTTTGGCAAAATTATCATTGCACTTTTTATCATTTCATTTAAATAAAACTGAACCAAATTCAATAACAGCCTATTCTTGATGACACCATCTTAACCCCATCCCACTGCACGAAATAAAAAAAAACCTGCATCAAACCACATCAAACTCTTCTCTAAACGTTTGTGAAACTCTTCTCTAAACGTTTGTGAAATGTTCAGTGCTCTAACCTCCTGGATTAAGCCGGCATAGTGCTTTAGAACACGTTGCAGTTTATTAAAACATTAATATAGGACACAGAGAGAAAGCCTCAAAGGCTTACCATCCCAAATGGTGTGTGTTTCTGGGACACATTTTTCTTTTCATTACTTTGTTGTTCTCATACCCGCTTTTTTTTTGTTGTCATTTGTACTAATTAGCCAGCATGAGCACAAACTGGGACTTACTTGCGTGGGTTTATTTCGATTGAGAGAAAACTACTCAATTTGGAAGAGCAGTATGAATCCTTAATTGACTGGGCTATAACCTGGGGGGCGAAAACAAGGCTGTGGAGTTTGCAGCTACGAGAAATTCCAGCACTGCTGGAATTGCTGCAGCTTGAATAGATAACTGTATATAATTACTACATGACACAGTGTCTCTAGTATAGCTTTTGAAACAGTTCAACTGCATTAAAAGTGCATTCATTTGAGGTGTACAGTTAAGACTGCAGTAAGACAACAGCTGCAGCTAAAATGCAAGTACAAAGTGGTGTTAATTGCCATTACAACATGGTGGTTATAATTATAGTGACTTACTGTGGCAATGTACAGTGGCAATGTAATTATAGTGCAAGGCAGCTGAATTATAGACGGAATACACAATCTCAATTAACTTTTGCTATGGTTAATATACACTTGTATTTCTCTTAAAGGTTTGTCATTGTTTAAAGACAAGCCCAATATTTTCTCCATCCCTTGAATTAAAACGTTAAAAAAAGTTTTAAAAAAGTTTACAGAAATTGGGCTCACTTAGAAGACTGGACATCAATTGACTGACATCAGAAACAGACACTAAAAGGACATAACACTGACTGTTAGCCAGCTTAGCTCTTTAGCATACAGTCTGTTGAAAAACATCTAAACAGCAGCTATAGACCAATGAATGTGCAACAAGGGTAGTTAAAGTCTGCAGCTCGGTGCTCTGCTGCTTTCTCTTACAAAACTTAGTCAAGCGTGTTTTAAACATATACTACTGCCAGCCATTTTCTAATGTTTCCCTCTGTTTTCAATCAGTCTGCGGCTAACACTCTTTAGCTATGTCCCCTGACTTTACACTCCTGGAATGCTAAAAGATTCTTAGCACAGTCAAGACAAGCTCAAAGCTAGCCAGGTAAAGGCAGATTTAGAGAAAAACAATTAATAACATAAACCAGAGCCACTGACAAAGATTGCAATAAGCATCAAATATAATGATATAAAATAGCAATGCAAATGACTTTTTTAATTTATTTTAGTGGAACCAGAAAAAAACAACAGCACACTTATTGGTGTTGTTGCATTTTTACTGTTCCTCCTAACCCTGCTAATGTAATGCAAGTTCTGTACAGATTGATGGTGGTACTGCATTAAAGGCACCAGATTTCAGTATCACAAGCATTCCTATTGAGGTAATGAGGTTAACTGCAAACATGAGGTTCCTGCTAGTCTGATGATTTTATTTAATGAAATCACAGTACACTGACCTATAATCCGGAGCACGGTCATACTGAAATACATGCTGATAGCAGATGTTAATACGAAACTCCAACATTTACAGCTGCCTCTGTACCAAACTCAATTACCTCTCTCTCTCTCTCTCTCTCTCTCTCTCTCTCTCTCTCTCTCTCTCTCTCTCTCTCTCTCTCTCTCTCTCTCTCTCTCTCTCTCTCTCTCTCTCTCTCTCTCTCTCTCTCTCTCTCTCTCTCTCTCTCTCTCTCTCTCTCTCTCTCCAGTCACACCTTGAATGTTTGCCAGCATTCTTTCTGTTCTCAACTGTGGCACGACCATTAACAAGAACACTCTTAGAACACTGCTGCTCTTTCCTCATATTAACTACAGATGGTTGAACAAGTACTATTTTTGGTTGCTTCCCAATTTAATACGGCTATTTTTTTCTTGCATGTCACTAAAGGTGTAAAAGCATGAAAGCGTGATTGTTCAAATGTTTGTCATCTTAACCCAAGGTTTTGGTTAATGCCTTCTATTCATTCTAAAAGTAAAAGTGGAAAATCTTGGACAGGTTTAAGTGCCTTAACAGCTGAAGCTGCAAGAAATACACACCAGTCTTTTCAAACAGACTTCTGCAAGCTGGTGCGTTTGATTATTTATGTATTTATTTATTTGGCATGTTCAATCTTTTTTCAATCTGGAGAAACTGAAGTAAAAGAAAACCAGACAGGCTTTGCAATGCTAGTCCATCTCAAATTCTTTTGAATGAGAATCAGTGCTACAGAAAATAACATTTTTCAAGACAATTTGCTTGTTTTTCTTTCCCTGCATCTATTTGAAATTCAGTACAAAAAAAAAAAAAAAATCTTACTTACTGGTGAAAAAACAACACCAAGCACCCTCCTTTGTACACTGTCCTCAAGAAGCAGGAATGAACACGTTTCACAACATTTTCATAAGAGTTTTCATAAGAGAGTATTATCATGGGATATGTTATTCCTGGGCCCAGCCTTTCAGACGCACATTTTAAAAATGAATGGCACTGTGTATTAGTTTTGGGAACGTCTTCTTATTCTGCCTCCTAGACATTAAACATTGAATACAGAGGAAATCGCTAATGGCCTCTTAAATCCTGTCCTCAAACAGCCTCTCATGGATGTGGCCAGTACTAAAGGTTTTTGGACGAGAGGAGTAAAAGCTTTTAGGTTCAAGTAAATGCATCACTTTTCGAAAGCACATGCTTCTTGCACTGCGCCACTTCTTTTTTCCAGGGTGGCTTTGGTAATCTTAAAATACATGTCAAGAGCGATAAGTTTAACTATAGCTTCATTGAAAGTATTCTGATAAATCTGCAAGTGTACCTTTAAAGAAGCACTGTACAAATAAGTAACAAAAATAATTCCAATAAATCCTCCATACCTAACATCTATTGCCATCGATACTATGAGAGCAGGTGAGGCTCGCAGTTTTGAAAGGTCATATTGTCACATGATGTGAATGGAATTGGGAAGGCTGTTCAGTCCTGGCACTTAGGATTCTACAGGCAAGCTCAAAAGCAAGCCAGGTAAAGGTAGATTTAGGGAAAAATGACCAGGAGCAACATCAAGGAGAGCCACTCATAAGGACTGCAAACAGCATCAGATATAATAATGTAAAATTCAAATGACATTTGAAGTTACTTACTCTTAAAGATAGTTCCTATTATATTAAGATCTCTGTGACAGGACTACATGACACACTGTTACAGTGTTGCAAAGCCAGCTAGGATTTGAGATCTGCTTGGAGGGAACTCAAAGGTGAGGGAAGTGGTTTCTAATTAACGCTTGGTTGATAACTACAAAGTAGAAACAGCCTATGAATATCCGAACGCCTCAGGAGAAGTAAAAATATCCAGAATAAGTGGCTGTCCCAATTAAACGAGAGGCATTTGAGAAAACCTTAGACACATTTTTTTGTTTCTAAATGAGAAGAAAAATAATGAAATCACATCACATTATGATTAAATGTTAAATACATAATTAAAAATACATGTCATTTTTTTTTATTCTTAACAAAATAAATTGCTGTTTTTTTATTTCTACATGAAATGAAAAATAATTAAATCACATCTTATCACAAGGCTGCGATGTTGACACACCAACTTTGTTTGCAACAGCAGCCTGTGAAAACACAGGAGACTCCAGCAGCTCCTTCAAGAGTTCAACGTAGTTTACAGAATTTACGCAAAGTCATAGCATAATCACGTAATCACGTACTTGCGTACTCGCTGCACTGCGCAACACAAACCTGTCTTGCTCTGAAAAGCAATCTCCGTTCATCATTTGAAAATACTGTATCACAATTAAACACAGTAACATCCCAATTAAGCTGCATAAATAGCATTGGGAAGAACCGTCTAACAGAGTTGGCACCGACTGTACCATGATGTAAGCAGTTCTTTATTCTTAGGAGATCTTTTTCACTCTTGTACAGTAGTACAATACACCACTGGTTCCCAACTGTACATCCTTATCAAAAAGCACCCCACCATAAAATAAAAACTGCATGTTTTATTTAACAAAATAACAAGCAAATATTGTAGCACCAATTATGATTTTCTACTGAGCTGAGAGTATGACAAGAACCTACAAACCTTTCAATCCAACCTGCTTCTCCAGGAAAGCCATGCCTCTATTTGAAGAAAAACTGTTTGTTCAAATGTCTATTACACATGTGGCTCTATCAATTGAGGAATACAAAGGGCACTGTCTAAATGTGGAAGCCATTATTGCAGTTGTAGATGTTTATGAGACACACTGCTTTTAAGCATTCAGTCTCCTGCAGGTGAGATGAGGAGACAAGCTCTAGAGCTACACCTGCTATCAAACCTGGCTGTTTTGTACAGTGGTTAACACCCTCGCTTAGAGAGTGATGCACGGCACATCACCACATTTTCACAGCTATTGTTACTTACACCTCTCCTCATCGATATCAACACTGGCTCCTACACACTTTACAATGAGAAGCTTTGGAGGGTTTATAAGCTATGAAGGAACAATTTCACAGTATGCTTCAAAAGTCATTTCAAATCTCTGACACCTTTGGCACGCAGAACAGATGTAAGACCTAGGATGAATAGTTTCAAAAAAAGAGACAAAAAGAGATCTGTACAGGAGAAGTATGGAATCAGACATAAAGGCAATTTAATACTAAAGCTCCTCTTATAAAACTACAGGGGCTACAGCTGTTGAATTCTTATAAAAGCATGAAGTGTCAAAATCAAAATGCGTGCTTCCTAGCTTCACTCCACTTCATGCATGAGACTCTGCGTCAAAGCTACGATGTCAATGTGGATAAAACAAGCCGCTCCTTTTCTCAATGGCCATGCCTTTGCGCTTTCCTTTTCAGATTTATTTTCCTTGACAGTTTCCTGATGCAATCCACTTAGTGTTACAATAGTAGCTCTACAAAGGTGCTTTGTAGAGCTTACCAACTTCATAAATAGCACTAGGTGTGTTTTTTTTTATTCAAATCTGATGCAGACAGAGAAACGATATGGTCCACTAATCGCCATCCAATCTGTCAGAGATAGCACTAGAAATGAATACAAAACAAGGATGCTAACATTATTATAACATTCAATTTAAGAGCAAAGTGCCTCATGTAGCAATAAGCACATTGTACACTGTACTTTATATTTCATTACTTGGGAGGTTTGGCATTGGCACTAAAACATTCGACATCGGCTCAGCTAGTGTTACTGCTGATCTGACCCAAAGGTTCACTGAATATCTATACTTGCTGAAAGAAATATTCCATTTAAAATGTCATAATAATGTCATAATAAAGTAAATTGATTTTTTCAATTGATCCTTGTACTTATTGGGATCTATTCAATGTATCTAAACCGTGGTGGGACTTAATACCATCAATGTGTACCATGGTTATTAATATCAAACATGCATGCAAGTCTCTTTAGTGAATTTCAGTCTGTAAAAATACTCTAAACGTCAGTGAGGGTCTTTTTAGTGATTTAAAGGAACTATATCCACCATCGTTTAGATCAGTGGAATACACTCCATTGTGTGCCACCTTGAGTACCATTCATAAGCAAGCCGAAAAGTAGCATTCACAAGACTGTTAAAACTCTGCTCTGAAATTAAATAAACCCAGCTTCCACTTACCTCTTTGGTTTTGTCCAGAGCTTTTAGGATTGCGATATTCAACTTCTCCAAAGCGGAGAGAACATCGAGGTACTCGCCGAGGTGTTCAGAGAAGTAATCTGAAATAGAAGCAGCGTGCTCAACTTCTTTCGATTGGCTTGATTGTCATGTATACAAAATGAAAGCCTGCAAATAACAGCTCTGTAAAACCAGCAGCTGGTTAAACAAGAAGACCCAGCAGCAAAAGGGTTCTTCACTTCAGGAACTTTTCAGCTACGTGAGGTTTAATATCCACAGGGAAATGTTCTGTAGGCTACACACTGGGGAATAAGACTGACATTGGGAATGATGGTTTTCTCTGACACAAAGCCCTGGACCTGAGCAGCTCTGAGCTTGTAGCTGCGTGTTATGTTTCTTAATTTGGTTTTGCTGTTTACCCACACTGAAATAAATTGTACTCTATTTGTACCAAGAATGAATGTGCTGGTGAAATTGCATTTTGCCACGGCCATTTATAAGTGGCTCCAAGGTACAAGGACTGCTTTGTACAGGTAAATGAAGAGCAATATATATACATATTCTTAACCAGCTAGTCTAGTGTTACTTGCCCACTGTTTACACTTGAGGGAAATGTCATAAAAAGATCAATGTTACTAATATATTATACAAACATTTATCTGTATTGAAATAAAAAGGAGCCATGAATGTATACATGCCGGACAGACATACATTCCAATACATCAAATAGAAATGTATAAAAAGGAAATATGGACTCTGTTAGCACCACATAGGTTGAAAAGGGATTAGCTTAGAGATTGCAGCCATCCTGGTGCAAAGAGAAGCATAAAGTAGCTTAAAGTGTCAAGAGCAGAGTAAACCCAGGAGGAAATCAAGCAGCCTCAGCAAGGGGTGATCCTGCCTGGATAATCAGCCTGGATAGTCAAGGCACAGCACCATCTCCGGAGTGTAAGGCTGACAACCTGTGGCAATGTGCTCCGCCCCTGTGTGCATTTCTGTGTTGTATGTTGCGTGTGCTGTGTTAATGTTGGTGTATAGGCATTGGTACACGGGATATAAACGGGTCTGTGTTTCACGTGTGATTTAAAATGTATAATTGTATTTAGGCACGGGATTGCACTATCACTTCACGTGCATTTAAAGTATGTAATAATATGTGAGCACGGGGTTGCACGTAATGAATTCACGTGCTGGGATTCAAGTGAATAATTAATTAGTAATTGAATCCCAGCACAACAGTATATATAGAGACACGTAGCACTCACTCGGGGTTGGGTGTTCAGGGCGAAAGAACGGGAGAGAGAGGAGGTAATGAGAATAATAATAACAAGAATAATAATAATAATAATAATAATAATAATAATAATAAGTGTTTCTCACCGTGTTTGTTCGTCCCTGTTTGTTAGTGTCTGTCCGTTTTGTTTGTCTGTTTATTTTGGCGTAAAGTGCCGTGTCCTGTCTTGTTTTGTTAAAACCTTTTATTTTACAATAAACCGGCGCAAGTAAACGCCTTCATCATTTCATTTCATCTGTCTGTGTGTTATTCATTTCCTGGATCTGACGGCACCACTCAGCCAGTCGTGTGACACAACCACTTGACAAATTTGCACTAAAGCTGAATACCAGTGTGTGACTTCCACAACAAATCCTTGTTTTGGTTGACTGCCTACAGTAATGCAATCTTTAGAAACTGTTGCAGGTGTAGGCCTGCCACTTATCTTAATACATACGTTTCCTGCTTGGTCTAACACGGTTAGACAGCCACCTGACAATCTGTGACAGTCACTACTGGCATCCATAAAACACTCAATAGTGGTACATTTAGAAATACCAAAACAAACTAAGAAAAACGAATGATAAACATTTGTATAAAAGTATATTTCTTTCAGTGTAAAACATTTGTAATTTAATTTTGTGGTAAAGTGGTCATTTAGCAGTACCAAGTAGTACAGTAACTCATGTTGAATTGTGGTTTGTCACACTTGAGAATTATTGTATTTCTTGTTCTTATTGTATGACTTATATTGTAACACTTGAATGTATTTGTATTTGCTTGCGATTGTAAGTCGCCCTGGATAAGGGCGTCTGCTAAGAAAGAAATAATAATAATAATAATGTTACTAACCCTTGTCCATGATTAGCTTAACTACACTTTTGCAGCAGCTTTGTAGCTTTACTAGTTTGTTCCTTACACAGTATTCCCCTGAAGTAAGTGTTCCGTTGACCTACTGAGTCATCAGGCTACTGGGGTACATTTATCTATATTTCATTCAAAGAAATGACTCATTCAGTGCTGAGACTGAAAAGAAAAGGTGTGTTTCGGATTAATTACTTCTGAGGCTCAGGCTCATTTACAGTTAGAAATTGATTGCACATAAATCAGTGCTAATTGGCTTGGAGTAGTACAAGTGGACTAATTGACTGCAGGTGGTACTAATTAATTGGCTTGTGTAGACATGTAGAAAAAAATAACAGTTTTTTGAGAACTAAATAGAAATGGGTTTAAGTTATGCATAAAAGTTGCTTTTTATTAATCAGACACAGCTTAAAAACACTCATATAGGACATTCTAAGGCAAGACTTACAAGAAACTAAGGGGTTGATTTGATCAATCTATGCACTGTCCGAATAAGCCCCACATAGATTTTTTCAGAGAATTTTACAGCCCTGGTGAATTGCCCTGGATCAGCCAACTATCCTTGTTTATCCTGGGATTAATCATTGATGCCATACCAGAGGACTCCCTGGAACTATAAAATGCTCAAGAAATCTCAGTGGGGTATACGTTGATCAATACAACCCAAAAGTCAAATAGACAAACATTATTGCTAATGATGCTGTGTTGAGAAAGCCTCCTGGAACTCTGAGTTCAAAAATCTCAGTTTCCCCCACTGTGTCGACTGCCTCCCAGTCACAAACGGGCCAGCTGGGGTGACTCGGTTAAGCAGGGCTTGTATGTTTGTTTTTTTAAATGCAAATGAGCATAAACTTTGCAGGAACAAAAAGAAAATGCGATTAAACAAGGAACGTTTTTCAATCAGATTTTATTTTTGTGAACTCTTTTATATTGAGCAGTTTCACACTTCTACAGTGACATCAGTGAAACGAAAAGAAGACAGAAAGCATCACAAAGAAAAATAGTGCACACTTACCACACAGCTTCTCTGTGTCCAGGTTGCTGAAAAGGAAACAGATATGGGAAGAAAAACAAAATTAATTGAATCTGTGGATTTTCAAAGGACTCAAGTCTGCTCATCAAAGCTTTGCAAAAGTAACCTCACTTCGAAAGGAAGGCCAAGAAGTCCTTGTGTAAAATCCTCCTGAGGGGCCCTAACGAGATTCAGAGATGGCAAATCAAGATTTCACATTGTAATGCTTGGCTGGTGTAAGGTATTAACGTAACAGCTTTTGTCTTTTATCAGCCAAAGGGGAAGGAAAGGGGAGATATGACTATAAAACAGATCTTAAAAAAAACAGTCTCCATTCCATTGGGCATACCAGCTCAATTGGTTACTGCTGTTGGAGGTGCTTTTATAGATCATGGAAGAGTCCAACTGGTGTAGATGGACCCAGCCACAGATTAATCTAGCAGGGCATTGTAGTCAAGGTCTTTGTTTATGCAATATTCTACATTATTTAATTCAATCAAATCCCATTAGTGGAATGTCCCTCAAATATCAAATATCCTTGGTCTTTCTATGTATCATTTATCATGGCTCTTTATTCATAGTCTCTTCAAGAGGATAAATCCTGCATTCCGGAAGCTTTTTTACGTTGCCATTGTGGTTAGATTCACTGGCCTGGAGGGTACTATACATTATTATTATTATTATTTGTTTATTTAGCAGACGCCTTTATCAGCTGCAGAGTCACATACAATTACGTCTCCCCCGAAAGATGGAGCACAAGGAGGTTAAATGACTTGCTCAGAGTCAGTGGCTGAGGTGGGATTTGAACCGGGGACCTCCTGGTTACAAGCCCTTTTCTTTAACCACTGGACCACACAGCCACATAGACAAGCATCATCCCAGCTACTGAGGGTGAGCAAGCACTGAAAGATCTACAGTGTTCACAGGTGAAATCTGTTCTGAAATCAAGGGAGGAGCAGTCCTACATCATATAGAAAGGGGTTTAATGAATTATGAGTTCCTTACTGGTTTGAATGGTTCAATACTTATAAAGAAGTGGCATCCTATTAACATTCTACTGCTGCTCCATTATACAACTCATACATGTTTACAGACCTTTTATATTTCTAAAGGAAATAATCAGTGTAACTTCTCTCCCCCACACTGGCGTTTCTTGACAATATATCAAATTTTTCCTTATTTTGCTGAAATAACTGGATGCTGACGAAAGCACACAGTTCCTAAAGGCATATGTGATGCAGCCCCAGCCCAAGACTTCAGATTGCATCTTACAACAGATCTGTTTGCCCTGGATGACTTCGGGCTCTTGCATCCCCTCAGGTTTGTACGGCACCCTGAGAAGCATTTGCATTAAACGGAAATTGCATTACGTTCTATTGATTTTAGGACTGAACTGAAAGAGGCTTCATAAAAGTCCTTTCAAGCTGCAAAATGTGACACATGGCTGCTGTTCTTAAAAAAAAAAAAACACTGAACAAGTTACCCATAAAGGGATAAATTTGAACAAGTGGGAACGTCAGTCTTTGATTAACACTTATCTCTCTTTTATCCTGTCTGCTTTAGAAGCCTTAGTGACCTGGGGGTTAGAAATCCTAAATCTGAATAAATAAGATATATGGGAGACCTGGCTCCTCAGCAATGCACCATTATTATTACAGGAGGCTGTGTGGTCCAGTGGTTAAAGAAAAGGGCTTGTAATCAGGAGGTCCCCGGTTCAAATCCCACCTCAGCCACTGACTCATTGTGTGACCCTGAGCAAGTCACTTAACCTCCTTGTGCTCCGTCTTTCGGGTGAGACGTAATTGTAAGTGACTCTGCAGCTGATGCATAGTTCACACACCCCAGTCTCTGTAAGTCGCCTTGGATAAAGGCGTCTGCTAAATAAATAATAATTATTATTTATTTCTTAGCAGACGCCCTTATCCATGGCGACTTACAATTGTTACAAGATATCACTTTATTTTTACATGCAATTACATTATTTTTTACACATTATTTTTACATACAATTACCCTACAGTTGGGTTTTTACTGGAGCAGTCTAGGTAAAGTACCTTGCTCAAGGGTACAGCAGCGTCCCCCACCTGGGATTGAACCCATGACCCTCCAGTCAAGAGTCCAGAGCCCTAACCACTACTCCACACTACTGTCCTATTCAGTATAAATGTAAAAGATTAAAGCTTGACACATCACCGTTGATGTTAAGCACAGGATTCAGTGGTGTTTCCCATATCCAGCGAATGACAGATTGGCTTTGTTACCTTCGCTTGCTGCATTTTGGAGAGAACAGCTTGGTTCTCCAGAGATTACTTCTATCAGCCATTGCTTATGCACAGCCAAGCGCTGTACCCTATGGGGGCCTTCATTTCCAAGTCAATAATTCCAGCTCACATCTGGAGCTGAAAGTAATATCCATCTTGCAGCTAAATAGGGAGCCTGTTTGACATTAGTTCTTATGGATATTTTTAACAAAATGCACAGGTCTACACATCACCTCACATCTGATTTTAATGTTAAAATTGCAGTCTCCATTATCAAAGTCAGACCAGACTGGATAAAATGCCTTCCCAAACCCAAAATAATGGTGTGGTAAACAGCAATTGAGACCCCTCTGCTATCTTAACCACTAAAGACAGAGCAGGAAATGCCTTGGATCTCTTTGTGAAGATGGGATTCCTTTTGGACTTCATGACTTTAATAAATACCAACATACTTGGGATCTAATAATCTCATTGATTTGCTAATACTTCAAGCCAGATCCTCAGTTTCATGATCCAGGGTTCAAGTACTGACTTTGTACCCAAACTGTTTTATATACCCTGGGGCAACTTGTGGTCTAAATGGGAATATGTCGAACAGCAGAAGAATGTTCTTTGAGATTTGTTTTATACTATCAGAATACTCACTTTCATACCCTTCACACACATTGACTGCTTTCTTGGTGGATACCTACCTAGCTGGCTTATAAAACTAAATACAGATTTACAGAACCTGGATCAGTTCAGCTGTAAATTGGAATCAGTCTGCAGTCAAAGTTAGGACTTCCACATACTATTATTATGTTGAGATACAAAACACTTAAGCGTTCAAACCTGGCCTTTCTGAATTTTTTTTTTTTTTTAGACAACCTAGAAAAATTGTAACACACTTTTTAAGTTCAAAGCATAGAAATTGTATATGGAAATTACAGAGCTTGTGCACAAAACAGGATGCAAGGGGGAAGCAAGCAGAAAACTATTAAACCTTTGGAGCCTCCTACTCCTTGCAGCTGTAATATGCTTTTAAACACAGCCAAGAGTGGTGCTGGACTGACTGACAAAAGGTAAACTGACTTTTATTATTATTATTATTTATTTCTTAGCAGACACCCTTATCCAGGGCGACTTACAATTATTACAAGATTTCACATTATACAGATATCACATTATTTTTACATACAATTACCCATTTATACATTTGGGTTTTTACTGCAGCAATCTAGGTAAAGTACCTTGCTCAAGGGTACAACAGCAGTGTCCCCCACTGGGGATTGAACCCACAACCCTCCGGTCAATAGTCCAGAGCCCTAACCACTACTCCACACTGCTGATTTCTGATTGTCTTAATTGTAATGCAGGATGCAACCCCTGTCTGACTCCTTGTCACTAAGTAGTGCTGATCCTCAGAATGTCTTGCTCACAGGGGAGGCCTAACAGCCAACCCCTGCCAGGCTCTGGTACAGCGTGTGCTGGCAGCAGAGAGGAGTGTCAGCATCTCTTCTGGCTTTCACGGGCAATGACTTTAATACTTATAGAAGGTTATATTTATCTTGAACTTTTATTAGGACTTTGACTAGTAGGCTCTTCTACACAGAATATGAACCTGAATGTTAAAATAAATACAATCATTTGTATGTAAAAGTGTTTTTTTCTCAGAAAAAGGCACAAATAAATATGCTCAAGATATTATTATTATTTATTTCTTAGCAGACGCCCTTATCCAGGGCGACTTACAATTGTTACAAGATATCACATTATACAGATATCACATTCTTTTTTACATACAATTACCCATTTATACAGTTGGGTTTTTACTGGAGCAATCTAGGTAAAGTACCTTGCTCAAGAGTACAGCAGCAGTGTATTCCATCGGGGATTGAACCCACGACCCTCTGGTCAAGAGTCCAGAGCCCAAACCACTACTCCACACTGCTGCCCCTTTTTCTGGGTGTCATTTTGCTTGGTTTTTCTCTCATTTATTGGATTGTTTTCACTGTCAGTTGATTTAGTTACACTGAAATTGCATTTGTTAAGGAGGCTTGGCAATCAAAATCCGTAGTTGAGGGAATTGCCTCACATACTGTACTTTGTCCAAACCTCATCCTGATTTGTAGCCAGGGTGTTAGGGTCAATCATTGGTTTTCTTTCAAGCATGCTTGAAGCTCACAGGACCTCATTTCTAAATCTCGATGCTTTTATGAACAATGACAATCCCCTGGTCACCGTGCATTGTTTTAAATCTGTGTTTTGTGCAAATATGTCAATGTTTAGTGTATTGTGCATGGACGTGATCTACCATGTATGGCAACACCACATAGAGGCATTAAATAGCTATCTTAACCAGGATTGAACTTGAAAAACAATGGCAATGATCATAAGGCCTGGGTTGTCAACGGGCTGTATGATAATGGTTTGACTAAAGTGATAAGAACAGGAGAAGGATTGCAACTGTCACACAATGAGAGAAACCGTACAGGCCAAAAGATGGATGCTTTCTATTTAAAACACCTCTGACAGCTGGCAATGGAGAAATGCAAGTGTTCTTGTAGCTGGGAGCCTGCTGGCTTGTGTGAACGGATGAATGGGGAGCTGCCAGTAAGCTCTCAAGCATGTTGTGTAATTAACACCCGAGGAAGGAAGGACAAGATCGCTTGTCAAGACACATAGATGGTCAGTGAGAAACCACCCCCTTGCTACCACCTTCCTCTCTCTAAAGACTATTCCTTTAATTAAAAAAAAGGTTTTAAAATCTTTCCTGCAGCATCGTTTTCATCCTTGAATGGTGTTGGGTGTATTTCTTTAGCTTGATTTCTGCCATGAAAAACAATAAAAGCAATTCCGTTAGGGTTGGATCAGCACTTACTTGGTATGACGTCTGTCAATTGTGTAGAACAACTCACGCAGTTCCTCTGAGCTGAGGATCCCATCTGAAAAATACATCTTAAATTCCTCAAAGGACAACTTCCCGTCATCTAGAACAAAAGCACATAGATACAGCATATGTATATTTATATATAAGTTGCAATAAATGAAAGAAAATAGTGTATTTGCTTATATACAGGTTGTATGGTCATACTGTATTCAAAACAGGGGCCTAACTATCTCCAGCATGTCATACTGTATTTACTCAAATTGAAGTCGCACTTTTTAAAGGTTCGCATTTATATATTAAAATGGCTACGTGGTGAACTTCATGATCATTTTATAATGCAGCTTTAAAAGAAAAGTCATCTTGTTTGCTGAGGGGAAACCGTGCAACAGAAGGTGAATTTGGGGCAGAAAGTCACGTTGGCCAAATTAAACAAAGGGAGACAATAAAACTGACTGAAATAAAGTTAAAGGTAATTTACCCTTTTCCAGGTACCAAAAACTGCAAGGACTGCCGTACATATTTTCTTATCCCATTTATAATATAGTTGGTGACTAACTCTTTAATGTACAGTAATACAGTGTTTGACTTGAATTCAGGGGCGACTTAAATTTGAGTACATACAGTATTTGGTTGACAGAGCTCAACTGATAATACTAGTTTCTAGTGCATATCCAGGAAAGACAGTCATATAGATTCATCCAGTGTTTTCAAGAACATAGTTGTCTATGCAGCTGTGATGGCATGAGGTTAAACAATTAAAAATCTAATACCCTGTTAAGTCAGTTCATTTGTATCCAAGTCGATTGCGGCTGCCTGCTTCTTTTTAATATTAGCAGATATGTTTTTTTTATCACATTTGAAACCAACCCAAGCGGTATAAAATTGACCACCCTCCTCCCATTTTATTTCCATGGTAACATATGCTTTCTAAATTACATCAAGCACAAGCTATTTTCTATCACGGTATGAATCAATATGGTGGACGTTCCGCCACCATCTGTTTTTTCCTGTCGCCATACCAAGTTCAAATCTCCCAGGAGTTCTGTTGCTATTGGTAACCAACTCTGGAGAACTACCTTTCTGTGGATGTATTCCTGATGTCTAAAAGTAAAAAATAAAAAATAATAATAATCTAATGAAAATCTAATTAAATCTCCAGTGCTCCTAAATCTTGTTCAGTTTTAAATAATCATTTCTTAGTGTCTGCTTCCTACATTATTAGCCTTTTTTGTTTGTGGTTTGTGGTTTGTTTCTACTTCACCATGGCAGTTTTAGCGAAACAAGTTTCCTCTCTCTTTGAAACTTACCTAAAACCGCAACCTATCTCCTCTTGAGTAATATCCCCTAATATGCGCAACACGGTAAAATGATTTCCACTCATATAACCAGCCTTATTTTACCCTGCCCAACCATGCGTTGTGATCTTATGAAGTTAACAACACGGTCAGTTAGCAGTGATATCATGACCCAGGACCACCAGACTTCCGTCCCCTGGAGTGTGACGCTGACAGGCTATTAGCATGCAGGCTGTCAGCCTGAACATAATGGTGGTCATTTGTGTCAGCAAGAGTTTTGATGAATTCATTGTTTCCATTGGTTTTGTCGTTAAGCTCTTGACGCAAATGAAGCAGTGCTGGAAACGCAGGAGGGAAGTCTTCCCTGTGTGGTGAATGAAACAACAGCAACACTCATTTTGTCCTACCTGTTGCTAAAATAGCAATGCTAAAATAAAATCAATGCCGTTTCACAAATTAGTTTTCCTCCAGAGAAACTGGGCAACCAGCAATGATTTGTGGCAGCATTGACAGCGTTGTGGGCTCATGGGATATCACCTTTTGCAGCAACATCAACAAAAAATGCTGCCAAAGATCTTGCCCAAAATTACTGACATATCAGCAATCACTACTGGCACTATTGTATAAATATGTTTATACAGAGCTGTGTTATTTATTTCAATGTGTTTGTACAGGGCAGGCATTGGGCGTACATGCTTATTTATGTAATGGTTTATTGCCAATGCACGGTATGAAACAGAGCTACTGCACTTTGACGGCTGCTGTATGTACAGCTGTCATGAATCTGTAGCTCAGTGGTAAGAGGCACATCTGATATAATGTTTTTTCTTTTTTTTTCATCACCGAAAAGGCAACCTTATTTGGAGGCTGTGTGGTCCAGTGGTTAAAGAAAGGGGCTTGTAACCAGGAGGTGTCCGGTTCAAATCCCACCTCAGCCACTGACTCATTGTGCGACCCTGAGCAAGTCACCTAACCTCCTTGTGCTCCATCTTTCAGGTGAGACGTAATTGTAAGTGACTGCAGCTGATGCATAGTTCACACACCCTAGTCTCTGTAAGTTGCCTTGGATAAAGGCGTCTGATAAATAAACAAATAATAATTTGTCACTGTGCGCTGTCCATGGTACCTGCCTGGTTCAACATCATGGTACCACATCCCATTGCATTGGGACAGTAATCCTATCTAAATAACAGAGGGAGGACACTAGTTTTTCATAAAGGGCAAAATACAAGTAGTAAAAAAAGTTTGCTAAGTAATTTAGATCACTGTACTGTATGCTAATTTTCAAAAAAGATTTAAAACATTGTCAAACCAACTTGGCTGAATCAGCTTGATAAAATGATCAAAGCTCTGTTTCTCTAACATCTGGCAGATGAGGTTATTCACCTTTGAAATTGGTGTCCAGACCTTTCAATCAATCACCTGAATGCCTGTCTTTCTGCTTCGGGCAAAGTACATGCACTGTTTTACTGTTAGTGGCAGAAAACCAAGCTGCATTGAAAAGCAACTCCCATTTATTCTGTCTCGTGGAGAACTCCATCCTGAGATCCAAGCAGATTTTATAAGGAGCAACCTCTTCTTAATAGAATGTAGAATCAATATGTACCATACAAGAGCAAGTGAATTAACTTTTGCATCAATTTGAGGTCCCAGATTTTATTAAACTAATTAGATATCTTTGTAGGGTTCAGTACAATGCGTTTTGTTTAAAAATTTACACTCATATATTTTCTGTCCAATAAGGATGGAGAAGCAATTTAGACTATGTACAAGGCTCTGGGAATTGGATAGTCAATAACTAAAGAAGTCAAATAAGAACAAATAAAAAAGCAGAAGATTATTCAACATAAAACCACACTATGAACCTACAGTACAGAAGTCAATTCAATATCATATGAAGAGGGATTCCAGAGTCATCAAATTGATCATGAAGGACTGCACACTGTGTCAGGCAGGGTAAGAAATCTAATCAAGGCCTAGTAAAAGGACAGTAACCTGCAAAAAACAGCTCTGTATTTGAAAAAAAAAACTGCTTCTCACTTAGAGTTGCTTTACATTAGCTTTGCCTAGAGCAGCAGTTTCTTTTTAAACAAATAGTACCTGACTGTTTTGATGTTTATTCACAGAATTGTGAAGCATATGATTGGATGTCATTTGCAATCATTCTCAGTGGTTCTGGGTTCTGTTGCTCTGAGATTGAGTTCTCATTGTTCTCTAAATCTGTCTTCACTTGTCTTCCTTTAGCACGGAACAACAGTGCTTGTTTAAAGCAGGTGACAGTTTTAATTGCAGAGTTGTCACATTGAAACTTGAATGGAATGATGAAGACACTTGGGATTCACAAGACAAGCTCAAAGCAGCTCAACAGCAGACAGAGAAAAATGACAATAACCCAGAACTACTGAGCACGCTTGCAAACACCATAGAAAGAGCGTAGGGTAATGTAAAAAAAACAAAGAGATATCAGAATGACAACTGAAGTCACTTACTCTCTAATGAACAGTGTTATTGCTCCCAAAAGACATTCTGCAACCTACTATATTATTTAGATTGGATAAACTGGGAGTTTGGAAGTATCGAGCTTATATTCTTACACTTCTGTCTAAATAAAAGCTCCCCTCAGTCACGGAAAGAGCCAGGAGTCAATATACCAAATGAAAGAGGAGGCTTGGGGCTTTCCAATGATATCTCACATGGCATATTCCTAGAATAAACGAGAGCGTCCAGAATACAGTGGTGCCTTCACTTGCTAAGGAGACAACAGTGCGCATTGGGCGTCATCCATTTTGCATAGCATAAACAACACATTATACCAAATGATGACTAGAAGTAAAGGAAAAGCAAAATAAAGTGTTCAGGAAAGTTAGTTTTAGGGTTAAAAGCCATGATGATCAATAATCAAATAATTGTAGCTGAAATCAGTTCAACATGCTGCCCAAGGAACCATCAAAATGCAATCCAATTTGCAATTACAATACAGCTAAACTCTGCCAAGCAATATGACTGCTAAAGCACTTTTGGCAAGGTTACAATGAGTTTGGAAGAAAGAAACAATCACACAGGACTGAAGAAACAGTTATGATATTAGTTTCTCTATTCTGTCCAAATCCAATAATCCTGCAGAGTGAACAGCGTGCTTCCCCCTGGGGGTCTGAACTCCTTAAAGATCAGAGAGTGTGATTGGTACAGTCTCTCCAAAGTGCTTCATAACTGGAACATCCTAAATACTGACATTTACTAATGGAAATGACATGTTTTGTTTGTTATTATAATTTGGTGACGATCTGCTGCATTGTATTCCCACTAATGTTTCATTCTCTTCCTTTTTTTTTCTCTTAGCAAATTAGCAGTGCCGAGGGGAAATTAAATTCTAAGCTTTTCCATCTAGCAACAATTCCAATCTATACATACCAAGCAAGCCTTTTAAACAAAAAGCTCTGTCTCTCTTAATCTGTGAAATCTATCCTCTACAGTTATCCCCTAGGGTCATTCCTCCACACACAAATTCAGGATGTAAGTATGCAACGCAATACAGAATCAAATAAAACAGTGTTTTGAGTTGATTTTACTAGAATCTGCCCAGAAACAGCCCCAACAGCCAATCCTGAACATTTGTCTTTCTTTCTTTCTTAGACATTCCTTTTCAGCAGAGATGTAATGATACAACACAACAGGACAGCCTTGGTAACCTTGGAAACTGAAGGGCATAACATTGAACACTGCTACGATTCATATTCTGAATGTATATGTCACTGTACATATTTTAGATATTAGCATAAAGAATGTATTCAATATGCAGAATGTTTCAATGTACCATTATTGTAACAAGGCAGTAAAAAATACCAAAAGGTATTGGAGAATTATTTTGGTCTTTGGTTTGATTAGGAAACTACATTCGTCAGGAGTTTTAATAACCTCTTCAATTGATATTTCCCTTGCCACATGCCCTCTGTCAAATTTGCTGACTCAGTTGAACTGGTTCTTCATTCAATCTCACCAAGGACAAACACTGAAGTTGGCCTTCATCATAAGATCTGTCACATTGTATCAGCAGCTCTACAGGCAAATCCTTATACAGGGAATTGCCTCTATCAAAACCTGTCAACAGTAGATGTGATCCATTGTACAGTTATTGTTTTTTCAGTTTCATGACCCCATCTGTAAATCTGTTTCTTGATCTTAGCTGATGGGCTTATGCAACGCAGGATTTAAAATTAGAAAGAGGGGCTCCCAGCGTTAAACATAAAATATAAAACAAAAGCACGTCTCCATGCTTCAATCAATTGAAAAGCAATAGTTAAAGATGCTGTTTGATTTTTAAGACCTTAACCATTCAACTCTGTATTGAATCGCCTGTATGTTTCCCTTGCATCTCTTTTACAAGTTATGGAAAAAGACATTCACACCCAATACATTTACAGATGAATTCGTTCAGTGAATCTGGGTCAGTTTCTATGGTAACAGTCAACGAACAATCTTTGGTGGAAACTGTACAAGCTGTCAAACTGAAAAAGAAAATTAAATGTACAATTATAAGGCACAACAGGGTCAAAATACAGGATCATGCAATACATAGCACACATAGTAAAGGCTGATTAAACCTGTTTTGTATAAATAGTGTATGCTGTCCCCTATCAAGAGAGGATTGTAATATATAAAAGACACATCTCCCTGTATCCGCCTTGCCAGGCTTCTACACCCTACTGACAATGTTATGGCAGATGATTTTAATAAACCGCTGTACACCGCACCAAGTTTAAGAGGTTTGTTCAAATGCAAAAATATGAATTTAATAGACGACAGATAATCCGGTTTAACAAAACAGAATTAACCATTACGCTTCACAGATTACCACCGATTGATTGTCGTTTCTGAATCGATTCTATTCCGGTTGTTGTTGGCTGTAGTTAATGAGGCCTATACCTCCTTCTCACCTGTTCTCTTCCATAAAAGAAAATCAGTCAGAGGCGCCATTAAAAAAACAAGACTGGAGAGAAAGGCAGAGAATATTTACACTACTAGAGTGAATATTCTCTTAATTTTACTGGCAGCTGTTTTCAGTCAAGACAGGCTATTCGAAAGCTAAAGTTCAACCAGAAATACTGAGACGGAAACTGTAGAACACTTTAGGAAACACAGCAATTAATCAAAGGAAACCTCATTAAAACCTCTTCTGGAATGCCTTGCTCTGCCTCTTTAAATGTGAAATAAAAAGTATTTTTTTAATTTGTGATAATGTATAGTGCTTTAGGTCTCCGCAGAGTGACAGCATAGGTCACTTTTTAATCAGCCAGGCTTGTGCTGCAGTGGTTGAGTAATGTATATACAGTATCTTAGTTTGGAGCACAGA